>NC_048280.1:23969321-24300571 GCF_009762535.1 Notolabrus celidotus
CCCCCTTTCTGTTTCCACTCTCCAGCACGCTTAACCCCTTCCTCACCCGCTCCACCCCTTCATGTCATGCACTCTCATTAGATGACCGTAACTGAGGGCTGCTGGATGGCGTGTGTGGGGGGAAATACAAACACAAATGATAATTTTTCTGCAGTTTGTGAACTCCACATCTCACTGTTACAATCTGAACCTTGTTGTACCCAAACTGGTCTAGACTGAAGGGCTCCTTGGCATGCTAACATGTTTCTCCACTGTTTTTACATGCTAAAGTGCTGCCCACTTCTGCTTTGTTCCCACCACTCACAGTAAATTGCTTAGCCCGTGTGGAAATATTGTTAATCTCCCACCAAGAAAAACAAACTCAGATTTATATAAGACAAAATGCAGGAGAGTGCTTCCCTTCCTTCCCCCTCCCTGCTCCTTCCTCTCTTTCCCTCTCTCTCCCGCTCAGCAGCCATCATACCATCTTTAGCCATCTCGGCTCCGCTTCCCCTGTGTCAGATGGTAAAGTTGTTTAAGTTGGACTATTTCCTAACCCCAGCTGCTCAGAATGGCAGCAGCGATTTCAAGGTTGGTTTCATTGAGGCTCAGGCAAAAGCTGAGTGGTCCATTTTCCCCCACTTTTTTGTAAAACAGATATTATCAAGTCAAAAAGTAATTTATTGGCCTCAGCTTTTTTATCCATAATGAGATTATAGTATATATGTTTTCTTTGATGCAGACTTTTTCCTAAACCTGTGCACACTCTGATGCCCTGTGCAAGTTATTGGTCACAGGTTTCAATGCGAACTTCCCTTAACTCCTGTTGCTCTCCATAAAGCACAAGCAACTCCTTATTTCAAGCTCTTTAATGAAGATTTTGATGATGTTGCAAGGTGTCTCCTTTGTGTACTCTTTTATTTAGCAAGATAAAAGTGCAATTATTTCATGTAGAAATGTTCTGATACCTTTTTGGATATTTTTTACCTTTACTCTTTTTACCTTTCCTCCTCTTTAATGCAATTAAATAGCCACATACTTCTGCTGCATGATTGACTGAGCACTATACTGTTGTCATTTGTTGCTGTCACACTGTAGTTTACCTGAGACAAGTTGACTTTTGGGTGCCTATTGATTATGAAATTGGATCAGCACATTGATAGGCATACACCTCGATACCAGATACCTTATTTCAGGCCACATCAGAGCAGAAGCACAACTCTAATCTATCAGGTACTGTAGGGATCACTTCAGGCTCTCTTGTTGACAAAGTCTATCACCCTGCCAACACCTTGAGCCTCTAACCACAAGCCTCACTCCTGCCTTTTAGACCTGTCCACTGAGAGCGCCCTGCAGCTCCCTCATCCATCATCATCCCGGCCCTCTGCTCTCCCCTCTCTGCTCCTTGCTCCCTCTCTCCCTGTAGGGCGAGCAGACCTGGTAATGAGGGCCCCTTGTGCCCTGCTTGCTTGCTTGCCTGCCTGCTTGTCCCGTGTCCCATGGTGCAGTGGGGCCCAGTTGGACAAGAGCCAGACTGCCTCAGCCCTCTTTGCTCATTATTCTCATTACCTCGCCTCAAATCAGCGTAGGACAGGCTGCTGGGATCTGTCCGCAACTCATAAAGGTCCCGGCTCGTTAGTGGGGCTGCCAGCGTCCGCTCCCATCAGAAAGGGCAAGAACAGAGGTGGAGGTACTCAAATAGGTGCACAAGTGTAAGATCCAAGCCCTAATGGTGTGCTTGCAGGTGTCCTCTTTTGCATAATGCCAGGTATGAATCAACTGGTGTTTCAACCCCAAAAAGCTGGAACAAAATGAGGTATTCCAAGATCTAAATGTAGCTGTTGGAGGGCAAAGCCTATTTAAAAGGGCTGCAAAAACACAGTAGTCCAGTAAGAGGGCAAAACAAACAAGGCTAAATTGCTCCTCTGCACTTGGGTGGTTTGGCAGGTTATGAAGGCAGCAGTGGCTTTGAGGAGGTTTGTCCCAATGAAAGGGCTAACTGTGTAGATTGCTGCACTGTCTGGCCCCGGCCTGGAGGAGGGTGGGAGCTGTATTCTCCAACAAACAACAGCAGATCAGACTACATTCAGAGCTGAATAGATGTCTGTGGGTGTGAGTGTGTGTCTGCTGAGAGAGTTACCAGACCTGGAAATGGCGAGACAAGACGCAAAGGTGCCCATACTAGGAAGCACTCAGAGTTACAGTACACAGACAGAGGAAGGACAGACTAACGGACGGAGAGTGAGAGTGTGTGTGCAGCCAGGGAGCAGTGTTTATCCTCGGCACATAGGGGAAGAAATGCAGTGTAATTCCCTGATGTGTGTTTACTCAGCCCTAGTGGGCCGGCCTTTGATTATAGCGCTGACCACAGAATATGAGTAACTGCTCACTACTGCTGCAAATGACAAGCACATGTAGACGACACACTGGAAACAATGAGAGGACCTGGAGAGCAATGGCGGGCCGACAAGACAAAACAAAACTGAAATCGGAAAAGCAACAGAGGCAAAACCTTTACTGTAGACTCACTTCTGTTTTCATTCCCTTCAAACCCTTCCATCACAGCAATTTTCAATGTTGCATTTTTTACATCAGACAGCAATTTTACCATGAGCTCAGATGTAATTATAAGCTGTGTAAGGCTCAATTAAAGGTTGGAGACGTCAGAATGAGTGAGCAGACCTCCACCGCTGTGTGTCAGAGAGCCAGCAGAGGTTGAGGCAGAGGAGTGAAATGAGGTCTGGATGATTTACGTTATATCCTCTCCTTACAACAGACGCCCACATCCCTCTCTGTGTGGAGCAAATTAGTGTGTGTGTGTGTGTGTGTGTGTGTGTGTTGGATTGTCTACTTCTTCTGTGTCTTTTTCTCAGGTTTTTTTTGTTATGAAACTCCTGGAAAGCTCCACCCAGTTGCCCCCTGCTAGTTTTATCACTGCTCCAGCTACAAGGGCAAGTTAGTGGGTGAGCTCAGGTTACCCGACCCACCGACCCCACGGCTCTACAGGGATCCTTGTCCGCACTTACAAAAACAAGCAACAGCGGGTCATTTTACATCAAAAAACTTTAACCTAGAGATCTACTTTAGCTTTGTTCTCTTCAAAGTCATTTTTATTCACATACTTTTGGTTTTGTGTCTTCCTGTCAACAGCTTTGGTGCCAAACAGTTAAGGTGAGAACTGAGGAAGATAGAATCATCCACCCTGGGCGTTCACATACCAGACATAAAAACAGCAAATTCAGCAAATTTAGCTTTTGTTCTCGACTGGTTCGTCTGGTGTGAGCTCCAGCAGGTAGCTACTAACAAGCTAACAACTGCAGCAAATTACCATACATTCTCTTCTTTGACATTTTGGGAAGCTTGTTAGCTTCATGGGTGGCAGCTCTGAGTGGCATGTGGAACTAATATACTTTCAAAATACCCATCTCTCCCTCGCCAACAAAATAAGTGTGTGTACCATCCTACAGTTTCCAGATTGAAGCTGCACTATGTGTGTTGTTAGCTACCCAGACGCCATAAAGCTTTACTGGCATGCTCTGTAAAACTGAACACCTTCTGGTGGGAAAAACACACACTACATTTAATTCTCACATCAGAGCATCAAAGGAGTCAGGAGCTGTAGCTAGAAGGTGCTAAACGCTAGTTTTGACCCTAATTACTGTTGTTTTGTTGACCGAGAAACTTATCGTAGTTAATTTTTCGAAACCTGCTGCTAGCTATCAAGCTCTCATTTGAATCTAATCAGAACAGAAGTTCTTGTTTGGACTACATTTGGACTTACATTAGCATGCTAACATTCTCACAATACTAATGCAAATATGTTGATGCTCAGGTTATTGCAAACTCTATATGTCTATATATCTATTATGGTTTAGCCTCATAGACAATGAATGTATCAGCTGTCATGGCAGTTCATCTTATAGTTGTATAGGAACTAAAATCTCAGGAATGTCAACTTCATTGTGAGGCTAAAGGAAAGACAACGGACTACCAGATTATTAAAGATTCGTCATGTAGGAACCATAACTTCAAATAGTTGTTGACATATTTTAACACCAGTAACAGATAGATAGAAGTTTACTGCTGGTAATGCTAATGAAGAGCGCCTCCAACATATTTTTGTTTTCTGTTTGTCCCCCAAAGTGCCATTACATTTTATAGTCTGATATACAATCATGTCTATCATCTGTCTAACACACCATTCAAATAGATAACACTGCTACTAAGAAAATCTAGACCGTCTGTGTAGCACAGGCAAAGCTGCCAACAGCACAGGCACCTCTTTCCAGAGATCCTTCTTATCTTGTCCGGTGGTGTAGGGCTTAACTGATAATACGGGGCTGAAGTGTAATTATGGGAACTTTTCAACATAACTCTGTGATAGCCAGTCTGAGTGTATCATCCTCCCTGCTGGACCGAAGCCCATGATTGAATAGAAGTTCACAGAGCTGCTCAGATCCCAATGATATCCTGTCTGTATTTCTCTACAAATGGCAAAATAAAATAACAGGCCATGAATGCATACATCACTCATGAAAACAATCATAACAATGCAGAACCAAAATAATAGGTTAGGATAATTAATTAAGACCTTGCTACTCACAGTTTCTCCAAAGCAAGAAGTCCATTGAAGGATCCATTTTTCAGAACTCTGATTTTGTTGTGGCTCAGTATCCTAAAAGAAAAAGAAACACCAGAGTATTTTAAAAGTATTCCAGTACAAAAAAATGAAGCAAATGATGATACTGAACACAGTTATGCTAAATTACTATCTTGGCAATCAACTTCCGTGCTAAGGAAGTGTGCAGGTTAAACCTGTAAAGATCACAAGAAAAAGATGAGAGTCAGCTGAAATGTCCACTTGCAGTGCAGTCAGGAGATTAGCCTGACCAGAGATGTTAGCTTAAGATGTTTCCAATTAATGCTAAAGACAGAATAGGACATCAAGATTAGGGCGGAAGCTGTAATCTTGATAATCATTTTGCATACATTTCTACATCAAAAGGATGTCTTGCCACATCAAATAAATGGTGCAAGGCAATGTTAATTAGCCCTTTCCCTACTGGCCAGTCACTTGGCTTACCGGACTCTTATCAGACCAGATGACATACTGAAAGTGAGTTTGTCAGACAGGGATCATGGGAAATGGAAATTTGCAGTAACACTTCTAAAGGGACTTGCCACAGAGTCAGAAATAATAGAAGACAAAGAATGGTGTGATGTTTTTTCTTTTTTAAAACTCTTATTAGCCTTCTTTTGTAAAAGCCTGAAGCTTTGGCCAGCAGGTGTTAGCTTAGCTTAGCTCAGCTTACTGAGGGAAGAGAGCTGTAGGTAACTTGAGACTGGCTATGGAAGTAAAGGAATCCCCAATAGGTCCCACATTAAAATGCCCAGTCAACAGAAGAATTAAACATGTTCACAGCCTGGTTAAAAACAAAAGGTTTGTGGCTAAGACGCTCATATATTTGTTTGAACACACAGTACATGGGGGAATATCTTTACAAACATCTGTCAAGATAATAAAAAGGCTCAGAGTTATATATACATTTGCATGGCCAAGTTGACAAACAGCTGGGTACCTGTTGGCAAGGAAACTAAAAGCCCTCCTAAACTCTACCTCTAAGCCCGCTAGGTAGATTGAAGTTTAGGATGGCTCAGCATTTACAATATGGCGCCAACCATTGTTTGGCTCTTAAACGTCTCCTTAGAAACAAATGTGTCGTCACAGGGAATACATCGATGTTTCATACAGTCTAGAATTGAATATGCTCAAATGTTTTAGAAGACATTGCTTTGTCAAATACATAGTATTCTGAGGACAATGAAGAGGAGAACTGTAAGCTAGCAAAAGCTGGTAGCAAGCAGGAGCAGTGTATCAGTGTGCCATAGTCATTTTAGATTAATCAGCTTTATCAACTCTAGCCAGTGCTGTAGTCCTTATTGTTGACAACTTGAGTACTTTGTATATCTTTAGTTTCATATAAACAATGATTTGGATGATTGTTGTCTGTATGTGCTATGTAATAGCATTTATAGAATCTAGCCTTTTCCTTCTGCACCATTATATGTTATTATTGGTCTATAAGCCCAGCCATAGTCCCACAAATCACAGTTATCTTACAGCACAGCTTACAATGTATAGTTTTTCTTGGAAAATACATTATACGCATTAAATGAAAGGTTTCTTTGCAGGAAGAGTTTTATTGTATTTTGCAAATGATGATTCAAGATTATGATGGATGGCTGTGCAAATACAAAGCACCAAACTTAGATATGAAAGAGAGATTCTATTTTTTTCTCTTCATGTTTAAAACCCAAGCATCATGTTTCAGGATTAACCTTTTTACTACAGCACACCCCCTTTGCCCTTTGCCACAGGTTTGCCTTATAGAACATAATTATGAGCAGACAAGGTTCAGTGTTTCCACAACACTGTGCTCTGCCCAGTGACTCAACAGACCTGCCCACGTCCCCTCAGCAGGAGCTCAGGGTACAGCAGGCCAGAGGCCCTGCCCTGGCGACAGCTCGCCATCATTAACACACCCTCCAGCTTCACATCATCCTTGCTGCTACCACATGGCGCTTAATGGGCTGTGGGCAACATTAAGTATGTTCTTAATCGAGAGAGCGGAGCTGTGTGAGCGCCTTTATAAGTGGGAGCGGATTGTGAACAGTCTGTGAGATTTACAGATTCAGCAGCAGCAGTTCCTCCACCCCGCCCCACCCCCTGTTTCCTGCCACATCAATTAAAATACCGCCTTCAGCTCCGCACCTTCCAACTTAGTTAATAACCAGATTTAAATATATACTATACAGAGACAAAGTGGACTTGCTTGCTTCAGAGATGTGAGGACAGATATATTTGTTCAAAAAGGTATAAAATATGAAGGCCACATAGGAAGGAAATCTTCTGCTCTTGTTGTGTTGAGCACCTCCTTCAACGCCTTACAACAATCATCTTCTAAAATTGGAAACTGGAGAATGATATTTAAACGAGACTGCAAACAAGAGACAAGCGCTGTTTCACAGATAATGACTGTAATACTGAAAATGAGCAGCTTCACTTTGCATTTAAAATCCTCAGATCACCATTTCAGGCTCAACAGTGAAAACGCACCGTTTTAGTAAAATCGTAAAATCCACAATCATTGCTGAAGACTGAAAAATTGGCATCACCCCAGATCAGAGTTTCCTTTTTAGCATCGGAAAAAACACATCATGTTAACAAATCAACAGTCAACAGTGGGAATAAATCAAAGTTATTAAGTCAAGACGTTATTTAAAGCTAATGCAGAGGGATCTTCTCATGTTGTAGCCTGGATTTGAACCCATGACTCCTGGACCTTAAGGTCTCTCCCTACTCTCTGGGCACAGTACCTCTCTTATAACTGGATGCAGACCTGAGATGAAAGCTGCAGAAGATCCGGAACTGCCTGAATAATTCAATACAGATAGGAGAGGAGAAAGTCACATCTGGCTAAGAAGCAAGCCATTTAATTCAACACAGACAGTTTAGATACAGATAATGCCTATTTAAGTCTGCTTACCATGCAGAAACTAAACTACTTGTTTGGTGGCTGCGCACATGTTTGGTTTTGGTGTCCTTGAGTGTGCATGTATGTGCATAGATCTTTAGTGTGCAAATATTTCCATGCTACACAAACATATGATTTCTTCATTTCCTTCCCCAAAACCTGTGCAGATGTGTTTATTTGTGTGCATGTTTGGAAAAAATTGAAATCACATGTATCATCCTATCATGAGGATTCTCATTCGTCTCATGTTAAGATACTTCAACACATAATATTTCAATTATCTTTGCTACTTTGTACAACATGACTTGAAAGCTCACTTTTACAAATAAACAAAAACCATAAAATGACTTAACTGAAACCCTCCCACAGACAACAAAAGGGGCAGATTTCCAGGAACCAGGGGGGAGTTGCAGAGGCAGGTCACTACTGTATAATCCTGCAAAAGCCTGATGTTTGGAGCAGAGTCGTAGTGAAGGACATTGTTCTTTTATAAACAATACGGAGAGTACAACTTTGAGAAAGAGAGAGAGGCAGAGCTCTGTAAACAGACAGAAATAGTCAATGTTCCCATCAGGCTAAACAGGAAACCCAGCCAATTAGCTGTTTATTCAGAACCCGGTTTCAGAGGTCAGGGG
The DNA here is from genome assembly GCF_009762535.1 of Notolabrus celidotus. NCBI lineage: Eukaryota > Metazoa > Chordata > Actinopteri > Labriformes > Labridae > Notolabrus > Notolabrus celidotus. The sequence continues at coordinate 23,977,471 of NC_048280.1, forward strand.
TTGTAGAGAGAGCACTTCCTGCAAGGCCAGCAGACAGATGCAGCAGTGTTTGGAGGCAGGTGACAGCTGAAGCAGACAAGGGTGCATCCTTCATCTCTGCAGTACACAAAGGTTGAGAGAGTTAAACAGGCAGAGAAGATGAGAAGCTACTTAATTATAGAAGTCCAGTCTTCTTACTAAGGCCTTACTGTACATGAGTGGCTTCTCTCCCCGTGTTTTAAGTGACAGATCAGATGGCAGATTGAGTTAATCTGCTTTCAAGAGCACTGAACAGTATGGTACACTGACAGTTTGTTAACTAAATCCAGACTATGGATGGTATCTCTCATTCACTTAACCCTTTCAGACCACAAAAGCCTTTGAGAATTCACACAGGCTAATTAAATCCATCTCCAAACCATGTACAAAAAAACAGGGCCACATGTCAGGCTCCAGAGTCCCATTCAGCCATTTTATCTAATTCATTTACATGAAGATCAAAAAGCAGGAGGTCATATGAGAATAGGCAGGTCAAAGAGAAACACAGACACCAGCCCTGCTCATGTGTGGAGTAGTCATGACAGAGGGGTTAAACAGGGTGAGTGAAACAGCTGTGAAACACACACATACATGTTACCACCAATTTCCATCATCGTCTTTTATGTTTTTATTCAGTAGTAGTCTGACATGAAAATATATATGGACAAAAAGGTGACGTGTCTCTACTTGATTATAAAATCTACCAGGTGCCTGAACAAGTAAGCATCTGTTAGTCTCTGCTGTGACTTTTCACATTTCTGGTGTATGTTTTTGTTCAAACTGGTTCAAATTTAATATTCTGGCTATACACTTGCCTCCAAATGGCCCAATTTTGCAAGCATTTTCAAACAATTTACTTGATTGCAGTAATTTTGGGTCATATTTTCCATAATAAGTTGATTTTATATAATTGAGCTTTCAAGCATATTTCTGAATAACTCTTGGTCTCTGTAGAAAGGTTAAAATTCAGAGATGAATAGAAACAGAATATAAAAGCTAAATATCAGACTGTCATGCCAGCTGGTAGTGCAGCAAATTGCCAAGGATAGAAGAGGAAATGGAAACCTTTGGAAATGAAGGTGCTCAACTGCAATGTCTGATCAAAAAATGGCTCAAAATATGAGTTAATAGATTCTTTTAACAACTAGCTTAAGTGCTCTTACAAACTTTCAACAAAAAAGTTCTTCCATAAAAGAAATGCTTTAAAGGCAGACTTCATGTATTATACTTTTTAAAGAGATAGAGTTAGACTGATGAATCAGTCGGCCACTTAATTGCAGTGATTTTTGAAAAACATAATCGGTTAATGCCTGAGCTCATGTGGCTGATTAAAAATGCAAACAAAAAATGATCTTGTCAGTGTGGTTGCTGTTGAACTGTTAGCATTTCCCTTTAAGTCCATTTCGCCATTCTACATTCTACATTCTGACATATCTCCTCAGTCTTTTTTAATAGGATTTGTAAAAGAAAGTATGTCATGTTCTGAAATCTACAGCATAAACCATGTATTTTCCTATTCCATGATTTAATTAAAAATACATCTTAAATATGTTACTAGCTAAGATAACCATGTGTGTATTAGACTTTAATGTGCATGGACTGATTGAAGATGTTTTTATCAAATGCAAAAACCAACAACAACATGATATCGGCATTATACATCGGCCACCAGCCTTTGAAAAATCATCATCAGTCGACCACTATAAACAGAGATTGAAAAGCCATGTTCTTTTGTCAATTTCATGTTTTACTGTATTAATAATCTAAAAAGTGTGCCAACTATTACTGTGTTTAATGTTTCGCAGAGCGGGCTGTAGTTCAGTGATAGCTCAGGGTTTCCTCGGTGCGTGACAGAGTGTGAAGAAGTAGAAAGCATATAAAGAGTCTTGTCTAGTAAACCGCAGCGGCTCCTCCCTGCGCCATGCCACTCACTTTGTTGGTTTGCTCAATTTGCTTCCTAAACCCACAAAGCCTTTGAGGGCCACACAGGGGCATGACAGCATGTCGCAAATCCTATTTGCTCACTGATTTACTTCTGCTCGTCTTCTCTGTCTGTAACACACTGCCTCAGGTCTGTCAGAGGGCCTGATGTATGTGTATGTGTGTGTGTGTGTGTGTACATTTGTGTATGTGTGTGTACCTATGCATGCTTCCCAGCTGCTTTTGGTTTTGGGTCATTGTCAGCCAATCATTTCACAGAGGACTCGTCTCTGTGGTGGAGCTGAAGGCTCACAGTGTTGTGAACAGAGTCCGTTTAGCTTTCCAGATCACAACCTGGTGCAGAGGAACAGCGAGAGAAAACACATCCTTCTATCTGCTGTCCTGACCACAGCGAGAAAACGCTATTAACTCAAACTCAACAGGATGTCCTGTTTGCAGTGTGTTACCACTGAGTGTTTGGTGTCAATATCTTTGCAAACTCATCCTGCCTTCCTTCCAGACACACTAAAATCTTATGAGTTTTTTTTTTCTATGAATGGAAAGAGTTTACAGGAAATGCTCCGTCCTGGTTTGGCCTTCAGTCGCGGACATGATTGAGATGCATTTGAGTGCAGCACTGATTCTGATTGGCCCGTGGTGCCCTCTAAATATTTATGCACTCTGGACTTAGACAGTGAGCTCTCTGTAGCTGCAGGCCTCTACAGCAAACCACAAACAGAAAAATCGTCTTAGGGAGGGATTTAGATTTAATAAGATTTAATCTCCAGGCTAAGCTCCCTGCTCTCATTACTTTTTATAATCTTTGACCATAAGTCATGTTTCCCTTATTTTGAGCAGAGAACAGTTCTGCAGCATCCACCTGAAGCTTCTGCTGCATTGAGTCTGGATGTTACTCACTGCAGATAAAACAGCATGCAAAGTTTATCCAACACTCCAAAGGCTACAGAGAGTGAGATACGCAGGTTCAGCCTAATAAAGGGAGTCAAAACAACCCAACAGGCCTCTGTGTAAACATCATTTAACTCTGGAAAGGTCTCTTACCCTCGAGGACCACACGCAAGGTGAAAGACAAGAACCCTTGAAAGAGATTGGTAACGTGCCATAAATCCCGTCCTAATTCGGAGACCAATGGGAGCAAGATAATGAGAGAGATTTTCAATGAGAGTCTCACAGCGTCATTATTGAATTAAGCCTGCTTTAATTAGCATGCTGACTCCATAATGCACACACTGGTGTGTGTCACAGCAGTGCTTAAATTTGTAATGTATAAATAAAGAAATAATAATTTAGCCTTGTGGGAATTTTCCGTGGTGGTAATTAAATTCTGCTCAAAGCAACACGATTATCCACTTTTACACTTACAGCGCTTTCACTGTGTGAGCACTTTAACTGTGTATGTTACAGCTGAGAACACTCTATACAAAACCATCCATGTGTTTTACTGCATTTTCCCTCTTTGCTTTCCAATTGCTTCTGCTTGCCAGAGTTGCATTTAAAGTATAGCCTGTTGGCAGTTCACAAAGGAGAACATACATGGCATCATTTCTCTTTATATACACATTACACACATTGAACTCTGAGTACTAAGGACAGACGACGTGGATCAACAGAAATATTGTGGTTGAACCAAAAGATGGATTAAAAACAGTATTACTTAATTTGGCTGTTAGCAGGTTTTCTGAGGTTGCTCACTCAGTCCAAACGCCACATCTAGTGGATCAAAAACCAAATGACATAAGACTGAATTTGAACCTCAGAGACTAGGAGCGGGCTCATTTCAGAGTCAATTATGAACTAGATACAAGTATCATATCTTGGTTTCACTGTATGTAAAAAAGTAGACTGCCTGTGAAAACATTGGTTGAGTTTGAGACATAATTTGACATATTGGGTAAAGTAATCTTTTTGTCAATGGATGGATATGAAGAATGACACTTTCACTGAAGTTAGCATAAAGTTAGCATAAAGCTAAAGTCAGCAACAGCTTAGTGTGGCATACATAGTCTTTCAGATGGACCCCACCTGCTTGAAACAAACAAAGTAACAGTAACTGCAAGTCTTGTGGTGCTGGTGGGCAGATTTTGTTTCCATAGCCAAACTTACTCTCCCAAAGATGTAGCCTGCTACTGCCCATCTGTGTTAAATACTTGATTCTGATTGGTCAAAACCCACTAATGACAGCAATTAATCTCAACAGCAGAAGCAAGGCCAGGGTCATCCTGATTGCACATGTCACATTAAATCAATATGCATAAAAGAGTCACATTTCACATTTCACCTCTGCCTGTTGACACTGTGGCAAAAACGTACGTTTCTGTTATAGTTCTAAATTGGTAAACATTGTAGCAAAAACATTAGTTTCTGTCTCAGACTGGTCTTGAGAGTCTTCAGAGAATAATGACAGTTAAATGGGAACAGATGTGAGAGCCTGAGGAGCTACTGGACCGAAACCATCTCTGATAGGGAGAAGCGGCGAAACATCCTGCAATCCAGGCAACGGCAGCAGACTAAGTTGCTGTTTTCTGAATAGTAACTTGAATTATGAGATGTAGGGAACAATGTAACAATGTTAATAGTTGTTACATTTGCTGCATTTGTAATTAAAGGTGTGTAGACTCCAAAGAAGAAGAGAAGAGGACAGAAATGTTAACATAAAGATATCTGCAGAAGTGCTGTTCACCTTGTCTAAAGTTACCTTCAGTGTTTTCACTTGACCTCTCACATAACCACCTGCTTACTATACATTATCTCTTACATATTTATACTGCAGCAATCATTGTGGCTAAAAAAATCTGACAATGTAGATGTGTCTGAAAGTGGTGTACCTAAAGCTGCTACTTGAGGGAGGCTCCAAAGAGTGAATCAATCCTCATGCACATTTTATGGATTTCTTATAACAACATCAGACAACAATATGTCTTGCTGTGCAGTTGATTGCCCTAACAAACTCCAAGAATTCATTGCTAGGGCTATTTCAGACGGAGGAAATCTAGTTGTACATTTTTAAACATTAGCACTTATTAGCAGGAACAGGTGTCTGTGCTCACCATACTTAGCTTGCGTGATTGTTCCGTCTTAGTTATACGTTCACCAGTACGGGGAATTTTTTTTCGTAGCTGCTGCTAATTGGGTTTGATGTAACGGTCTATGACTTTTGTCACTGGTGTACGTTTACACACACACATGCACACTACCTCTTGCTGTGCTGGGGCTCTTATAGGGATACATTCACAGCAGTAATTGGTGCGGACCTTCATTAGTGGCCAAGAATTCCTGGTGATGGCATGTCACTGGATGTGTGTGTGTGTGTGTGCTTGTATGGATGAGTGTGTGTCACTGGCACAAATTGTACAGTTGCTAGTATGGTGCATACATGTAATAGATTTTTTCCAGAGACTTTCAGCAGACCATGGTACATCATTAACACTTCTCTGCACTAATAGGCCTCTTGACCGGTCAGATAAAAAAAAAAGATGCTACTAATGACTTTAATGATAGCTCAGTTCTATCAGTTTTAAGATTTGAAATTGTGCTTTTACTGCTGTGAAAAGTAAAATGTCATCTGTTACCACATGACTGAGAAAAACTCATGATTTTTTACACAGAAAGCGTCATTTGATGTAGAGCTGCAAAGTACTTTTTAAAGCTAATGAATGAGTCTTTTATAACCTGGCTACAACAATGAATTAAAAAATGTGGTATCAATACTTACAGTAAGTGTTGTAATTATCATAATGTTCTCAGTGAAAATAAAAATAAAAAACAAAATCATTTTTGTTTAAATTTCATGACTATCAAAATAAAATTTTGTGTTTTCTGTTTCCCCATCTTCCCTGGTCTACCAGTTTGAAATGCCTGTCTTAGTCCCCATAAATCCTGATGTTTCAAGTCTAGTATTTATGGAATCTCACATTTTTGTGTAAAATTACCCGTCTGGATTCATGATGGCAGTTTTTCACTTATTTCAGTGGCTTTTCAGTATTTGGCAGCTCCTGTTCTTCCTCCAAAGTCAGGAAGTAATCTGCAGTTTAATTTAGGTGGAAGATAACATGTTTTGAATAAAGAGTTTAATTTTGTCTCCGATGTCTGAGGTTTGGCCAGACTAAGTGTGGCTTCTTTTTCGTGTTTATAGTTTTGGGAAAAGTAAATTGTAATTCAGGAAACGTGTGTAAGTGGGCTGTGGAAAAAAAAATAAAACAGTCAAAGTTTCATATTGGCCAGACTGGGTCAGCCAACCCTGTAAAATGAATATAGTGCAGATGTCTTGATTATGTTAGGGTACATTTGCTACTGTGCAGGCTGCATTGTGGGATAAATTATGATTATTATTGTTCATTTGTTGGTATGAAAACAATCTCATATGATTAACAGTGTCTGCTTGCACATGTGCACTGGTTGACAGTTGGTATTTGTGTCAGGCTTCAAAAAGCAGCATCAGCTGAACCAAACTCTCATCTCTCTGTCTCTCTTTGCTAATGGACACTTCTGCAGAGAGAAGAGGAGGAAGGTGGAGGGAGGAGGAATGAAAGAGGAGCATAAGCAGAGCCATCTCTCAGGCTGGGAGTTGGCTGTGTCATCTTTGTTACAATAAGTACTTCATAAGAGGCCTCCAGACTGCGCTGACTATTCAGTGCCCGCGTCCGTCTAAAAAAGCTTAACCCTTTCATCGTTAAAAGACGGAGAGCCACCTAAGCCAGTGGTCCCTGGAGCCCCCTGCACCCTGGTCCTGTCCTCAGAGAGTCACGTCTCTGAAGAGACTAAATGCCCTCCAGCACAACGGGCACTTTAGCAGCAAATGCATGTCAAGATGTGAATGTGCCCATTGTGCCCGACCCTCCAGAGGGGCTCTGAGCGGCCACCAGGGAACGCTGCCAAGCTTCAAGCCCCATTTACTGCCCTGTCATGGAAAGGAGCATCCATGTAATTGGATGCAAAATATTTTTGTGAAATCACTCTTTAATTGAGTAATTCAGTCATCAAACACAGAGAGGGGGGCAAGGGAAGCCGCATTAAAGGCTGGAAGAGCTTCTTGTCTTACATATTAGAGTGATAAATGAGTGTGATGATTTAACGTAAGAGGAGAATCTTGCGTTGCTTGGTTTTATTATCATACTTTCCTGCCTTGAGGCTCCATACGGAGCGTGTGCTCCTGCATTTGATATGTGCAACCACTTATTATAGAGCATACTGCATTGTGCTTGGGTTACCAGCCTGCGCCGGGTAGTAAGGCTTTGTGGTTTGTGGCTGCATGTGTGTGTGTGCAGATTTAGATGCACAAGTGTGCAACCTATCAGATTTATTTATACGGGAAGTGTGTATGTTTAACCCGATGTGTGTGTGTGCATAAGTGGTCCGAAAGCTTGCAGTCTAAAATTAAAATCTAGGTTTTTGAAATGTCTCTAATTAGAGAGGGGAGGACTGGAGACTATTTTGAGAGCTGTGGCCGTGCACGCCCTTCCCATATGTGTGTGCACAGGCAAACAGGCTAACACATACACACACGCATACCCACACTCATACACAATTCCCCTTCTGGAGAGGAAGGTCCCCCACTCAGAGGATGTCTTATTAGACAATTCATCGAGTTTGGCCAACAGGAACTGTCCCTAAAGTGTGTTTCTTGTGCCGTCTGTACACAGTTTACTGAAGCTGGACTTTAAAGATGTAAACAAGTAGCTGCGATAAATATTAACGGCCAGAGATCACAAGTTCACATGCTGCCGCCTCACTGTGAAGCCGCAATAACTTATTACAATATTTGGAGTCAAAGACAAGTCAAGACAAACCAAATTGGAAAGTTTACGGCCGCAGAGCAGGAACACAATAGTCAGTTTAATCGCTGTCTAAAGTGTTTTTACACTTTTAATGAGGCAATTTAGTGAATTTAGTCTTTTCAGACAGAGAGAGGAATGTGGTGGATGCCTGGCTAACATTGTCTCATTGTTCTGTCTCATAACCAGCCTCTGTTTTCTGCTCCTGAGCAAAGACTGCTGGGAAAAATCAGGCTGCTTTTACAAAGAGTCGACTAAAATCTTTCTGCTCCAGATACTCTCACCGTTCTTTAGAGAAGCTGAGAGAAGGTTGTGTCTTTGTTTTGTTGTGTTTTTTCCCCCTTTCACTGTGACCACAGAGTATCACAATCAGTGTTTACATCACCCCAGTCCTAATTACTGTGAATCAATTAGCTTTGACACAAGAATTTATGAAATAATCATAAAGCATGTGTTATTACATTATGGTAGACCAAAATGCTTTCCAGAGAGTGATTGGATTTCAGGCTGCAGGAATGCACATTCATACTGTATCTTTAAATAGTGGTTTCTTCCATCAACAGAGAATTTAATAAAGCCTCCAGTTTTATTTCATCATGCTTCAGCTCCTTTGATTGTGGGTGTAAACCAGCTCATATTTACAGAAGGAGAGATGGAAAGAAGAATCCGACTGACATGTTTTTAATATTATGTGGTTTTATGTTACAGTAATAGCATAGTACACATTGAGATGGTTTTGAGTGGTGAGAGAGGATTAAAAAGAGATAGACATGATCTTTTTTTCATCAACTGTTTACTGAAAAATGTGATATATTACTGCTGACATTCAGTTTTGATTGTTTTAGACCTTAAAACCTGGCAGCCAAAGTAGAACTCAGAGCTCCAACTTTTTCACATAAACATGACAATAAATCATGATATTTAGCTGCTTTATAAATACAATGCAATCCACTACCATATGATATTCTCCTTTGTGGAAATTTCTCTCTAAGTCAAGCATTACATATGCTTAGCAGTGGATTTAATGAAAGAACAAACAGCATGTAAACAGGGATTAAGCTATGATAGCATTTAGCTAATGTGGCTTCTCCTGATCTAACACCTGATTGGAGCGCTGCGTTCAACTCTGTGTTGAAAAATGGCATGACATTTTTTGTTCAATGAATTCAGAATAGTATGTAGGTTGTGGTTCACTTAAGATGTCTGGAAAGACAGTACTTCTGTATAAATAACCTAATATTACTGTTAATTGCTAATTCAGCATTTAGCTGCATTTAATCACAGCGGGGAAAAACATCAAATACTCTGTTAATGGATGAGCCACGGTAAGTTCAGACATGCCTTTAGTAATAAACGTGGGAGGACAGTGGAAGCAGTTTTATCACAACAGGGGCTATAGCTGTAAAGTTAAAAAAAATACCTACATTTAGAAACAATTTTGCAGGGTTTCATTGTCTTTGGTGACAGCAATGGCAACAAGTGGTACTTGAAGCATCTCTGGTTCTGCCTAGCTGCCGGTCCATTTGCTCTTTGGACTGTTTACCTTTATCCTGTTGTCAAACTATCACATTTTTTATTTGTTTTTTTTATATATATTTTATTGTTTGTAGTCATTGTCTGAAGCACTTTCCTTTGTTTTGACATTCATACTAACTGTTTACTGGCAACACTAGCAGAGACCACAAGGAACAGAGCATTGCTTCACACAAAATGAAGTTGAAAAGCATGTCAGTTGTGTTGCCCTCACCTGTACCTGGCCTGTCAGGCAGTTCAACCACAGCTGGGCCTTGGTGTTGGCTTTGAAATTGTAGTTGTTTGTTTGCAATCAAAAATTTTCAATCCCAAAGGTTTTTCATTTCAGCATCCAAACTTACTGATCATTTACATGAAAGATGAATACAGCAGAAACATGTTTAGGACTGATTAAAAGATATTTGGACTGTAATTGTTATTAAAGCTACCTGGACATATGCTGTTACTCTGGACATGATGTCCTGATGAGAGCAGGCTTTTAAAGATACCCACCTGGGATCACCTGAGTTGTTTTCAAAAAAAATATTATTTTGGTGCCCTCTGTGGACAAATCAGCGCCTCTTTGTCCACAGAGGGCACTGAGCACGTTTTTTGTAAAAAGTAATATCATTCTAATTAATTCTTTATAATGAAATGTACCATACATTGGGCCTCATAATAAATGCGTAGAAGTTTTTTCGTTTCTTTTTTTCTTATTTTTTCTTTTTCTTCTCTTTCTTTTTTTTTTTCTTCTTTCTTTTCTTTTCTTTTTTTCTTTTTCTCTTGTCTGCATATATATTTCTGGTTTGTGTCATGTTTGTCACAAACTGTCAAATATTAATGCAATTTATTCTTGCAGCAAAAGAAAAGACAGGAAACTTTTTTCTTTTGTGCTTGTGACTGTGGGCATGCGACCATCACCATCCCTGTTAGAACTCTGGCCTATCTTTTATTGAAAAGTTCTTACTCTGCGCATAAAATAAGTGTGTGCACAAAAACACTGTTGGATTTATGACACGTGTGGACCAGCCAATTTTGTTCTGACCACCTTGCGTATATTAGTGAATCAGAATAATTCTAAATTGACAGGCGCGTGCCCGCAACCTGCAATCAGCATACTACCACGCCCTAATTTATCTTTAAAAGGACACCTGTTCAGTGCATCAAGACAAGAGCACTGAGTTGGAAAAACTAAGTTGCTAAAGATGGCCCCTAAAGGAAAAAAACAAAGAATTTCACCTCAGCAGAAATAGAGGTGATTGTTGCACGGGCTGCAATGTCTTCAAGCAATGCTAGATTTGCCATTGTTTACTTTCTTGGACGTAAACTGTAATACATTTTTTTTATCGCATGCCCTTAAATAGGTTCTAACTCATCAACTGGTTTTGGCAACAGATGCGCTAATTTATGGCACTGTTGGTGGGAGTGGTCGACAACTGAATTAACATCAGAGATGTGACATTTTAATATGTACATTGTCATATTTCTAATTGTAAACCAAGTATTTAATTTAAGATTCAATATTGTGAGTATGATAAGGGTGAAAGGGCATCAATTTTATGGTTATTTAATACATTTAATCAATTCACAGTTTTTATTATTGAATTCTATTAAAGGCTTTTTTCATTTAAATAAAGTAGTTTGAATTTAGTTAAAAGATTATGTGTTCACATTTTCTAAGAAAGTTGGTCGTCATCATTTGTGAGAACGCATGGTATGAGAAATTTCTATTTTGTTTGCAGTGTAAGAATAAATTCAAGTTAGAATATATTGATGAATCCCAGATTTGTGCTTCAAAGATTGGACACACGGTTTAAGCACATATTTGTCCATACCCACTGTTAGTGAATGAGGCCCAATGAGAGTTTTTGCCATTGAAAATTTTAACAGGGCGGTTTTGGCAGGGTGCTGTAAATGGTCTTCTCTGACACCTACCCCGCGTTAATGCGTTTCAGGCGTTGCAGGTAACAGTCGAGAAATTGTCATTTTGGCCTTTTGTGGTTTTGTTTACTTTTGTAGGTCATAAAAATACATCAGCTTTAATTTCAGGATGTTTCATAAACAGATTAAAACCCCTTACTGGTGCTTTAAATTGAATGATCTTGTAATATATTAAGGTATGTTCAGTCTGTTCCTTAAACTGTTATCACATCGTAATGTCATGCATCTCTCCCATAGAATGTGTAAAATATGGACGTAGTATCCGTGACGTCACCCATCTGTTTCTGAAGCACTGTTTGAGGCAAATCATCGGCAGCAGCCATATTGCTGCTGTCAAGTGATTGTGTCGTAAAGAGGTGGGCTTTGAGCCAACTAGGGTTCCTGCAGGCAGCTGTGCCTCTCATTGGAAGACTCGGAATCTCAATAACTTCGAAATTGCCATGCTAGAAAAAAATGCACCCCCCTACAGTGAGAGCACATCGAGAAATTAGCCATCCAGACTACACTCGTCTTTTGTACCAGGCTGTAAATATGTTTATTTTCTGCTGTAAGTATCGTCTTTTCCCCATTCATGTGTATGTGACTTCCGGTACTTCCGGAGCCAGCCTCAAGCGGATCCTCGATGAACTGCAGCTTTTAACACTTCCGCATTGGACTCATATTTTTAGACCCGAGTTTGCCGCTTGATCTCTCCCCATCCTCTGACTCTGCAAGTTAAGTTTCACTATTCATATTGAAAGACATAGATAAGTTATTAAACGTGAATACTGTAAGTTAATATGTTTTACTTTGGTGCAATAAAAAGCAGCTAAAAAGTACTCAAACTACATTAGTGAATTCTTGAAACCCACTGGATGACTTGCACTTTTGTCATCGAACGGTTCTCAAGAGAAAGCAGATCAGAAACACTAACACACTGCAGCCACAGGCATTCCCACTATACACATCCATTATCTGCGCCTGTATCCATGTGCTGTCGACCCCGAGCAGGAACTTTGCGGGCCGCTGCGGTCGGACACGGGGAGAGGGAAGTTAGCACTGGCAGAGAAAAGTCAAAGTCAGGCATTTTTTGGAGTAAGATAAGAAGAGAGTGCCGGGAAAGGAAAGAGTAAAATAACAAAAAGCCACTTGGGAGTATGAGATTACTATAACAACAAAACTCTCTGTTTCTGCCAGATTTTGAAATACTGCAACATTTAATCAACAAACACAATGAGGTGATAAGTGAAATACGCATTTATCATTCAAACAGGCTGGCAGGTACAGAGCTGCACAGTAGGAGAGTGGATTTGTCCTGTTTCAGTGTTGGTACTTTGACCTGCAAGGGCACAATAAACCCCAGGCTTGTGTGGCATTGGCAGGTGCAGAAGTCAGGTATCCAGTGTCGGACCCTTTTGTTTGCTATTTTGATTTATTGCTGACCACTGCCCCATCTAACATGTGTGGAAGGGAGCCCACTCCCCCTTCTCTCAACACCTTTCCCCACATAAATAAGCCATCTCACTGCAGGAATGCCTGGGTAATAGCACTCTCTCTGCTATTAAAACCCCCCTTACTGATAACTTGACTGTTCAAGATGCTTCATACTCTCGTCTCAATGCATAGTGACTCATAGTCCCGACACAAACCACCAACACATCTGCGAGCCCTTTTGGTTGCAGTCCACATGTGGGCCACAAGTAAGGAACCGAAGATGTGACTCAGGAGAGAAAATTGTGATTAAAGAGACGCAGATTAATACTGTTGCCAATAGATAACCTCTGAGGGGTTGAGTTGACTTTGAGTGAACAGACTCGCTGAGGACTCATCAAATGCAGTGAAGGATGACAGACTGTTTCAATTAAATACAGAGAAACCAGACAAATGTGAGGTTAACTGTGAAAACAAGGCTCTCCACCCCACCAAAAGATTGTGGCAGGATGTCTTAAATAAGCGCATAAAACTTTCAAACATTTCCAGTGACAGACTGATTTAATTTGTGTTGTAAAAGGATTATTGAATCACTAAAAAAGTTTAAATATACTGTAGCTACACTGTGTATTGATATGATTTAAAATAACCTAAAAACATATTAAAGATCATATTTAAACATTTTAAAAGAGAGGTGTGAAGATTGAAACCTCTTTTATTTCATTTTGATTAATAAAGACCTACATCCAGGAGCCAGTTAGCTTAACATTTCCAACAGCAGAAAGCAAGCTAGGTCCTATACAAAATAACAGAAGAGGAACATGCTAACAGCAGGGAAGAAAACAACACGCACAGTGTTAGCTTATTGTTGAGAATGCATATAAATGTCGCTGGAGGAAACTGGAGGTCAAACTGTGTTTGAGTATCAATGAAGGATTTTAATTCTATGAACCAAGGAGAAGCTTTTTCCCTGAATTTTGGAAACAGTTTTTGCTGGTTTGTGTGAACAAGCTAGATTTTTTTAACTCTCTTTATACAGTGTCTACTCTTAACAGCCAAAAAAGCACATAGAGCTAATATGGAAGCACTTAAACTGAGATATATTTGCTTTTTAAGCTATTTTTTCCACAAATAAACATATTTTCAGTTGCTTGAGACACTCACTTTGCTCATCGATGCATGTGAAGAACAATTTCTGTCTCACAAGCTAGTCACTGGTCACCTTAGCCTTGCTTACCTAAAAAGATTTGAATAGGGGAAAGAGCTTGCACTTTTGCGTGTGTAATAAAGAGACACTACCTAATTAGTTAGCTATGAAGTTGATAAGTGTTTATAGGCAGATTTTGAGAGCTTTTGACGGTGTCAGCTTACTATTTTCTCTGTGACTAGTCTGTAAGCTAGTTACTGGCTCCATTTCTTTCAGCTGCATTTTCTGGTTAAGGTGTGTTTTTTATTTTACCAAACACTTATACATCTTCTGACAGTCTGTTTCTTATTGTAAGCATATAAGAAAGGGGTAGGAGTTCTTCTCCCTTCAGTGTGGTGCAAACTAGCTTAAATGTACACTACCACAGAAAGTACTGGAGTAGAGAAAGTTTGGTGGTTTCAGGCATTAGCACAAAATTTGGTTAGGAAAAAATTACCTCTTGGGTATGACTGTTTCTCTTCACTACTGAAGAGAACTGGTTTGGTTGTAATACAACATGTCTAACGCTAACTGTGTGCAAGCTTTAGTTGCATATGTAGTATAAAGGCATTAGAGTGGTGTCAATCATTGTAGTAGGTAAAACAGTCACTAGGTGTACTAAGTATTGTCTTACAAAGAATGAACTAAACTTTATATAGTTTAAGCCATTGTTCAGCAACACATGCCAAAGGATAAACTGTTACTTTAACAACTGTGACCTTGCTGATAAAAACATTTTTACTGCCCTGAAAGGAATATTTTTATCTCAAACCTCTGACTTCCAGCCAGCAACACTGACAAATTGGTCTCAAGTGCAACGCTGCAGACAACAACTGTGGTGCGCTGCAGCTGTCTCGGGTTAGGGGGCATCAGGCCAAGGACGGGCACACTGACCCCCCACCCTGAGCATGTGTGCCCGGGCTGGCACCCGCTGTGCAGGAGCCATCAGTCACTGAGGACGATGACAGCAAAATACGCCGAGGGAGGAGCACAGTTTTGAATTGGGTTGAAACCACAAGCTATGAAGCACCAGCATATTTCACACATAGACTGCCACTGTACGCTCTCCTCATTTGTCTGTTCTCCATTAAAACATTAAACAAACACAGCTGCCAGCATGCAGCACACACAGAGGAGTTACTGCTTGGTTTCTATATGATGAGCGTGTGTGCGATGCATCCATCAGCATGCATGGACATCTTTCATTGCCACAATAACAAAGGTTCCTCTTTCACACAGAGAAGACTGATAATAATAGAGACTTGGAGCAATGCTGATGCATCAAGGAGGTCTTCTCCTCCTCCTCCTCCCTCTCACCCCAGTGCTGAAGATCTGTTAGTCAGGGGCTGGGGAGCTTTCAGTCTCCAGGGGCACATCCCTCTGAACCGCCTGCCAAGCTTCTCCTTTCCCTCCTCCATCCTCTCTCTCTCTGCTCTCCTTCTTTGTTCCCCTCATGGTCCCCTCTTCTTCTTCTTCTTCTTCTTCTTCTTCTTCTTCTTCTTCTTCTTCTCTTCACGCTCATCCCCTCTCACTTCCCTCATTTTTCCCCTATTTCCCCTCAAACAACAGCACTTTTTTCTGTTTCACACTCTTATCTATTTCCCTTTCTCTACCCTTCCGCTCCTCTTCCTCTCTCAGTGCTCCGGCTCCTCTGCAGCCGTGCATAATTAGGCCTAAACACAAGGCTGCACAGGCTCACATCTGGAAAGAGTTTGGACATGGCAGTTTCCTACCAGGACGGCTAAATATTTAGGTTGAGAGTTACTGCGTGTGGATGAACTCATGATAGAAGGGGGTGGGAAGGGGAGCGAAACAGGGAGCTGGAGATAAAGAAAAGAGGGAAAGTGGGATAAAAAATGGCGGATGGCTGAGAATAGCAGGATGCGTTCTAAAGCAGCGATAAGCGTGTGTTCAGATAAATGGATAAATGTGAAATCTTTAATCAAAGTGCAGCTCAGGCACTGTAAGCCAAGGGAGGAGGTGATAATGTTAGGCTGACTGGTTGCTCCTTTACGGCTGGCAGGAACAACAAACAGCCAACTAATAGTTTTAATAAACAAATCCCCGTTGGGATTTCCCATGAGGCTGAGGGGCCTCAGCTGGAATGTTTCACAGGGGCCAGCTGTTGTGCATTACACATAGCAGCCGGCCCCGGAAGCCCTGAGCCTGGTGTCCTCCAGCCTTCACCCGCTCAGCACGGAGAAGAGATTCCTCCAAGAGAGAGAGGGCGGCATGGCCGGCTGTCAGGCTGTCCGATGAGGGAGGGACTCAGGCAGCGTAAGGCACAGACAAAGCTCCCTGCTGCACCTGGGATACTGTCTGTAGTCTCTGAGCAGGGCTGAGGAATGTCAGGAATAACACGAATATCAACACAACTTCTCACATTCCACATCTGGAGCTAATGTCATGAGCGAGGACGGGAGTAGGGCGCTTGAGGAACCAAACCAATCTTAGGGAAAATGAACTTTCCAGACACCAGAAAGGTAAAGAGGGTGGAAATGTTTGCTCTGCGTACTCAGCATCATAAATGTGTCACAGAATGCTAGACATGTGTACAAAAACAGCTCAACCAAAATTAGTAGACGCATAGAAGGAAGATTATCTTCAATCACCTCGACCACTGCCACCCAACTCTTTTTTTCCCCCCTCTGGTTTCCAGCAATGTGTTCTCCAGATGTTTATCCTGCCTTTATTAAGCAAGAAACATAAGAGCCTATAAATGGACTGCTGGCTTGTTTCAGCTCTCCTGGGGCATAAATCCCCTTACTTTACCTCACATGCTCGCTGCAGAGGGGCAGTTGAACATGTTTTTTTACATTGTGCCCATGTGCAGCTAACATTTCTCCCACTGGGTCAGAGTACAGAGACAGTAACACACTGTGGGAATGGGAAACGTCTACAGAAAGTCTGAGCGGCTGTGAAAAAAGCATTCTGCAACACAGCACCCCAGAAATATGTGTCACTGATAGATTAGTGGTGCATCCATCTTGAGAGATAGTGTGTTTTGGCGCACAATGTCGCCCTTACAAGTTTGATCCAAGAATACCACACAAATTACTTCTTCTTAATTAAAAAATACCAAACCAAGCCAAGAACTGTTTCTGTCTAATTCCCACCAAATGGGTTGGGAGTTTTCTTATATAAAATACACAAAATAAAATGTGTTTCTGTTCATTCTACTTCCACAAGGCCAAGTCAGACACACCATGCTGACAGGGTGTTGGTGGGAGAAAGAAGGAGTTGTCTGAGTCAAACTCAAAGTGACAGACGTGTCGAAGAGGCAGGGCCTTGATGGGTGCTACAGTCAGCCTGCCCTCTCGCTGATCTTCCCTAAATGCTTCACAGAGAGGCGATGCTCAGCCCTCCACAGCAGAGTTAAACTAGATCAAGATGTAAACTTCTGACCTAATAAGCCTTATTACTGCTGCAAGACCTCAATACAGTTAAATCTGAGGTCATAGGTTCAGAGGCATGGGTGTGTGGGCCTTTTGGAAAACTTTACCATCACTCATTTGTCCATAAATGCATGTATACATTTTAAATATACCATCAGAGTATATAGTTAATGGAAACATTATAGATCCTATATAGTTTGAAAAAAATGTAACCATAGAAAAATCTATGCTGGCTGAAAATAGAGCATAATAAAACTTTTAATAGGATACTAAAGGACAACAGAGCACAACAACTACGCCAATCTCAGGTCATTATGTGGCCCCAGTGTGTTCAGCAAACTACAGTGACAAATGATTACTGTGGAGTTAACAGTGGACTTGTCAGAGTGTTCAGACTCACAGGGTGACGGTCCTGTTGGGCAGCAGGCTGCCATCCGGAGGTTCACTCAGCTCCTCCTTGGTGCAACTGACTCTCCTCCCAGCAGCCTGGCCCTGGACGCCGTGCATTTTCCCCCGCTCGTCCGTGCAGCTGCAGCCGCTGGTGGAGGCTAGTAACCCGGGACAGGCCGTGGAGAGCCTGGGTTTGGAGGCGCACAGCAGGAGCAGCATCAGTACCAGACGCCCCGGCAGCGGAGGGATGCCAACGCCGGGCGCAAACATTGTCCTTCGGCTGGAGCTCACCTCAGCTGCACCCCCGCCTCCAGTCATCCCATATCTCCAACATGAAGCTTTCAATGAGGAGGGTGAGGGGGTCGAGAAGATGAGGGGTTATCTTACTGTATTTTCTTGAACGAATACTTAAAAGTTGAGGGTCCTCCGCTCATTCGCTCATTTTAGAAAAAATCAACAGTCCTGATTTTCCAGCACTGTCCCGTCATGTCATGGCAGCCCGGGCGCACAGCTCATTCTGGTCCATATGAAGTCAAAGGAAGAGTAAGTCCATCCAGACGCCTTACACACCTCCACACATGCGCAACTTTCTCTCTTAAAAAGCTGGTGTTCTCATTAATTACCTCGAGAGGTTTACATCACTTTAAGGACACTTGGGAGTGTCCAGATTACCGCTATCTTCCTCTCCAAGAGTTAATCCAGAGGTTAGTGGGACACCAAGGAGTCACAGCCAGAGGCTCGCTGTCACTTTTTCTTAGAAAAAGTTAAAAAAAAAAAGATTTTCTCAAACTTTTCTCAGTTGTGCCGCTACTCTCATTAAAGTTTTCCTCCGCGCTTTTCCCGGATCTTGAAGGTCCCTGATGATCGCTCTGAAACGAAACCTCCAACACATTCAAACTGAGATGAAAGGTTCGGACAAGACTTGTGCTGATCTACATCGGCTCCTGTGTAATTCCCAAAATCTAGCGGTTTTTGCCTGCCTGCCTCTGTCACACTCAAACTCACTTAGTTGCAACCCCAAGTGCGCCTGTTCCGTCTGCGCCTGCGCACTGGTCCCCGCGGTCCTAGCGCATTCAGCTTGGACTGAGAGACAGAGAGGAGGTTTTACATTGGAACCAGGGAGGAACCCCACCTGAGGTCAGAACGCACACCTTTATCCCACTTCAACACACAACCCAGAAGGTTCTTGAAGTTGTTTTGGCGGGGAACAGTGTTTGGTAAAGTGCAGAGGAGAAGAAAAAGAGAACAGTGGCTTATTAAGTCATCTTCATGTCTGAGAGAAAGAAAGGCCTGGAGTATACATATTGTTCCACATAACAATAAGACTTCACACCTAACATGATGCAGGGAAAATTTATTATAACACTGCCATATGAAAAGCTGATTGATCTTGATTGTCTGTTTCCATCCAGGTTTTAGAACGCAGGAAGGACTTGATTACCAACTAAAGTTGTGAATGGATGCTGAAGGTCTCTGGCGTATTGTGTGTGTGTGTGAGCGTGTGTGTGAGCGTGTGAGCAATAACAATTCTGAAACGAAGTTCTGACACAAGTGAAAGGAGACTCAGCTGTTGTGTTGAAGATGGTTACATATCGGAGATGAGTTTGTGGGTTGTTTTCTATACCAGAAAGCTTTTATGTCTACTTGGAGGCCACTGGCAACATAAAGGTACTGTAGTGGATTGCCACTGTAGCTTTCCTGTAATTGCAGACACATTTTCAAAAACACTGACAAGAACTTGAGACAAACTCAAACTGAACTAAGAGTTAGTGTCTGTCAATGACTTTATGTCCTGATTGTTGTCAGATAGATAAATGGGCTGGCAGTACTCTTGCATGTTGACAAAGCCTCTTAGATTCTGAGATACTCTACAAGAAAAATATTCTAATGACTCAAATCTTTTGTTGAAAGAACGACTTTTCTAAAATAAATATGAAATTTCCCCCCGGAAAGAATCCAACGTGGGTTCCAAAAACTACAGAGGATCATAAACTTCCTCAACGTCTGCTTTTCACAGTTTTGCCTTTGTGTGTGGAAAGTTCCTGAAATACATTTTTCTTTTAAAAATACTGTTTGATATCCAAGAGGCCCGGGAGGATGGAGAGTCGAGCGATTCAAATCTGGAGAGAATTTCAAAATATGAGAAGGTGAAACAGGAAAGATTTTGAAAAGAAAAGTTCTGCAATTGGGCTTGACATGTATTCGCTGACAAATCCAGACTGCAGGCACCTCAGTCATGCAAGCACAGCCTGCAGTATAATGGTGCACTGTGCTCTGACCCGCACAGTGGACCCCGGGTTTGTTATTCCTGTATATGATACTGTACTCTGGAAAGCCAGAGTGATTATTGAAATAAAGCACAAGGAGCGGACGGGCGCCTGAAACAGAGGGCTGTTTATCCAAGCTGTTAAATAAAGCTTCAAGTACAACACCCCCCTCTGACTCTGCAAAGCCCAAATCTCTCTCATCTGGTGAGCACAGTTTCCATTTAAAATGTCACGTCCCAAACTGCACATTACATCAAATTGTACTTAATGGCATCCAGACAAACTTTAATGTCGTTCCAACATTTTCTCTCCAGCCCTCCCTCGTTCCTTATAGCAAAGCAAAGCAATCTCTCCGTCTCCATGCTCCACATCTGGACTCCATTCCAGGTGGGGTGTTGAGAAATGGGAGAACGTCAGGGAGGAAAGGTGGAACGCAGAGCAGCTCCCAGGCTCAACAAGGAGAGCTGAGATAATGTCTTAGGGGAGCGTTTGGAGGTAGTTATGCAAGCTTTTGAGATGTAAGACAGACCGTACAAGAGGTGACTGATGAATGGACATGTTCCCATAGTCGTCCTCTGAATCAAACAGAAATGTCTCAAAACAATGAGTTTTTGTTTTTTTTCCTTTTGCTGCAATCAGAGATGTAAACCAGACCGAGTGACGGCTCAGAGTGAGGCATACTTACAGCTTCTGCCAGAGGATAAACAAAAGAAAGAAAACAACAGACCCACTCCAAGGCGCTCTTATAGTCTTCTCTTGAGGAGGCCATGACATCTAGTGGTGGGATGTGCAGCACACATAAGCCCCACCCCCTCTGTCAAGCTAACCAGTCTTTCCGCTTCCTGCATGGATGGTTTTAATTAAGGATTTATGGGGGCATTAAACCCGCCGGTTCAGCAGTTTATGAGGTTATCAAATCATAATGTGGAGCCATATCTTTAACACTAAATACCTCTGTCCATCATTAAGAATTATTATTGGCAGGAGACCTAGAAGCAGTCGTGGCAAGTAGCACTTAATGCTATACATACAGTGTATTAATAATGCATCAGTGTTATGATGCTATTTATGTACAGTATTTACAGTAGGTACATTTTATTTTGGGATCCACATTAAAGGAAGAACTAAATCTATTCATTTCTGTGTGTTTAGACAAACTGATGTTTCCTAAAAATGTAATCTCTCAAGGCAGATGGCTGACGAACATGAGTCTGGTTCTGCTCGAGGTTTCTGCCTTTTAAAAGGACGTTTTTCCTTGATGCCTTAACTGCAAAGTGCTCTGCTCATGGTGGATAACAATGAGATAAGACTGAGTCCTGTCTGTAAGGTGGGACTGGATCTTATCCTGTCTTGATTTTGGGTCTTTGTTAATAATGTAACATAGTGTACAGTCTAGACCTGCTCTGTTTGGAAAGCATCTTAGGATAATATTAGTTGTTATTTGACGCTATATAAATAAAGATTGATTGATTGATTGATTGATTGATTGATTGATTGAAGGTCCAGATTTCTAAATCTGTAATGAAATCAGCATTTGATGCATAACACGTTCTGAAATTATGGATGCATTGGTCATTGTTCTACCATAGTTCCCCCCCTCCTCAACTTTCCTGTGTTTCCAAAGGGCTTGGGTGTATTTGAAACTGCAGTAATGCTGCCCTCTCCTGGTCAGCAGGGTGAATCAAAATAATATTTTTCAAAATAAGCTTTGCTAGTTATGTTTCCAGCTAAAGGCACCATAAAGTAAGTATTACTACCCGTCTTAACGACTTACAGTACATTTTGAAATAGTTTCATTCAAACTCAACATCTAAAGTTCCTACAAGGCACTCAAGTTAGAACTCATTCTGAAAAATGCAGCATTACTGTACCTGTGTTCTGTCAGACTTTGGTGACACCCTACTTGACAAACCTGTCCTTTCAGTACAGGGACATGTCCACACCCCTTTTTTTCTTTTTAACCTTGAATACTCTGATCATCTGTCTCTATAAGGTTAAAAGGTCAAAGGTAAACTGGGAATCTGAACAGGAAACATACTATAATTTTTTTTTCATCTACGTCAATCAGTTTTTTGTATACTCGATTGGTTCAGCGGCAACAGCTACTACTACTATTCATCTCATCACTATCATCTCTCTCCCTTTCTTTTTCTCCTCCATTCCTCTTTCAAACCCCAACTCAGTCGAGGCAGATGGTTGTCTAACATGAGTCTGGTTCTGCTCGAGGTTTCTGCCCATTAAAAGGAAGTTTTTCCTTGCCGCTGTAACTAGCTAAATACGGCATGGTGCAATGCTCATGGTGGATTAAGATGAGATAAGATTGAGTCTTATCCTGTTTTGATGTTGGGTCTTTGTTAATAATTTAACATAGAGTATGGCCTAGACCTTCTATTTGTAAAAGCATCTTGAGATAAGATTTGTTGTGATTTGGCACGATACAAATAAGGTTGATTGAGATTGATCTATTGATAAATGGAGGGTGCATTGTGAGTTGTAAAAAGGCTATAAACTAACATTAATAACTTACACCCATTGAAACTAATCTAGATGCATCAACGACTGGAGTAATTGCTAGAAGTTCAGCTGTGCTCTCACAGCAATGGGGGGAAAAAAGGTCAAATGAACATTCAACAATACGTGATCTATAAATACAAAAAAGGGACAGAATCAAATGTAGCTCTAGCGAAAGTTCAGACAGGAAGACTATAAAATCAATCACAGCAGTTGTTTAACTCTCCTCTCCCTCGTTCAATAGCTCACCCGCTTCTAGCTGCATGCTCCGTAGCGGTCATTGGTTAATCAGTGGCGGCTGTCATCCAATAGCTCAGTGGCACGCCCTTATCGTCAGCCTATCAACTTTCTGCTTTATCTTTAAATGTGTGTCTCTCTCTCCAGCTAGTTCCTTCTTGCATTCACATCCACCTCCCCATCTCCACCTGGTCTCCACAAAGTCTTCAATTCCTAGAATTCATCAACCACCACCACCAGTGTCTGGACACATCCTACACTCACAAAATTATCCCCATGGAGTCCTTCCGCCAAAGATTTCTGTCAAGTTTCATTATTCATTAAGTTGTAATAAATAACCTTTAATCTTCAAACTTTGTCTCTACTGATTGAACTGCTGTCTGCCACCTGTCATAGATCAATATTGTGAAGTAAACTCATGTAATGTAAGCATAGCAAAGATATGCATAGTGACACATTTACCCTCTCACCTGATGTAAATCACACATAATCATCATCATCATTATCATCATTATCATCATCATCAGCGAGGAAGCTTCAAGTTGTGCGATTTTATTAAGTGCCACATGAAATGAAAACATAGTGTATCGGGGAGTACTGCTGTAACTGGACATGTGTAGTATCACCATCAACTCTTCTCACACTAAATGCACTGTGCATACATTATGCTCTTTAAATGATCTATATTATAGAATACAGTTCAATCACAAAAACATCAAAATATTTGTATATCGTATGAATCTATAGTCCCTCATAAGAAACAAAACAGCAAAACAAGCCAGTAAATATATTTTTTTCATTATTTCTACTCATAAATTCTTCTTAAAAAAGAAATGTAGAAAATCTTGAGGGCTTTTGGCCTGACTCTAGCGCAAAATCACAAACTGCTGTGTGTCTATAACAACTCAGACCTTTCTTCTCTTTCTCTCTCTCACACACACACACACACACACACACACACACACACACACACACACACACACACACACACACACACACACACACACACACACACACACACACACACACACACACACACACACACACACACACACACACACACACACACACACACACACACACAGTCTCACACAGTCTCACACAGAGGAAAGTCAAGCAGAAGCCACCACACCTCTGCAAGTGAAAGCTTGAACCCACACAGCACTTTCTGTGTACAGTACATTTTTAAGTTGGCATGCAGTGTAGGTGAGATTTTGGTCCCTTTGTGTCATCAGGAGGTTCAGCTGATAGTCCGGACCCTCGGGGTCAGAGAGACGGTCCTGTTGAGTGTGTCTAAAGCATTGGAGTTTATAAAACTGGCCTTATTGTAATGTAATGTGGCTCGAGGCCACAGCAGCTGTGCATCATTAGAGCTAAGAATAGACCTAAAGAGGCCGTTGCAGATTGGCTATTCAAAAGAAAAAAAAGCCCCAATTTTCATACTGATAGAAGAAAGGCAAGAAAGTGAATCATTATATTGCAAAATGTGGTTAAATGTGATCACAAAAGCATATCCTGGGCTGTGCTGTTGACCAGTGTCCACCTCCACACCCTTATTTTAAAAGGTCTGTCTGAGTCAGGAGAGGTGGAGCTTCAGGTAGACATGCAGCAGTCTCGGTCCAGAGCAGAGCAGAGCAGGTGGGAGGCAAGCAGACTTAATGGCGGGGGGACACAGTGGTTTGAGGGTTGCTCCCTTGGTTTTGGTGCCTGTGATTGGCGTGCTTCTCACAGTACATCTCATCTCCAAACCAGAAGTGACCTCTCATCCTGAGGTTAAGACCGCAATCCGTGCAGGTGTAGCACTCTGAGTGGCGGTAATGGTCGTCTGTGATGCGTACGGCCAGCGTGCTGTGGAGAGACGAATGCGGTCAGACGGTAGATAAACACCTCACATTGCTTACAGCTGATTTTTAGATTCTTCACAAACAAGTGAGCATACTGGCTTTTAGCCAGAGACTTCAGCTGTCTAACCTCATGTTACCATTAATTCAAGAGTTGTTTTGACTTTTTTATGTGTCTGATATGAAAGTGTTTGGCTTAACAATGAAGAAAAACAACATTGTAGATAATTATTGTCTTTACACATAACAGACAACAGACAATAATAATAATAAAAAAGTCTGACCCCAGTTTGACCTTTGGGCTCTCACTGCATTCAAAACAGACATGACTCTGTAGTGGAAATTACTGCATGGGCTCAAATACACTTTCAAAAGCCATCGTCTGTGAACACAGTTTGTTGTTCCATCTACAAATGCAGGTTAACCCTCCTGTTATGTTTGTTTCTCAGGAACAGCAATAATGTTCCTGGGTCAATTTAACGCAGGGCATATTTAATTATCAAAGAGTGTCAGAACACCCAAAAATCCCAATAAACATTTATTTAATCTCATTAGTAACTCCATTAATAAGCATTTAAATCCATATTCAGTGCAATAGTGTTCTTTAATCCTCACATATCATGGTTTAATGAGGATATCTCACTCCTTTTTAATGAAAATTCACGTTAAAATCAGAATCAGAATCAGAAATACTTTATTTATCCCGGGGGGGAAATTCAGTCAAATAAAAGGGTGTGTGTATGTGTGTGTGTGTGTGTGTAGGATTGGGATGAAATATGTCACACAGTTGCAAAGAAACAATTAGTATTTGACACTTCTGACCCCTTTTATCCTCCACCTTGACTTCCGGGTCAAATTGAGCCACAAACAGTATCTATATCTATAAATGCAAAGGGGGTTGCAAATATTTGAAATTAACCATTTTCATTTGACAGGTTCATTTCACCTTTTTAAGCCAAGCCGAAGAAGTTTCATACCGAAAAAATACTTAACATTTTTTTTTTTTTTACTTTAAAAAGGGTCAATTTGACCCGCAACATAACAGGAGGGTTACATCTGTACCATGCAAAGAAGAAACAATATGCAAACATGATTAGAACTGCTGATGGCTCCTCTTGGCCCAGTCTATTTAAGATGGACTGAGGCTAAGAGGGAAACTGTTGAGTGGTCTGATAAATCCAAATTTGATATCCTTTTTGAAATCCTGGACACTTTGTCCTCTTCTCTAAAGAGTAGATGAACCACCCAGCTTGCTATTAGCACACAGTTCTGTTGAAATGAGCATATATTTTCCATAAGATAATACATTTTTACAGTTTTAACGTTTGGTATGTTGCACTTCAATTAAATATAGGGTGAAAATGACTTGCAAACTGTTTTTGTTAAGATTTTACAGTGTCCCAGCATTTTTCAAAATTGGGGTTGTATTTAATGTTTGCTTGTAATGGGAGTAAAGCCAATATCACACACTACAGCATTTCCAGCCTTAGTTAATTTGCATTTCCTGTTCTTAGATGGACTTTTAAAATACATTAAAATGAAAATTGACCTCTGTTTAATAAAGTCCTTTAAATTATGCTCTCCAGTGAGTAGACAGGAGTGAATGGGTGAATAATTTCAGACACAATCTACATGATAGAAAATAATTTGATGACTCTTCCTGCATCCAAAAAAATGTTTTATTAACATTTGATGCCCCTCTCCAATGGACCATGGGGCTTAAAATCTAGCTTTGCATCTATGGGTCTTCATTGTGGAAGGGTTTGTATGTTCTCTAGCTCACTATTGTTTAACAAGCCAATCAGTGACTGCCACAAGTCCCTCCCTCCCTCACTTCTAGTTTTAAGAAGCATTTACATATGATGCATTAAACATTGCCATGATAGTGGTTTTAGTTTATAAAGTCTAATTCAAATATTAAAATACAAATATATGTTGATAAAATTATTGCTGTTGTTGCAATGAGGCATCATTTGAGTTGTGAACGAACAATGGGTTTATTTTTATTTTCAATCAGCTTACTTTTATTTAATGAGCGCTTGTTTGTATGTGTTCCTGTTTTCTTTTGTTTAAATGTTTATTTATTTGTCCTATTTGTTTCTTATTTGTTTGTGTCTAATTCATATCTGATGTGTTTAGGACAAAAATAAAATATGCAAATAATTTTTTACTTGATTCAGTAATAAGAAAATGAAAAGTACATTCAGAAACCAATGCACCAGTAGATTTAACTGATTGTTTCTTGGACTCCACTTCAACATGTACTAATGATACTAATAGTACAGGCAGACAGGCTAAATGCTTGTGGAACATCTTTCCCTGCAGGCCAAACCATCATTGAAATTACTGACACACCTTTGTTATTCCAGTAAACGCGTCATTGCAGGTGACAGTGAACTTACAGAATGCTGGTGCCACACTTATCACAGGTGTGGTTTTTCCGGGCTCCTCCCACTGCTGTGCTGGTTTGGGGTGGGTTGGGTGAGAGTTTCCCTGGGAACCGCACGACTGCCTCTGAGGTCACACACACAAATTCACACAAATGAACACAGCTGCCCATAGTGCTGTTCTGACAGGTCTGCATTTCTCTACTCATCACATCAGTACCATGTATGTCTGTCAGTGGAGCGTGTTTGTGTTTCCCCCTTGTGATCACAGCTCATCACCCACGGGACACGCTTCAAGTGATGGCTTCGCACACATCGGTCATTATCACGTCATGAAAGAATGTTATCGCGATCTGGACTTATTTACCCCGACATTTATCAAACTAGAGGGGGGCGAGAGGAGGACAGACACATTCCATGACATGCTGTTCACATCATAAAGTGCTCACAGGAGAGCTGTTCAGCACATCCTGCACAGGTGACGGCCAGATGGACAGAATTGACACTGGCTTGTTCTGCACATTACACCAGGGATGATTCTAAAAGACATCTGTGGGAAATGATATAATTTATGTTGCACTGGATATGAATCCCTTTGCATTATTTGACAGCCCGTGCAAAGGGGTTAAAGGGATAAACCAACTGCATAAATCTAGAAAATGAATGCAAACCAATTGTTTTAGCTCGTCAATGCAAACACGTTGATGTTCCAATCATTGAAAACCATACTAGAGTTTTTCCCAGATGTGTTGTAAAGGGACACTTTTAAAAGCTGCTTGTTTAAATAGTCAGTCGTTACCTCTCCTTTATATTGTTCACACTCTCACCTTTCTCATCGGCCTCCAGGACCTCCTGCAGCATTTTAAAGGTGTTGGACTGACGAGGCGCTGTGCGGGACTCCTTGTTTTCCTGGATCATCTTGTACACCTCTGACTCCTTGTCGAACCTCTGCATGTTAAATTCAGAGCTCGAACTGCTGTAGAGTGACGAAACAAAAGAAAGAGATCACAGGTTATCACACTCTCTGAAGTGATATGCTGAGCCCCCTAGTGATGTGTTCAGCAGAAAATGTACGTTTATAAGAGACTTGTGAGTCTGGTGCAACTAAATCCAGAGGAAATGAAGGAAGGGGCAGCAGCTGCCTTTGAGGCTTTGACCTTCGACTATGAAGCCTAGATTGCTCACCACGGGCAAGGGACCAAAACATCGTTCAATCACCCGTTAAGCTCAACAGGACTCTGACATATCCACTTACCAGAGGAGTTGTTCTGACTTAGAAAACAGCCTCAGGGCAAAAATACACAGAAAATAACACTGACGACAGAAGCTATGAAGTCTGTGAGAGAGCAACTATAACAACTATAAGGTTCAATCATTTTTGTACAAGTTACAAAGAAATCCTATTCCTCACACAGAAAATGAAGGGCACAAGAAATGTTCCTTTTGGTGATAATCTACTAAACAGCCAAGACAACATCCATAAAAAAACATCTTCTAACTTTCATCCTGTGGGCGTTTCCTGTCACTTAATGCTCAGGAGGAGGTGGGTGGAGACAGGAAGCTTTCCCCTTCAGGTAGTTTACGCCGTCAGCTCATTAAGACAGTAGAAGAAAGAACAGTAGCTCATTTTACAAGCAAATTCTTCATCCCCGGTGTGAAGGGAAAGACATTATTTTTACTACTTCTTCCATACTTAATGTGATGTTGAAAGCAATCCCATCCCACCATGCAGGATCATATAATGGGAGTCAAAAGTGTAATGAAAAACAAAGTAAAAGGGAGACAGAGGAACAAAGTGTGTTTTTCTGGTGTGAGCTGCAGGAACCGGTTGGTGCACTACACACAACACAAGCCAGGAGTGGTTTGATGCTTTCCACCTGTAGCCTCACTGTCAGCCTGTCTCGGTCAACTCAACCTGACGACTGTCCCATCAGTCGTCACTTGCAACAAATCTGCCCAAATATTTACTCTTTAGCCAACACCTGTGCTACGGAGAACATTCTCCGAGACTACTACCCAAAACCTCAAACATGCAAACATGAAGTTACTGTTCTGTACGCTTGTAGTCTGCGGTTTTAATAAATCACAAACACCAGCACAGGCTTGGTGTCTTCCCTGGTGATGCTCTGTGCAGCAGGGATTTCTAGTCCTGTGTGTTGGAGGGTCTGTGAAACACATGCTCAGCTGGTTGCGGTCAGGTGGCGGACTTGGTCAGCCAAGACATTTAGCTGTTTGTCATGAGAGACTTTGGACTCTGTAGGGTTTCAGATCACTGCGTGACTGTGTGAGAATTCGGCTGATGCCTGAAGTGGCTTCTGAGTCTAAAAGGCATCATTGTCATGGTGTTTTTATATTGTTTCAATGTGCATAAGAATTAACTCTGTTTTACAGCACCAATAATGATGGACATTTATGTGCTTTTAAATGCAAATGAACCATACACATCTCAAATGTTCATGGGGTTTAACAGGGTACAAGATTGTCTGTTTATGTGCTTTCATACATGTTTTATTGTCACAAGGATTGCAGCTCAAGGTTTAGGCTTCTCGCTAAACGAACATGGCTGAAACAAGAAATGGTAAACAGACAAGACAACAAATATGCGACCAAAGCAAATGCTCAGACTCCTTTCCCCTGCATCCCAGAGCATGATTCAAATTGAAACCAGACCTCTAAAAGAACACCCTCCAAGTTCTCCACATGCTCAGCTCCACCCTCGGTTCATTTCCCCTTTTTTCGCTTCACTCCCCGACCCTGCTGAAATTGCAATCTCAAAACAAATGGAAAGTCGAGGTCAAATGGGAGGGAAACAAATAACAGAGGATAGGGTGAGAGGGAACACTGATATGAACAGGCAGACTTCTGCTGAAAGAGGAGTTAAGATTTCACAAAAGAAAGGTTTGTCCTCTATGTTTTGGGCTTTTAAAATCTTCTCACATCCATACAATGAATGTGTGCTGCTTTCTGAAGTCAGACTCAGCTCAGAGGAACAATGATTAGGATCTAGTCAAAGCACATGACTGTAGCCACAACATGTCCAGGATAACAAGACTAAATTAAACCCACATTTCTCAAACCAGAGCAGAGGAGCATTAAGCTAAAGTTTCTACATCCAGACAAAAGAAATCAAAATGACAATACTCAAAATGACAAGACTCACCTCAAGAAAGAAGAGAGCTCAACTATTCTGTCCCGTAACTGTCCCTGTTTTTCTAACTCTGTAGTTGTAACTCTCATAGAACAGAAAAATCAGCACACACATGCAGATGCAGAACACACACCTCTCTCCGAACTGGACCAGACAGAAAAACAAGAGTCTGACCGAAAGGTGTGCCTCCAGGCTCAAACTCATTGGCCATGCGACACAAAAGGGGTGGGAACATGGGTGTCACTGAGTGTGTGATTGGCTGGGAGCAGCAGGGAGAGGCCTTGTGTGCAGGCTGGGGGCTACAGACAGGGGGCCGATCAGGGGGAGTTAAATCAGACATTTTTTGGGAATATGGGGTGTTTGGATATGACTGCAGTTGCTGACACGTCATATCACTAGCCCTGGTAACCCAAGAGGTAGTGGGGGGGGGGGGCACTGGGGCCAAAGTCAACCACCCTGCACTGTGAGAACACACACAGCAGTTCTCCAGCTGAGACAGTGGATACAAAAGATTATGATGGAGACTAAAAGAAGATTTTCATGACTGCTGAGAGAAAAAAACACTGAGTGTAAGTCAAGTGAATCCAAAAACACAGGGCAGCACCTGCACGCTATGCAATGAGTCAAATTACAGCTGCAGCACCTCATTAGAGGGGGCGGGACAGGAAAAGCAAACTGCAGTGCAGGTGGCAGACAGGAGATAGTGTTTCCCAAAGGCTCCACATTCATTTGGAGCTGTCGACTCTGAGTGCAGCTGCAAAACAAGTCGAAACACTAAGAGTCAGCAGCTGCTCAGCGGTCGAAGGTGAGGATTTAATATTGGAAATGTGTCTGACAGAGCACAGGTGACAACACCTTGGTCAAGCCTGTCGAAACATAAAAATGTAGTGGGTTTTTTTTTTAACAGGAAGTTGCAACTATGAAAGTTTTTGTTTTACTTTAAACCAATTAAAATTGTTGAGTTAAAATCATGTTTATCATCAAGTCTTGAATTACTGGGTTACTGTACTTGCTTACAGATAGAGCTGAATCGCTGCCTGCTCATCAGGCATAAATGTTTGTTAGTGAGGAAGTCATCTTCTGTAGTCAAACACTTAAATCACTGAAGAGTGTTACAATGTTTTTAAAGTTGTAATGAGAAAGTAAAAGTTGACAGAAATCATTTATAGGTTGTTTTGCATGTTGAGTATGTTGGGCAGTTAACATTGTTTCCCACGTTACCAATCAATCAAGAACCATCACAAACCGATTGCTGAAAATTTGACCCATCCGTGGTTGATTCCTTAAGATTTTATCAAACTTCTACTCAATGTGTTATTGCAACCAAAGGTTCCTGATTGGTAATGATTATCATCAAACTATTGTGTTATTGCATTTATGTATGGAGAGGACAGGACAGGTCTTGATTTTCGAATGCGAGAAATATTCATTCACCTATTAAAAATCAAGTTTGAACTAAGGCACACATACTGTATAGAATTGTATTGTTGCTATTAAATTGGAGTTGATCATGGTGCATGTCTGTTTTTCTTTTCTTTTCTGTTTCTTTTTTGTTGTTGTTGTTTGTTTTTTTAACTGTGGGTTTGGTTTCAATTATTATTAGTTAAATGTGTTTATTCTTATCTATCTGTTCATTTATATTGTTATTATTATTTCATTTACATATTGTGTTTCATTTAAAAAAAATAGATATTTGTTTTTCACCCAAATGTGATAAGTCTTATGTAAAAATCAATAAAATACTAATTAAAGAAAAAAAAAAGAAAAAGTAATGGGAATATTATCGATCTTAAATGTACCATTTTTCATCGTTTCTACCACAGACATGGTTTTACCGACCCCTGGTTGTGATACAGTGTTCCCGCCATACTGTGGCTGTAGAGCGTTTTGAAGCTGTTTGCTATCCGCATTAAATAACAGAATAAGAAGAATGCTTACTGCATTAAACAGCAAAAAAAGAAGAAGAAAACAGTAGTGACAGTTGCTGGGAATACATGTGTAGTGGTATGAGATTCAGAAATGGCTGACAGGTCGAGACTGACTCTGCCGGTGCCCGCTACTAATGGGGGCTTGATAACGATTAATCACTGAATAGATGCCAGTGACTATCGAATAGTGTTTTGGCTTGAAATGCCCATCCCTAGTGGGGAGTGACATGGAGCAAAAGGACATGGAATGAATTTTAATCTGAGCCACCTGCGGCAAGCACTGTAGCCCTTGTACATGGTCTGTGCGATTCAGCCCTGCCACATGTCTTTGTGTTTGTGCAAAAACAGCCTCTTAAAACAGAGTCAAATTCCTTCTCTGTGTGCACATACTTGGCCAATAAAAGCTGATTGTGATCCTGATTGGAGGATAACAGTCACATATCAGTTACTTTGACACATGGTGTTTGAACATGTGTTAATATAAGTGTTTGTTTTTTTACCTGCGACGAGGGGACGTGGGCACATCCCGCTCAGTGGGGCTCTGAGGTGAGTAGCGCCCTGGTGGGGTCGGGGTTCTGCTGGACACGGAGTTATTCCTGTAGTCTGAAGGGGAGAACTCCTAAGAAGGAAGAGGACACAACAAAGCAAGAGAGAGTGAATTAGCATGAAACTCCCTGCAGCAGCTGAAAGAGACTTTGCAGACCAGAGTTGAAGAATCTATTGAGACAGTGAGCAAGTTCTTAGACCATGATGCAATGTTACTGTAAAAAAAAAAAAAAGTCCAACAAAGAGCTATGTTCAGCACAGAGGCTGCAGTATTTCTGGATTACTGCTGCACATATTGGCACTGAAATGTGGAGTCCTTGTTTCAGGAAGCTCTAAATCTTAGCAGACTGTAGTGTATGACAACCTGGAATAAAGCATGTCGGACGGACTGACATGTAGGATATAATCAGTCAAGATCAAAACAGGGGGGATTCACCAGCAGGATGAATGAGATCCATGTGTGGAGACAGAACAGAAAGGACACTGCAGACCTGTCATCAGCAGCTCTATATTAGACTGAGAGTTTTGTGTATGATTCTTTATTTGAGAGCACAGGACATCATTCATTATCAAAGTTTCTATTGCATGAGTCACACCCAACATTCCTGTGCTGCATGCTCATCAGTCTAAATGATCGCAGCAGTCTGACTCAACATAATTTATCTTGATCACCCTTTATATCAGCGCTGCACTTCAGCCCCTCAGCTGATCGTGTGGCAACAGATGTTTGGCACAGACTCAAGCGATGGTCTGATGGGAAAAATCCAGTAAGTGCTTGAATCGCTTCCAGATGCAGTTTAAATCTTATAATTATTTATGGTGGTTTTAAACACTTTCCCTCATCAGGACATGAGAGAAGAAGTTTCATATAGAAAGGTCTGACATTTTCTGCTCAAAGCAAAGTGTGATTCAGGAAGTTAAGTGACTGTCTTTGGACAGAAGAGGGCGCCACATATCTACAAGAGGCGTATGAGCAGAGGACTCAACAGATGTGCCAATGGCTTCTTTTTATTGCTGCTGGTATCTTCAGGAATGAAAGGCAGCAATAAAGGTTGACTTATTGAAGTTTGATTGTGTCAGAAGAGAGAGTTTGGTCAGTGGACTTCACGCACATGTTTGCACTAAACACCCAGCACACCTGGACTGAGTCTGCACAGCACATAACTCACCACAGACACTTTTACTGTCAGGAATCCCAACAAACAAATTGTTTTTAACCACAACACCGCCTGGTATCTGACTGTGTGCTCCTGTGGAACTGACCACCACTGACCACAGACAGCACAGTCATGCACTGTTCAATATGCAAACTAAAGGAAACAACTGTTTGTTGGTGTAAAGAAGTCCTCAAACTGTTTCCCTACACCCAATTTGCCTGGGAAACAGAGTTATTACTTCATTTTAAGTCTGAACACAGTCCAGGAAAAAATGTGAGTGAAATCAAACAGCCCACAGAGAGAACAAGTTTCACAATAAGGCTCACTGACTGTTTTTCCCCCTCAAGTGACACCAGCTGGCATCCGTGTTACACAGGCTCCATCCAAAGCAGAAACGCCTCCACACAGTTTTTCTTTTTTGAACCAGTGCACGACTGAGGCTCCAGCTGAAGCTGATGCTGGAGCTGGATGCTGACACAGTGGCAGAGTCAAAGATTCATGTGTGCGATGCCAGCACCAGCTTCCAATTCGGCAACTCTTTGAACAATGTCTCTGTTCCCAATTGAGTCCAATTTTCCTTTGCTCTCTCCTCGGTGAGTGGGCAGATCAGCGGTGCGTGCCAGGAAGCCTTTACCAGAAGCAATCATTGGGATGTCTCACTGCTATTCCTCCCAGGATAAACCCGGAATAATAACTGCAGGCCAATAGGATCACATATTCCATATCATCATAGTGCAGGAATAGAGACGTCTTCACTCTCTCCTGCTGTGAAACTATCTCAGGGGCATATACCTGACAGACATGCATGTTTTAGGGATTCTGTCAGGGAGATCCAGTGAAGCCACTCAGTATGTGCATATGAATCTACTCTAATGCAAACAAAGCCGATGTTACATAAGTGTCTGGCTACTGGATGTGGATCTTCATGCTCCCTAACGGCCCAAGAATTTCAACTCAGATCTATATGACTCAAGAGGAATGCAATGAAGTAAAAGACAACAAAAGAAGAAGAAAAAAACAAGAGCTCGGCCTTAGAGAGTTCAAAAAAACTTTGTCTGTACCACCAGAGCAGCTCATCCATCACATCATCCATTCTCCAGTCTACGATGCCAGCCCTTTATAGCAGTTACCATGGCACGGCTGGCTGAAACCGGGCTCCCCCAAACATCTTTGTTCTAAAATCATCACTGCTCCATTGTTAGACTTCAAACCATTACACACGGCTTGTCTCAGCGCTGCAACGTAAACTGCACCGTGCCACTGCCAACGCTGTCCCTGTGTCTCACGCATCAACAAACTCAGGGAGGGGCACAGGCGGGCCGAGGAAGGCCTATTATTTTGTCTAGGAGGCGGGAGACCACTGGAGAAAGTCACTGGCAGATTCTTCCAGGTTTCTGTGGCTGCAGAGAGGAGGAAGCTCTTATTAAAGATGCACTGTACTGTAATTAGGAGCTCATAGTCAACAAACCGGGGATCATTAGGGCAAGTCACTGGTATGCTGAGCTGGCCTTGAGCTGATACAACAATATTGCTTGAAATCTGTACAAACAAACTACTTCCGCCAAAGTTGGAGCAGTTTGAATGCATCAAAGGATGCCTGTGTTTGTGTTTTCTACGGTTTTAAGTGGCCTAGGCTTAGTACGAAAAATATGCAATTTTTTATGCAACACCACCAAAAGAGTCCAGGCTGAATGAACCCAACACAGTCTTGACAAAGCAGATCTTTCGAGCTACTGAGTGCAATAAAACTTGAAATACTAGACCCAAGCTTTCAAGGAACTTGACTACCAAACTTTCAATCTTTCTGCGGGATGTGTCCCTCTGCAGAGAGACGAGACATCTGCTGCAAAGATGGCAAACTGGTCGTGGAAGGTTTGGTTGCTGTTTATTTGAATCATCATCCA
Source organism: Notolabrus celidotus (assembly GCF_009762535.1). Lineage (NCBI taxonomy): Eukaryota > Metazoa > Chordata > Actinopteri > Labriformes > Labridae > Notolabrus > Notolabrus celidotus. Next base: position 24,012,961 of record NC_048280.1, read on the forward strand.
CCCATCCGTTTTCTATACCAGCTTTATCCCTGGCAGACACAAGGGGGCTGGAGTCCTTCCCAGCGTGTGTGAGGGGAGAGACACAGTTCATCCTTCTGCGTCAGCAAAATGTGACATTACTAACAATCAGCTCCATTTTCATATATAATAACCCCGACATGAAATGTGCCACTTCTGGGGCGCAACACCCGTGCTTCCATATATTCTACACAACAGTTTGAAACATGATTTCTTCATTTGAAACCATAAGAGGTAGCAGCATGAATTGTCTGTGTTAATAATCCATTTTCAAGACAAACCTTAAGGCTCTTAAAAGCTTTTTGGACAGCTGAACTTGAAGTTTAAGATTTGCACAAAGTGAATGAAAGACATGTGTGAGTGGTTTATGTTTAAGAGAAAAGCTCTGTGCTGGTGGGAGAAATTTTGGCCAAACTGTCAAAATGAAAGAGAATGGCTGTAAACTGAAAACAAGCCCCCGGCTACGATTGGCCACTTCAAGGCACAAACAAACAGGAAATGGTGAATTGAAGAGATGGCAGATGTTTCAGATCACGGCCCATGGGAGAAGTTGAAGACAGTGCCGGTGTAGAAGCCTACAGTCTGGCTCCAAGCGAGCCACTCTGCATCATCATCATCATCATCATTACCACCCTGCTGCTTCAATTATAGACTAGGGCTAGTAGCACACAGGAGCAATGCCTAGGGGAGCTTTTTTGTGCTGCTGCAAGAAAGTGCTCATTCACTGTCTCCACCACAGACATGACTGCTGCACTACAATGATGAGGGGGGGTGGCAGACATCCTGGACTGGGTAATAATCAGAGCCGTGTGCAGTGTTTCCTATCCAGCAGTGTGCGTTGGTGGAGGTCCTAAGCAAAGACCTAAGGCGGACGCTAACCTGCTTGTTATCCACTGTCACTGATGAACACTGCCCTGTAATTATGTCTGAGTTAGGGTGTATTACTGCGTCCATGTTCTGTAAAAAAATGAATCACAACAGAAGGCTGAACTCAGGACATTGTTTTATATCAAAATTCACCCCATTAACATTCTTGACCTTTTGTTATTGCTTCATATCCCACCACAGATACTTCATTGAAGGTCTTAGTCATGAAAATAATGATTGGAATTATGATCAGGCCAAAAAGCAACCTCAAAGAAGAAGGTAAAAGCAGAAGCTGCAGTTGAACAAATGGCCACTTGGAGCTGGCTCCAAAAGCGAGTCAGCAATCAGTCACTGAGCATGTTTCTACTTCCCTTTTAGGGACTTTTCTTGTAAACATGGTAGAAATAATGTGGCTCTGTGTGTGTGGCTCAATGGGCAAACATACTTCCCAAAAGGTCTGTGCTCAAGCTTTTTCAGTGAGAAAAATCTAGAACTCAAGTTAAATGTGTGTTCGCACCAGGGATGAACTTGCTAGTTGGCACCAGAACTACCAGTTGGTTGAACATATTTATATGTTAAGTGTTGTAGGCCCAAAATGCAGGTCATATGTTGTCCATAGGGTATAGTCCAGCCACCCACTACTACATGCAGCAGTCAATCTGGTTAATGGAAACTGTCATAATGATCTACCGCCCAAATAACCAAGCACAGATGACTGATAACATCTCGCATCCCAGCATGTATTGGCTCTACTTTAATATAGAAACTGGAGATACAGTTTTAAGTAGGCTGAGTCTTGTTAAACTGACATATAACCACTTGACCAGAGTGATGTATAACGAGTATGGGCATGCGGACATTAACTTGGAAGGAGGACCAAAGGTAAGTGGTGCTAACCCTGCTAACATTAGTCAAACTGTGATCCTGTGTTTGGCTGTGTTAAACAAATTGTGTTCAGTTTTGACCGTTTTCTGACTTTTACATGTATTAGTTTTTCAGGATTTCAATTTCTGTTGAAAAGATGAGGAAATTGGTGGCTTTGCAACATCTCTAGTTGGCATAAAAAAGTATTCAGTGGTATTCTTTTGCTCACAACACCTGGCTTGTTAGCTTGTTCAATGATTCTCATATACAGATTTATTCGCTTATTCGGCCACAAACTTATAGATTATGGTGACCTCTGGCCTCGAGGAATGACGCCAATGGGGAGGTGTTAAAAACTACAGTTTACTGAGTGTCCACTTGAGGCTGGCCGGAAGTACTAGAAACTACATACACAACCTTTCAAAAAAGCTGATCTTTACAACAAAACATGTTTACAGCCTGGTCCAAAAACTGGTTTTGGTCTGAATAGATCACATCTCTATCGTAACACACTCTACAGGGGTTTAATTTTTTCATAACTCAGTAGTTTAGAAGATATTAAGATTACACGTTTTGCATAATTAGAGGCACAGCTGACTTGACTGACAGGTGGGAACAATATACAGTAGCTGTTAGCAAAGAGGCTAAAAGGTCTTTGCATCATAGATGGAACAAAGTTAGGTTGAGTCAGCAACTGTGGACGATAGCTTCAAACTCAGCTTCAGAAACAAATGGGTTTCGTCCATTTATTATACAGTCTATGGTGATGTCATGCCGGCTACATCTAATATTCTTTCAGTTTATGGACTAGACCAGTGAGCTGATGGGTGCAGACTGCCAACAGCAAAAACTTCTACAGAGCATCCTTTAAGTGACAAACCAATAACCTTTATTCTACAAAATGCAACTTTTAATAAACACAAGCTGTGTGGAGAATCTTCAGAGCATGCTTAGTGGAACTTTTTTCCAAACAGAGACTCTAGTGTGTGTACAGAACCCAGTCCATACTGCAGCAAACTCTGTAAGCTGTAGACGTCAAGCTCAATCTTCTCAATCCTCTTTAATGCTTTCTACATATAAATACTTGGCTCAGGATTACACTGTGCAGCATTCAATAACATGGAATAAAGTGACAGATCTCCGTGATGCCAAAGCTAATACCTCCCCCTGCATTCACCCACCATGGCCACACACCATCAAACGGCTCAAGATATAAACCATATGTACAAGATTAGAGAGCAAATGAGCGGCAGAGGGACGAAGACAACGGGATGACTGTGAGTATGAAGTCATCCAGTCCGTGCAAGGTTTCCACTGTCAGCTAAGTGAGAGCTGGATTTTGAGTAACTTCATGCCAATCAGACTACAGTTCCTTTTTTCAATCTTGACTCATCATAATAAATGCAAACAGACTAATTGATACACTGAAGTGTGGTCATATTGATGCAGTGTTTTTCTGCAGTGTAAAGTCAATGGCTTCTACAGCTCATCACGTACTAAATGTGGATTAACTTGATTGTGTGTGAACAGTAATGGCAGAGTGAATTCATTGAGAGCCCTGCATCAAGCCAAAGCCGTCTCATGTGATCAACATGTACTGTAGGTGGTCTGGAGGAGGAACTCCACACACAGCTACCAATAGTCAGAAACACAATGAGGAATGAATGTGAGGCTAAGCAGTTATTTATACACAAAGGGTGCTAAAAGCAACACATTTTTTATCCCTATTAAATTCCCCACAAGGCTCCGACTGGAGCAGCATATCAAGCCCATTAGACATCTGGAGTTCATTATGGTCGGGCTAAAATTGCTGGACTTTAATTTATGTTCATGTAGAAACCTCTTAGTATACAGGACAATCACAAAAAGATGAACCAAGTGTGCAGATCAGCATCAGCATCATGAGGTGGGAGGTCTCACTGTGGAGCGATTTTTAACAGCTCATCAGAGAAAACCCCTCCATAAAGGTGACACTAGTAAATGAGCCTGACAGTAATTAGACAGAACGCATCTGGTATGTCTCTCTCTAGATTCACACAGAGGTACAGTTTCTCTACTGTAAAACATTGTAACATGACTTATAACTCAATACACCAACGCGCAGGACAGCCTTTTACTCAGATTTCTGCAGGAGTTTCCTCGAATGTCTGAAACATGAATCTAAAATGTCAGAAAAGTATGCATTTTATGGTGTCAGTGGAGCAGAATTACTCTTCAGTGTTAACAGCAGATGTCATTTTACCAGCTTTACAATTATGATTTATGACCAACAAATGCAGCCATAGTAACCGCTACCTTTAAATGTAGGTGTTGTCCTGTGTAAAAGTAGGGGAATATATGCTGACATGTCTATTTTTGTTGGCATGAATACACTGAGGGGCAGTTATATACATCGTTCCCTGAACAACAACTTTAGGAATGTTGACACAACGCTGAACTGCCTTCGTAAACAGCACTAACCAGTAAAAAGGCCCATCTCTCCCAGCCAGCGTTTCCCCATAAAAAACTTCAGGGCAGAGTGTCCCCATGAGTGCGCCCGAGGGGCCTGGAAAGCAGGGGGAATCAAAAGTGCCCCAGTTTGCTTTTCCACTCCAGGGGAAAGAAAAACAGACACGCTGATCAATCAGGAGGGATGAGGAGAGGCATGCTCCCCAGGCAGAGGCCACAATGGACCCCAAGCCCAATGGCTACGGGTCCACATGAAAAAGCCCTCACACTGCTTGGCCACAGAGCTCACTGTGCAGAGGAGGAAGAAGACGAAAACATCCCTCCACAGTGGCCACAGCCAGCACCGCTCCCCTGACACTGGACTGGCCCAGCGCTGCACCGGCCTGCCAAACCAAACAACAGCCCCACTCATGTCAGACCTGAAATAGCACATCATTCCAAGCCATCAACGTCAAGGAACAGTCGCAGGGAAATGTAGAGAAGATATGCATTTAAGGGTGGGGAAGAAGCAGCTACAAGTGAGGGGGTTAACTTGATTTACTGTTCAGAAGGCTCCAGTTCTGAAGAGAAACACTGTGTGATAATTCAATCTTTTAGCAGGAGTGCATGCATACAAAGTTTGACTCATTTAAAAACATTAACCTCAAGTTCTATTCCTACATGCCAGGTGCCCATTTCTGCTCCAAAGTGATGACCGCAGCTTTGCACTCCAGTCCACCAAAACCCTGAGAATAGAGCAGAACAGAGTCGGCCGCTGGCCTGCAGGAGAATGATGGAACTGGCTGGACAGCGTGCGGTGGGATGCTAACCCTGCCTTCTATGAATGATAAGCTTAGTGACACATGTCAGACAGCCAAGGCCACCACTCCAAATTTAGCATAACAAGGAAAGCTGGGTTTGCATGGAGTGTCACCCTGCTGGAGGTGGAACATCTTTATTCATATATATATATATATATATATATATAAACAAATAAGAAGCCATGCTCTCCCAGCCAAGACCAGGCAGCCCACTAAGGAAACCCTCAGGAACCTCAAAGTGCAGCATCTGCAAAAGCAGACACGAAGCCAGGTCCTAATGGCCAAGTGACGGGTCAAAGCAGTTTGGGTTTGGCCCCGCTCATCGCAACAGTGATCTCGTTGTGGTTATCTCATGATGATATAAACAGATGCTCTGAATCATGACGGTAGTTCAGATATGATGGCATGCCTGGCTTCCAGGAAATGAGGATGCCTTTTTCTCCTTTTGTTATGGTGGTTAGCTAGAAGATATTAAAATCTGTTCACGCAGCCATCGCAGCCAACGCAGCATGACATGACGAAACTAATCGAGAGCATTATGTCTTAAGTGATGCATTTTGAATCTCTAGTTCCCTGTGCATGTTCTCTTCATGTCAGAGGTCAGTGTGAGCTGCTGGGCTGTGACTACAGCAGGGCGAATGCTTCCTACAGTAACCTAAACACAGCTTCAGATTCAAAAAGGTCACTTTCCTTTTATTCAGCCCACTACCCTTTAGAGCTGGATCAAGATGTTCTGTACAGACATCCTGAAAAACACTCATTCATGTGGCCAAATGTTCATGTTATGGGAAATGTAAAGGTCAATGCAGACACTCCAACATCAAGGGAAGAGTCGGGTGACGAGGTAGAAAGGAGCAACAAATGGTTGCACTAAAGTACATTTAAAGTCAACTCTCTATGCCAGTCATTTATGATTTTTTTAACATGCAGTTAAAATTTTGCATGTTATCTTAAATATGTGTTCTGTTTTTGGACCCAATGATGAGGGAAAGGGAAATATCTGTGTTTTTCTGCAGCTTCTTGGCTGAGCACAGTGCTGTGATTGCTTAAGTACAGTTTGGGAATGTCAGCAGGCTCCCTGGTGTACGCTCTGCTCCACCCCGGCCCCGTCTCCTCCGGCTCTCATCGCACAACGACAGGCCTTGTGACTTGAGGGGAAAAGCAGCACCAGCCTTCCACAGCCTCTGCAATCACAGAAACTATTGTACGCAGGCTTTTTCTCAGGACATCCAACACCCTGGAAAACGGGGGATCCTGTTGCGCATCCCACTCTCCTCACTCAGGGAGCCAAAACAGGGGTGGAAAAGCCTTTTAGGAGCTTTTCAGAGAGGATGATCACCTGATACAGGAACTCTGCTGCACCTCTCAGACAGGACAGAGGCCCTTGTCATGGGGGCTCCACATCTTAGCACTCACTGTGTTCCTGCCAGCCTGAGCAGCATAATGCACAGTATGCCCAATGCAGGCCTCTTCCCAGCCTTTTCCCCACCGAGCACTCTGAAAGAACTCCACTCACTAATCATAGCTCTGCGGCGGGAGGCTCGTCACCACTTTAAAACCAGGGTAGCCATGCCTGGGAGGACGGGGTCAGCCAAAACCCAAAATTCTCATCCACTAGGCTGGATAATGGTAAACACTGTGGATGTCAGGCATAGACAGGAGAGCGAGCAATCCAAATTAGCTTTAAAACCAGGAACATTTCATAAAAGGGTGGACAAGGCAGTGATTAAGCATCTCAAATTGCAGCCTTTTCAAAACGTATAACTTGATATTAATTCAAAGATACAAACTGAGTGGTCATTAAAAGCCTAAAAAAGGTCCAACTTTATATTGGAAAAGGATTAGAAAGAGGAATGTCATTTCTCCCAGAGGATACGAGTCGATATGGATTCCAACAAAACAAAAATGAGAGAAGAGGTTCAGTTTTTAAAAACGGTAACGAGAACAGGCGACTCCATGAATACCACAAACACGCAATGCCGTCTTGGGCAGACTGCTAGCAGCTATGACAGAAGCACGGTCATTCTTTGGGGCTCCGCTGATTGAGCTCTAAAGCCACAACACAGCTCTCGTGTGTTTTTTTGGACGGCCAATACGGAAGTTTTTGCCCCGCGATGGTTTTCTGCCACAGAGTGGGGTTTTTGAATGTGGTTTTGGATTGATGCTGTAAACATCAGAATCTGTTTTTGACGAAGGCTTGCGATTACTTCAGTGAGATGTGATATAATGATGAAGCGTAACATGTCACATTGGTAAGCTGAACTAAAGATGAGTTCTTGACTTATTCAGGCAATTAGACCAAACCCAGGTTAATCTGAGAATTTTCTTATGCATGATTTAACGATTTAGAAAGCCATTTAGTGTTTTGATCTGCAGATTCACATGAAAAAAAGTGTAATCCAGGAAACTCCAAAAATACTAAATCCTGTGATTCCCATAATCCCACAGGACAATTTTCGGAACATGATTGCCTGGCTAATGCTCAAGTCCAGCCAATTCAACTAGTCACAATACCAGTGGTAAAGGTTGCAACAAACACTTCACAGGATTGGACTAAAACAAAATATGATTGCCTAAGCCTCTCTCTCTCTCCCTCTCTCTCCCCTCCCTCTCTCTCTCTCTCTCTCTCTCTCTCTCTCTCTCTCTCTCTCTCTCTCGCTCTCTCTCGCTCTCGCTTTCTCTCTCTCTCTCTCTCTCTCTCTCTCTCTTTCTCTCTCTCTCGCTCTCTCGCTCTCTCGCTCTCTCTCGCTCTCTCTCTCGCTTTGAGAGACGTCTTCCAGGACGTGGGTAAAGGAAGAGCACAGAGACAACTTTGGCTGCAAACACGTTTAATGTCCACCGTGACTATCGTGAATAACCGTGATGCATTCACTGCACTGTGGGAAACAATATCACTCTGCCTGTAACCCTTAGTGATCTAAAGGGGGAGAGCACAACTGAAAACAATACTCTACTAAACAAAGTACATGATTTTATACATATTTGTTTTAAATGTAAATCAAATTATGAAAATAACCTCAATCTGAGAAAAATAAGAATGCACAAACTAAAACTTTACAAAAAATCTAATTTTACACAAAAGACCTGCTTCCTATGAGCACCATCAGAAATGATGGATTCAAGAAGTTCATCAGAAAACTAAATCCAGATACAAACTAACAAACTGTCTTCAACTTTCACTCAGGAGCAAAAATCTGCAATTATCAATACTTATTATAATTATCAATATCGACTGATATGAAATATTTTATCGTGATAAAATAATTTTCAATATCACCCAGCACTAGCTGAAACCTTAGACAAGGATGATGACATCATCTGACATTTTTGAAAAAGCCACAGAAGATAACAAAGCTATTTTTTTGCAGGCAAAGTGGTACTTTTCTTGTCAGGTAAAGAGATCCTCATTAGTAACATCAGTGGAGTTCCCCCTTAAAAAGTGCCAAAACCCATAGCTGTAATCTGCAATGGTTAAACTCTGATGTCTTTTTAGCCAAAAGGATGCAGGCTCCAAAACAAAGTTAATAAGTATTTGAGGCCAGACAGCTACATCATCTCCAGTTTGGCCTGTTGTTTGCCTGAGGCGTCCGTCCTCCAAATGAACACCACATATCACACTTGTGTCAGTAGAATATGCCTGAAGAGCAAGCCAGTCAGAAAGCTGATTCATGTCTGCACATACAGACTTCCTACACACACACACCCCCTGCCTTAAAACAACTTGGAAGGAGACAACATGCCGTGTGGCTTTGCACTCACATCAAATTAGATATTAGGAGTGACTCTGCTCTTACATTCCTGAAGACTATATTTATCTGGAGACCATATTTCATGACTGAAGCACATTACTGAATAAAGACTTGTCACAAATGTGCAGATTAAGCAATGACAGCATCCTCCATCAATGGCTTGACGTTCATCTCTCTCCCAGTGTGAGAGAGATGAAAACTTCTCTCAGAGTCTTTGAGGCTGGACTCTGCTGTGAGTGACATTGCATCTGATTTTCATTTAACGTGTAAACAACGAAAGGAATCCCAAACTGAGAGAGAAATGTTAAAAATGGATCCTATGAGCCAGCTGCGTCTCAGAAGGAATGCTCGAATGTTTTGAAGTTCAAACCTCTGCATATTTTTCTAACTTTGTGTAATGTCCAGAGTTATAAATACAGCCAGGATTCCTCGTGCCATCACAAAAGGTCTTGTATGTTTTTTCCTGCTCTGTCATCTCACATGTTGTATCTCCAGTGGGACCCACGCTTGAGACATAGCTGGAATAGCTCATGACGAACTTTCCCACAACATTTTCTCTCCAAGTCACTGAAGTCTTTCCAGACGCCCGAGTCGCCCTTTTTGGTTTTGTTGTTGGAACGGTAAATAAGCAGAGCATAGCTTAGCTGCAGTCTCATGATAACCCCAAGTCTGTGTTTTACAGCATGTCATATTTTACAGCTTACAGAGAATAATGAGTCTGCATTTAGACAAGCAAAGGTTAAGGTCATTGTTTTGACAAAGAGGAATCTTTTTTTTCTTTGAGAGGGTTTTGAACAAAACTGCTGCAGACTGTTGTTCAGCTGAATGTCAGATATTTTTAATGGCTGACCTTTGAAGTTTATACACTCCCTACTGTAAAAATGTCAAACCCCTCTCTTTATGAGGCTTGTAGTGTGAAGTCTCAAAACATTACTGTGGAGTCTACAAAGCTTATTTCATCAGAGGCTGTTAACTGAGTTATGTTGTTATTACAGACTTACTCACTGACCGAGTGAACTACAACCGCAGTGTAATAAACCAGCGCATGATATGCCATGAGCTTATCATCATATCATTACCAAAAGTACAAGTCACTTATTTACTCTAAATATTTTAGGGTTATTTTTTGCCTGTATTGGATTACTGAAGAGAAACAGAAAATGTGGGGAGTAGAGAGAGGGGGATGACACGCAGCAAAAAGTTTGTGGAACAAGCAACTGCTGAGACAAAGACCATAGCCTCTGTACAAAGTGCAGATGTTTTAAACAATGAACTATTCCAGCACCCTATAGCTCTCTCTAGTGTTGTAGTACTTGAGACCGGCACTGGGCGGACTCCGTATTTTATATCAAGACTGGTTGAGACCACCATTGATGCACTCTTACTGTGATAAGAGAAAAAAACGAAACTTAAGGAGTCAAAAGTCTCTCACAGAGCGTCAAAAGAAAGGCAACAAAGAGAAAAAACAAAACCTTGTTTGTTGCTCGGTGCACTCTGGTCTCGAACATGTCTTGGTCTTGGTTAATGTGGTCTTGACAACAACACTAGCTCTCTCTCTCTCTCTCTCTCTCTCTCTCTCTCTCTCTCTCTCTCTCTCTCTCTCTCTCTCTCTCTCTCTCTCTCTCTCTCTCTCTCTCTCTCTCTCTCTCTCTCTCTCTCTCTCTCTCTCTCTCTCTCTCTCTCTCTCTCTCTCTCTCTCTCTCTCTCTCTCTCTCTCTCTCTCTCTCTCTCTCTCTCTCTCTCATGCTCCTCTGTCCCTCTTTCCAACCCCAACTTGGTCCAGGCAGATGTCTGTCTAACATGAGTCTGGTTCTGCGTGAGGTTTCTGCCTGTTAAAATTAAGTTTTTCCTTGCTGCTGTAACTAGCTAAATACTGTGAAGTGCAATGCTTATGGTGGATTAAGATGAGATAAGATCCAGTCCTGTCAGTAAAATGGGACTTGATGTTGGGTCTTTTACAATAATCTAACATAGAGTACGGTCTAGCCCTGCTATGTTTGTAAAAGTGTCTTGAGATAATGTTTGTTGTGAACCTCAAAGAAAAGCCTGGTAAGCTGGAAACGCTTCCAAAGCAGCATTTGAAGTAAACAACAGAAACCTACCTGTGACGGGGGTCTGGACAGCCGCTGACTCTTCTCCTCTGGAGACCATGAACGCAGCTGGATGCTGTAACAGGAAAACAACAGATTCATAAAGTCGTTTATTTGATGAAGTACTGCTGGTATCTACTTAATTAACGAAAGAAAAACATCCCTGTAAGTTTAGTTCATTTATTAAACATTTTGATGACTGATTTCACAGAAGTGGTGTGTGCACAATCAGAGCTGCTACAAATGGAGTCTTATTGAGCTTCTTTTCTGAAAACTGTCTGAACCTCTAAAGTTGTCTAGATTCTTTCCCAAGGACATGTCTTTATTTTCACAAAGTAAAGAACCAAAAAGACTTTTGAGGACATCATTTTGAACTTTGGGAAACACTGATTAGCATTTTTGTTTGTCCTTAGTGCAATTTCACATACTAAACAAGTAATCATGGCAACAAAAATGTATTAAACAAAAACATACCCTGCAGCTCTGTTTGTAGTATTTCTTGATGCACCAGTAAACTTTAACTTTAAAGAAGCTTATCAACCTAAATTTCTTTTCTTATTAATGTTTTGAAAAGTAACAACTGCAATACCTGCACAATTTAACCATTTCTTCTTTAGCTATGTTATATTAAAGACATATCATTGATAATAATATTATAATATTAAGAATGAATGCCATATTATTTAAAAAGCAAGCTTCTCCATCAGTCCAGATGAGTCTTTAAATCAGAGTTTGACCTGTGACCCAGAAAAAGTTGTCAGGAGAGTCAGACGAACGCGCTCAGAGGCAGCGCGGTGAACGTTCCACATTCTGCCTTTTGTTAACCTGAATGCAAACGCTGGAATGTGATATCCTGTGCATATCCTTTGTTACTACAGTACAATCCCATGGCTCCACTTTCTGTCTGTTATTCCCAAACCTATTGACTGTGGGCCTGTTGTGGAGTCAAGAGAGCACTTGTTGCAACCTTTTGTCCTGATGTAAGCCTGTTTAAGCAGTGAATGGACCGGTTCCTGAAAAAGTCTCGACTGTCCATGTGAAATGTGGAACTCTGAAATGTCCTTAGACTTTATCTTAGACCCTGTTCGTGCTGAAAGAATGTCCTTTGAGTCTAAGGTTTCAGTCTGATTGTCCAAAATGTTATTTACATGTAACCAGATCGAATGAGTTTGACTACTGATGGGTTAATCCTTTCCTTTAGTTACCACATCAGTAAGACAAGTAACAATGCAGCAAAGGTTTCAGTATCAGTCCAACAACTTACATCTTACAAAAAAGTAGTTTAGAAGTTCTGGACATAACATACTTCTACATATTTGTTGTCCAGAGTGTATTCCTCATTAATTAATTTATGACACATGCAGTAAAATGTCATTTTTGTGCATAGCAACACTGATTTCTAACATTTCTTTGAGTGTTTGAGATACCTCTTGTTAGTGGGCGTCAGTCTCTCTTTCTTTCCGTCAGGACTGGCAGGAGGATTTGGTGAATAAGGTCCTGGCGACATTGATGCAGGGCTGGAGATGTACTCTCTGTAGTTCTGATTCTCATCTCGACTCACGATTACTGCCTCCTTCAAAACATACAATCAGAGGAATGTTAATGCATCAGCACCTGAACATAACTTGATCTTTGCTGCTGAAATTGTAGTAATATAAGGGCTATAAATAGAAACACTACTTGTGCATCTTGACAATAAGTAGGTATGTACAAAACAGAGTAAAAATAAAGCAGCATAAATAGAGAAGTTAAAACACATTCTCCAAATAACACAAGCACAATTACACTGATCATAGCTATAAGCTCTGATGAGTTGCAGCACTGACTTTATAGTTATGATCTGTGTAATTGTCCCTACAGCAATGTGCCAGTAATGAAGTCAAACTGTGTAAAGACTAAAGCCTCTGTGGAGCTGCCTCACTGACCTGGAAGCGTCCAGTGAGCTGCTCAGGGGTGCTGATGCCGTTGGTCTGTCCAGGTCCAGCAGGCTCAGGTCTGCAAAGATAGAAAACAACGGAGGTCAGCAGTGATATCTAACTAATCCCAGTTTGACTCTAGGGTGTAGAGAAAAGTCTGATCCAAGCGCTGCTGAATTAAAAAGAAAAAGGAAAGAAAAGGAAAAAAAAAAAGAAGAACTACGCCAATTCATGCTAATTAAGTTTCTCTTTCAAAAATTGGTCTTAATGACAATCTGGAAAAGCTACTGTTCTCAAAGTTTGTAATACATTCAAGAACTGGAGAGAAAAATGCTGAGTTCGGGAAAAACGATACATTTCCTGAAGGGTCATAATTCAAAGTGCTCCTCTGCTGAAATTCATTTTTTGACATCTCTTTCAAACTGTCCTGGCATGCATACATCAGTTTGTTCCCATGAATCTTTGAGATTTCTGCAGCACACTGTCTCCTTTCAAACACTCTCTCGATGGTTCTCGTCTTTCCAACCAGTCACTGTTGTTTGACTTTCTTAAATAGGAAACATATTCTGTGAGCAATTCCATCACTGGATTTGGATGAGGAATATGAGCTGTATAGGCGCCAATGCAAACACATAGGAACCCCCCACCCCCAGCTGCAGGGCCACAGGCTGACTGGCTTCAGCTGAGCCTGGGGTAATGAGGCACACAGGAAGGCCTGGATGCCTGTGGTAAATCACCCAGAAACACACCTCTCATGGCCTGTGCTCCACGTACAGCGCACAAGAAAGAGATGGCAAGAAGACAAAAACTGATACAAGAGGTGTAAGATGTTTCTTCCTGTATGAGAGACTTTTATGTTTGCAGCTGTGAGAAAGTAATAAATAACAAACTGCATTGCTTAAAAATGCACACCTTGTGTTTTACACTTCTGCTATCTACCATGTACATCAGAAAACCAGAGGAAGTCATGATCAGTGAGGTGTACTTAAGGTCAGTGTATTGACCAGGGTCAGTGTCTCTTTTAATGATCATGATTTTTCTGCTGGTGAAAGCCTATCTGTGACTTTACACCACAGGGATGCAAATATCTGATTTCAGGCTGTCAACAAGCTGAACTGGAGTTCACCAACCTGAGGACAGATTCTTCGAAAGGTGTAAAAAGAAATACTGCACTTATCCACACTGAAACATTAACCATTTAAAACAACCATCAAACTTTTGAAACATAAACATGTAATAATGATAATGATAATATTAATAATATTAATATTAATATTAATAATAATAATAATAATAATAATAATAATAATAATAATAATAATAATAATAATAATAATCATCATGCGATAAAGGTTCGAAATTAACAAGTGATTCCTATTCTATTGATTTTTTTATGGCTTGATATTTTGTCTCTTTCAGCACACTATAATTTGGCCGTCGCAGTGTTTTCCTGCTCTCGCTGCCACAGTGACGGAAAATGAAACTACTGTGCTTTTGAACAACACATTACACTCTAAAAATCACAGACAGCTCAGTTGACTAGACAGGAGTGATATGCACTTTGTGTCAATCTGTAACTTGCTAAACACTGCAAGGTGCTCTATTCATGGTGGATTAAGATGAAATAAGATTGAGTCCTGCCAGTAACAGCGGACTGGATCTTATCCTGTTTTGATGTTGGGTCTTAGTTAGTAATATAACAGAGTACGGTCTATACCTGCTATGTTTGTAAAAGGGTCTTGAGAGAACATTTGCTGTGATTTGGCACTACACAAATAAAGATTGATTGATTGATATAACTTACTGTCGACCATAAGTTATATCGACATGGAGAACAACAGTTTCTCAAAACAAGAGAAAGCAGCCAAACTGGAACACCTTAAAAGTGCAACTGTTTTGACCTGCAGCATTAACCAGGGATCACTGGATGTCAGTGAGTAATCAAAATGATCTACACTGTAAGAGCTGCTGTACATTGTTAATACTGATATAAAATGCTAAATAAGGTCATTTTAAACATGCATATAAAATGAAATTAATTGCAAATAAGACAGTATCACAGAGAGACAGTACGATATAGGGTTATCCATGTTACATCATTGGCAAGGCATCAACGGACAACTAACCCTAAACAAAGAAGCTGCAAGACTATCCAGACTAGTGCAAAGGGGGAAGTGACAAGACAGTCATGGTGTGGTTGCTTTGTCATGTAAAAATAACCAGTTTGCAAATGTTGCACCGAAAACTAACCGCTACTACTGTATACTGCAGCAGACACGCCTAAAACACCACTCCTCTATTCTTAAGAAGAGCTGAAGCAAGCTTCTTTCACTCTAGGCAAAACCATCTGTGTGAAGACTGGCAGTGCCCACAAACCAGATGTTGAGCTACAAAAGAAGGGTGCATACTCAATTGAGCAAGAACAAATTGAACATAACAGAACTGTGCTACCCCTCGACTCTCAAGGACCTGTCTATTTCCCACTTAATCGTGTGACCTCCATGAAGTAAATTCAGACAGTAGACTGTGACACAAGAGTTTTGGTGCTGAAAACTGTAGGGAATTTACACAGAGTGGGATTCAGCACATGGCACAGTGGCATTGTCCTGTGCGGGTAAGGAGCGCTGGTGTTGTTTCTGGCTTGCTCTGAGACATGAGGTCAGAAGGGAAAAATTCACTCACATGGACCTGGGACATCCAAGGAGGAAATGTGTGAATGTGCACGTGTGTGAGAGTGTGTATGTACAAGTCTGTTTGCATAAGAAACGAGGACTAAAAAAAAAAAAAAAAAAAGTGATAGGCTAGTAGTGACAAGAAATGAGAATTTAGGGAGGACCTTTAATCAAAATGCCAGCCAAGAGCAGCCCTGGCTTAAAATAACCTTTTTCAGAAGCCAAGTCGCCTTCATCCAAACGCAGTCTCGACTATTCTCAAAACAGAGTTTATTAAGGAGGACGAGGGACGGGAACAGTGTGGCTCTCATACATGCTGGCATTTCTCCTGATTACAATCACTTGTGTTGTTTGTACAGTGCTTGCATGATAAAGTTAAAGCAGGGTAAAGAAAGATGGAAGCTAGAGCAACTGCACTCACTACAGAAAGTAGTTTAGATGTGGAGCTAAGCTGCAACAGCTCCATGGAAATGTTTAGTGACCATTTCTGTTTACAAATGCAGAGATTAATGACACAATTAAGGGTACAAGGAGTATTCGATCTCTAGAGTTACCTCTCCACTAGCAGCTTCAACTGAGTCTTGGAGTTCTTGATCTTGTTCTGGGCCTCGACGTTCAGCATGTCGGTTGTGTTTTCACCATTGATCTCCAAGATAATGTCACCAGGTTGCAGTGCCGCCGTCTCTGCTTTGCTGCCCCCGTTGACCTGTGAAACAGATGAATGAGCTGCAGTTACTGGCCCCAGGTCATGCTCTGAACATAACTTTGACTGTGTGTCATCTATCTGTCAGGCGTGGACAGCTCTGTGTCTGGATCATTTGTCTGGGTTTGACATTCAAAAAAAGGTGTTGATAATTGCTTCACACTGCCACACTCTCAATGTATTTGTCTCTCATTATTGCTCATTAAATCAAAGCGTGAATACAAGCAGACACCAAGGCACTTCACACACATGGAACTAGGAAGTGCCGGACAGCAGCAGACAGATTCATGACACCCTGAGGAACAAGTCATTAGTGTGACACTACTTGATGGTTTGACTGAGTCCGACCTTTGCATCCAGCCTTAATGCATGTCAAAGCCAATGCTATACCCTCACATTAGAGGGAATTCCAGAGTAATGGGCTGAGACATAACGTCTTCACCACCACTTTCAGCTTTAGCATAATCATACAAACACAGAGGCATACCAAAACAAAAGGCAAAACGTTGAGAGTAACGCAAGTTAAACTTAAGAGAGAAGACTGACATTAGCCACAAACATTTCTCACCTCATAATTCAAAACAGAAAGGCGCACTGAAATGAGGAATGTAAAGTAAAACATAAAAACAGAGCCAAACAAAGAGGATAAAAGTCAAAATAATAGATATAAATGGATGCAAACAGAGTGCCAGTCGACCCATTGTTTGTCTGTTTTGGCAGGCTTGATGGCAGAGGTGCCATGTCTGTGGGCCCACTCCAGAGGCAATTAAGCGTTGCTGTGGTGACCCACAATAGTGTGTGCCTTTTCTGATCAGGACATGCCTGGTTTCACATAAACACTGCGAGCAGTTGGGGGGCTCTTTTCCAGGGCCTGTGCCCAAGTGAATCAGAGGCGAGCTATCTTTGAGGACAACCAGAATAAAAGAATGAGGGCATCCGTGATGTGTCTCTGCCAAGCACCAAACACTCTAGATGGTCCAACCCTGTGGCTGCTTCACGACGGGGCGCAGGGGGGGATGAGACAAGATGTTTCTCACACTGGGCTTTTGCAAACCGATCTCAGCGGAGAGGTTTCTGTCTCTGCAGGAATCCCGTCACTTCAGAGAATCTGTTTGATATTTGAGACGAGCAAACACGCTGGTGTTGTTTAAAGGGAGCAGTAAAAAAATCTGACTATTAATCATGAAGAAAACCTGTTTTTCTAGCACACGTTGTTAAGAGGGGGCAAACAATAAATGCTTTTGAAGTCTGTGTCTGTGTCTATGTGAAGTATGGGTGCCCTGCCATGGGTGAGCTATAATTTTTCATGTATGGGTTTGAGGAGCTCCTGAGTGAGACTCTGGAAAAAAACAGGCAGGAGAGCAGGATGTGCAGTGGGCAGAGCTGGGTGTCTCTGGCATGCAGAAGTTAATCTGGACAAGCTTTCCTGGTGGTGTTTACTGCGCTGGCTGCTCACAGTGGTAAGGTTTCTACTTCTTCCATTCTATTTTCCCCATTTTAAACAATGACTCAGAAAATTTGGTCTGTAAAAACAAAAACACGTGCTTAAAGTGCAATTTGACTGATGCACGTGGTAATGCATGCACATTAGCACCAAAAACACAAACACACACTACAGTCTGGGGTCAGGAACCCCCCACCTCCCACCTCAGCTTCCACTGTAACTGTAATCAGTGGTTTCCTTCTAATGTAATCTACTTCCATTCTTTTCTGAAGGGTTCAGTTCTTAAGGAAATAGGTATGAAAAAGTCGACGGACAAAAACAAAGACAAGAAGAGAGATGTAGTGAGGAGGAAGTTGACTTTGCGTGACATGCCATTACAGGCTGAGCGTTCAAAAAACAGAGGATATGGTTTGATAAGGTGCGACAAGGTTAAGAAACTTAGCGCTTTTGACATGTACCTTGGATACAGTAATGGCCTTCTTGAAGTCTCTTCCTCCATATATCCTGAAGCCCCACGGTGATGGGCCAATTAGGTTGACTGTCAGCGCCATTTTGGGATCTGTCCAGCACACTCACTTGTCAAATCTCTGTTAAAAAAAATGGAGAGAAACAGTGAACATAAGTGAGAATAAAAGGTGGGAATCCAACATGTACATATCTGAATCACATAGGCTTAACACCAGATCAGCAGGTGAAGACAATCAACGTTTGCCAAAGCCGCCTTTCATCCTCAGCAAAAACTTCTCCTCCACTCGCCTAAGTCCCTTTGACATGGATTGTGTAACCACATCAAAAAAGAATGGGAAGAATTTGAAACCATACACACATGACCCAACATCGTTAAAGAGTTTCATTAAATCCAAATGGTGTTTGGAGACGAGCGAAACAAACAAACACAAAAGTCTTAAAAGCACAATGTATGTTTTGTTGTGACCATTGTGTGTAATGTATATCTCTACAGTATACAAGTGTAGAATGATATATGACATGTAGTTTGGTAGTCCTTTGAGACGTGTTTATATGATGGAGCTGCATAAATAAACCCGTCTTATAGTTCAGTGTTTTGTAGCGCTGCTCCTTGGGGGGTATATTGAATTTGTATCGTTTACTTTGCATGGAAATTTATAGATTTAGCTTTCTACAAAGTCTGGTGCACATTTTTGAATCCTAAGACTGTAAATCTAGTTTTTAAATCAAATCATTGGAGACACCGACGTACATTGAAACCATGAATTTAGATATTTGGTTTAAGTACTCAACATGATTTCAGGAATGGGATTAATGTAATATAAAAAGGAGAACAAATCATACTGTAAACTAATCTGCAGACTTTAATGCCAATGTCCTTTTTTTAAAAGAGACAAATTCCTTCATCTGAATGATATCTTGGCAGTGGACTGTCAGCACCGATTATTCTAACATATTTTGAATATTTACAGAATTTTAGGGAACCACAAATCTGCACAGCTTGATGGCAAGACAGACGTGTAACAGATGTAGATGTCAAACTCCTGGTGAGAATTAAACCTTTAAAATATTACATGCTGTATAATGATGATTGGTGATGACAGAAGGGTAAATGCTTTTGTCTGACAAATCTCAATTTCCTCTAGTAGTCTGTGAAGCTTTTCTCTTTGTAAACAACAAGGATCCATGTGAATGACCACTTTGTAAATAAATCTGTTACAAGGATTATTAGCTATTCATCAAATGTTGTTTGACTGCAAAGTTAACTTTTGATCAGTATGCCAGTTTGTTTTAGCGCTTTCAACTTCTTCCAAAGTTATTGTTGTGATTTCTTCATTGTCACTGTTGGTGTAGGTAGTGTTAAAGGTGTTAGCATCAGTCCTGTTGTGACTATTACTGTTGTGTATGTTGTTGGTGTTGTTGTAATGAGTGAGGTTGAGTGTTGCTCTTGTTTGTGTTGGTAATCTCTATTTCATTGTGATTGTTGTTGTAAGTGTTGCTTGTGTTATTTAGACTGTAGCTGTTGTTGGTTTTGAGTAGCTGCTGCTGTAGGTGTAAAGGTTGTTGTGATTTTGTTAGTGTTATGGTGATAGTTACTGTTGTTGGCATGGTTAGTGTAGTTGCTGCTACATATATGTTGTTCTAGTAAGCACTGTTGCTATTGTTGTAAATATTACATTTTTTTTTTTATAAGTGTTTGTGTTATGATTGTTACTGTTGTTTATGTAGTTGCTGTCATAAATATTTATGTTCTACATGTAAATATTGTTGTCATAGTTGTACAGCACTGTTATTGTTGTAAGTGCTAAGTATTGTTGTTGTTAGTGTTGTTAAGCATTGTTTTTGTTGTTGTTAACCATCGTTGATTTTGTTGTTGTAAGTGCTGTTAACCTTGTTTTAATTGATGTTTGTGTAGTTAAGCATAATTGTTGTCGGTGTAAAGCATTGTTGTTGTCAATTTTAAATACTGTTGTTGTTAAGCCTTGTTTGTTGTGGTCATCAGTGTTAAAATGTGTTGTTATCAGTGTTTAGTATTGTTGTTGTTGTCAGTTTTGTGAAGCAGTGTTGTTGGTGTTGTCAGTGTTGTAGATTTTCAGTGTTGTGATGGTGTTGTATTATTGTTGGAGATATAAGTGCTGCTGTTAGTGTTGTTGTTGTTGTTGGTGGTGGTGTTGGTGTAGGTGTAGGTGTAGGTGTAGGTGTTGTTGATGGTTATGTTGCATTTTTGAAAATAGTATTGTTGTTGTTAGCTAAGACATAGATGATAATGTCCCCTGAAACACTTGGTGTCTGTATAACTTGAATAGTTGCAGAACATAACACTGGTGTTGGCAATGAGAGAGAGCCTGTTAAATACATTATCATTGAGTCCCTGTAGCTGTTTTTCCAACGGGGCGTCTAAAGCATTTACAATCTCCTCAAATGTAAGTTTGCCAAAACCAGACATGAGTATACTTTAAAAGACAAGCTACACTAACCAAAAATTAAAGGAAAGATATAATTTAAAAATTTGTATAACTTAAACAATAGAGTGCATGGTTGGGTTCGTGCGAATGTTTTTCTTGGCATGACAATAACGTGTGATGCTATTCCAAATATTCTTATACGCTAAAGACTGCATGTGCAAACACAGGGCTCTGTGGCAGGCAGTGATGATGAGCTTTGCAATGGCAGGTTCATTAACAAACCAGGGCTTACACGATATAACACACACAGAGAAAATTCACATTTATTTCAGATGGAGACATTAGTGTGACCAATAACATGTAGGTGCACACTAGGGCTGTCAGAATTGCTCCAAAATGACGAATATTCGCTCTAAAAAAAAACATAGGTTCGAACCATTCGAATATATTTGCGCATTATGTCAATAACAGGTGGACAAACTAATACAAGGAGATTTCAGATTTAACATGGCTAAAACATACCTACACATTACAAAACAAGTAAATGGCCTAATGGTCTATACCGTAACACTTTTAAGACTGTAGACATCTCGCTCGCTCGCTCGCCCCCCTCCCCTTTCTGTGCGTAATGCGCTGAGTGAGTGCTGAACAAGACTTGTGCGAGCAATTAAAGGTCCCGACTCTTGTCCCTAATATAGGCAGGCTTCATTCAGTGATTCAAGCAAATATTAACATTAACTGAAGTTAAAGTTAAAAACGAAAAAGTAGTCCACTTACATTCTTGGCGCTTGTATAAAAAAAAGAGAGGAAAAACTGCATTTTATCCCAGTGTCACTGATTGTGTGGCTCTTTTAGTCCACTGTCAATGTAGGGTCTTAGGCCGGACAGGTTATTTGCCAAAAACACAAGACAGTCCACATGTGAAGAAGACAGTCCACATGTGAAGAGGCCCGATCTCTTTTTATTCACTATATTCCCAGCGGAGAAAAAGACGCGTTCAGAGCGCACTGAGGATCTGGGGACGGAAGGATTTCTCTCTGCCGTCTGCTTCACGCTGTGCATGTGTGACTCCTGTGACCTGTCCCTGACCCGTCACTCGCAAAGCAGCCGCTGATGTGTTTTTTTTCCACAGTCGAATATTAATTTTCACAATCGAATCTCCGCTTTTTTTTAATATTCGAATATATATTCGAATTTAGAATATTCGTTGACAGCCCTAGTGCACACAGACAGTGACACATCTCTTAAATACAGACTGCTTCTTTGAAAATTATGCCTACATCCAAACATTTTGACATCAGACTGCTTTACTCACAACATAAACATAGCCTCATCTTCCAACAACACTCAGAAGTAAAAGCAGAACTTACACCTAATGGTTGGTTGTTGTTTTCTGTAAAAGAGCTGGTGCCTGCTGGATTGATTCACCATATCATCACGACAAACTGCCCATTACATTAGACTCTCTGGTAACACAGACATTTACTGAAAGTATCACAGAAGCAGAGAAGATACTCATTTAGTTCTGATGTAATTACAGCTCTGCCTTGTTCCACACCTCTTAATACTGTAAGTGTCACAGTTAATCACAAGTTAATGTCTGTTGATCTCAGTTAGAAATTTACCAGCAAACTAAGTAAAGACAGAAATGCAATCTGTGGCCAGCAGGGGAATGTGAATCATGATCTCCATGTCAGTAAATAAAACAATAAAAGCCTGTCAATGATTACAAACATTGCATAATACAGTTATCAGATCATCTTGAAGTATGAAAAGCAAGCAAAGAAAGCTCAGAGTGGATCTGGGACATCATCCTCACTGCTTCCCTCAATCCCTACAAACAGCAGTCGATTTAATCAGCCCCACATTCCTCAAGTGTTTGGTACATGCAGTGCAGGCCCACTCACTTATTACTAGTCTGGGCCAATTAGCAGGGTTACTGGGCTCCCCACCATTAGGCTCTGTTAATTGCTGTGGCCTCCAGAAGTAAGTGCAGTTGTGATAATGACAGGGAGCAGCTGCCCGAACTTTCCCAGCCTTTGGGGGTGTCAATTAGTTCCATGAGCCTCTGCAGCGTCTCTCTAAAACAGCACCGATTATCACACAGGCACCCTGCTAATTCTCTGCATAAACGTTCAGTGTAAGCAGCATAAAAAACATTAGCGAAGGGTAATGTCAAAGTGAAAGTATGCGGCAGAGCTGACAAACAACACATAGCGGTGGCGAGGGGAAGTGGCACACCCGTGGTCTGAGCTTAATTGACCGGTGAAAAGGTTTGAAGGCTACTTTGCAAACAAAACGCTGCTGATAACCCGTTGATAAAACCTGCCCTGTCAAAAGTCAAAACACTGGTGGGGAGCTGCTGATTCCCATAAAAAAGTGAAGTTGGTTCTGGTGACTTCCTCTTTGCTGCCACACCAATTTCGAGATTACAATTGAACACGCCCAGCACAAAAGAGAAGAATTCCAGTCATGTTGTGATTTCTATGGCTCACAGATCAGCATCAGCCGCCCAGCCGGGAGAGAGCTGGAGGAGATGGAAACAGGTGCAGTAGGTGTAGTGAAATATTCTCTCTTCCAACACAATGGACAAGTTCATGACTTCTCGGCATTCCTAAAGCGCATTCCTACGTAGAGTAACGTGTCAAGTTTGACAGGTGACATCCAAATCCCACAGGCAGGTTTATTCATTACACGCAGAAAGATGTGTTTTTATTGGGTAAATCAAGCTACATATAGTGAACGGTAGGGTGAATGGCTGCTAAAAATCCATGAACGGTTGAGGTCAGCTGAGCTTATGCCGCAGTGGAATTCAATCAAGTTTTATTAGCGCAAAATGGACATAAGTGTGGGGCACCTAGGGGTCTTAGCGTGCGCCCCATACACAGAGGCCGTAGCCCTCCTCGCAGAGGTTAGAGGTTTGATTCCAGCCTTGACCATTTACTGAATTTACTCCTCCCCATAGACAGTATAAAAATATGGACGTAGTATCCGTGAAGTCACCCATCTGTTTCTGAAGCGCTGCTTTGAGGCCAATCGGCGGCGGCAGCCATATTGCTGCTGTCGAGTGATAGTGACGTAAAGAGGCGGGCTCTGAGCCTCCTAGCCAACAGCTACAGTGTTCCCGCCTGTCAATCAAGTCAGCTGTGCCTCTCATTGGAAGACTCGTAATCTCAATATCTTCAAAATTTGCTGCGTTGGAAAAACATTCACCCCCGGTACAATGTGTGCCGATCGAGAAATGAGCTATCCAGACTGCACTCGTCTTTTGTACCAGGCTGTAAACATGGTTATTTCTGCTGTAAAGATCAGCTTTTTTGAATTGGTGTGTATGTGACTTCCGGTACTTCCGGAGCCAGCCTCAAGCGGATCCACGATGAACTGCAGTTTTTAGCACTTTCGCATTGGACTCATATTTTTAGACCGGAA
This sequence comes from Notolabrus celidotus, assembly GCF_009762535.1. NCBI lineage: Eukaryota > Metazoa > Chordata > Actinopteri > Labriformes > Labridae > Notolabrus > Notolabrus celidotus. The sequence goes on from NC_048280.1 coordinate 24,036,834, forward strand.
GTTGCCGCTTGGTCCTACCCCACTCTCCACTCCCCACATTTCTTGTCTCTCTTCAGTTGTCCTATCCATTAAAGGTGAAAATGCCCAAAAAATATATAACTTTGTGCGGGCAGAAAATATAAGTGAAAGCTATCTTGACACGAACAAAATGTTAAGATTTGGGACGGTGAAGGATCAAATCTCAGCGTTGGCACTCTTTGTGTAAATCAAGCGTCTGTGCGGAAGGCTCAGTGAGATATAAGAGAGTAAAGTTCAAGCCGTGTGTCAGTTTCTGCTCAGATATTCTACACTCTCTGGAGTGGAAGTTTAAGCCTTCGTGTAGATACACTGTAGGTTCAAGGCCTTTTGGCACTTGTCACATCTATAAGAGATTGTCCCTACAGGCAGGAGAGATATTGGAGGTATGAAGGGGAAGAACAGGCCGTTCAAAACGCGGGGTTTTAGACTCACTGCTCCAACATGCAGACAGCCGGAGGGGTTTCATTTGGAAAGGTTCTCAATAACACACTTTGGGCTGGTGGTAAAACTCAAAGGATTGATTACATTAGTGTCAAAACATAAAGTATACTGATTGATATTGGCTTTTATAATAATACATATATAATCCCACTCTGACATCTTAATAAAGATGAATCTGTCGACAGTTTAGGGTATTTATTTATACTATTACATAAAAAATATATGGAAGAGCCAAATTAAAAGACAATACATTGTGTATGCTAAACATCACCTGTATTTAAGTAGCTTTTCATACGCCTCTCCCTAGAATTAAGAAAAAGAAACACACATACCACAAACCTTAGTGTACCTCACTGGTGGTCAGAGGCGGTGAACCTGGCTGTCATTTAAACTGAGGAACGTAGACATACCATTACACCAAACTGATGTGCAATCTTTAATTCAGCATGTTTATCCAAACGTGAAGTTAAAGGTTCTTTAGTGTGTGTGTGTGTGTGTGTGTGTGTGTGTGTGTGTGTGTGTGCGAGTGTGTGTGTGTGTGCGTAATTTGCTGATGTGTGGCAAATACTATCATGAGTCACCTCTTTGAGTCATTAACTTTGATCAACATGTCCACATAACACAACTATAGCAACCAGTTCACATGTCGACGGTTATATTAAGATTGTAAACTGAAAGAATGAGTCTCACAGCCAAACAATACACATGTGCAACACAGAAAATCCCTTACCATTCACATGTTAAACAAAGCTAATCCCAAGAATTAACACCACATTTATTCCAAGGAATGAAGCATTAGTCAAAACACGTTGTGACCACATGTACTGCTGTGGAAGGGGATTGAATTAACTAAGTGGGGAGCTAACAAAACCTCTGTATAATAAAAGGTCTGGCAGCCTCACCTGAGCACCAACTCTTCACCTTCTCCCTGAAAGACTACAGATCATAACTCAGATTGTTTGTCTTCTCCTTGAACTCTGGGCCAGAATCCACCGCACTGAACTGAACAAGCACCGACTCTCCAATGTGCTAATACTGAAAGAATGGCTGATGAACATAACAGACTTCAAAACATTCAGCCGGACGCTTTGATGCAAAAAAAGGAGACACACACACACACACACTCTCTCTCTTTCGGATGAACTGTTGTGGCTGCAGGGGGAATATTCGCGGCGTGAATCACACCTGTCAGGGCTCTCTCGCTGTTGGCCCCACACGCCTGCGTGAACTTTCCGCTGCCCTCAGCAAGTGATGCAGTTCTTGTGTTGATGACTCTGCCCTGTGTGTCACGCAGTGCCCTGACTGGTTGGCACTTACCTGGACACACACACACCCTCTGAATTAAAAGGAGAAGAATGCGGCAGCCGGCCTCTCCCTGAACTGAGTACAGTGAGATAAAATTCAAGGCATTCTCCAAATCACACCCATATGGTCAGACAGAGCTGCAGTCACCAGGGAGATGAGAAATATCAAACAACAACAAATGATGTCAAAAGGGGTGTTGGCTAATAGGTGTCTGTATTATTATATAGATCACTAATCGCTTATGTGTCAACACAATAATTACAGACGGGGGCATACCTGTAATTTTTGAGGTTACTCCCTGTTCAGTGAGAAAACATTGATGCGTGCTGCTGAAGGGTTTAACATGCTGTAACACGGTCCTATAACTGTTACAGAGAGCTGGGCGGCACGACATAGTATATGATCACGTTATTTTACTAAAAGGATTAATATCAATACTTAGAGTGTTAAATGAATGAAGATTTCAGTTTCGAGGGGCTCATACAGCAGAGCTTGTAAAGAAGATGAGAGAGTTTTACAACAATGATAGCTGGATTAAGTTGAATGGAACAAACAGAAGACATATTTGAGCTATTTTGTTAATTACGTATTTTCGTCAGAGGATTAAAAAAAACTTAACTCTCTTACCTCTTTTGAAACTACTATCTAGGCAAACAAGTATCGGATCAAGACTCGGTATCTGCAAATATTAAATGTTAAAAAATCTGATCTGGATCGGGGTCCAAAAAGCTGATCAGGACATCCCTAGTTGAATAGTGTCTCTCCAGTGCACCTCAGCTAACACTGTGTCAATGAGTGGGTTTCTATCTGAGCTGGAGCAAAGTTTATTATCTCACTCTTCACATTTCACTTATCAGATGTTGTGAACCGAGTTTCTCTGATACCAAAACTAGTATCAGCACTGGCATGGGGCTTGGTCTTTTGATACAGCCTGAAATGCAGGATGTGGTATCGCTACGAATTCCAGTCAATGGACAAATCTGACACCGTGACTAATTACTGTGTGACAATAGAAAACATGGGGTGTTAACCATAGACTGTATAAATAATGGACGTAGTATCCGTGACGTCAGCCATCTGAGCGCAGTTTTGAAGCCAATCGTTGGCTGGAACCACATTGGATGCTCTAAAGATCAACTTTATTACATTTTTAACACTTCCGCATTGGCTGCCCGGTTGGACGTTGCCACTTGGTGTTAACAGATAATGTAATGCCAGTCCATCTCTATTTATTACCATGCCATACTCTTACATAATCTCTAAGTTATCTTAAAGAGACACTTTCTTAGATTAGAGCTTTATTGCTTTGTCGCAGCATTACTACAGTGAGCTGGATTGGGTCCACCATGGGGTAGAGAAGATAAGAACTCTGTGGTACCAGCTTCACTTATCTCCCTCTGCACCAACCTGATGTAGAGATCATGTTTCTGCTGTTCCCACTGCTGCATAGCAAATCAGGCCAGTTAACCACATCCTCTTTACATGTATGCACCACCTTACAAAAAAGACACCTGCACTTTTTTCATCACATCCTCACTCATGCAACTGAGACACTTTTCCCATTTAGATTAGAAACAAGCTGGTTTAGGACTACTTGCCTTTGTTGTGACACTTCTTCAAAACAAACAAACTTTTGTTTGTTTTAAACTCACTGTGAAAGAAGTAACAGTCCTGTGACGCCTCTGCTGTCGCTAAATCTGAAAACCACACTGCTAAAACAAGAGCCAGAAAACCACTTTCATCATTCAGACAAAACAGACTTACTGACTTCCTGTAGAACGGTGCACATGCTCATCACAGCTGCCAGTTTTAGGCACCGAGCTAAATAAGAAACAGTGGTATTTTGCAAAGCTAGACTAAAATGTTCCTCAGTGAAAACCTCAGTGCAAGTGTAAAACAAACAAAAAAATTCCTGCCTCAAGTTGGAAAGTTACGACTCTGGCTTTTTCCCCTGTTTTCTTAAAAAGATAACCGCTTTGCTCTTTCCAAAATTACAGTGGTGTGTTCCTGGCTCCTTAATGGTTTCAGCTGTATCCTCTATGTACGGAACAGCAAAGTGTTCCCTGTCAGAAAGTGAGGAAATACACACAATATAAAGCGAGAGAAGGGTTAGGAGTAGGCACATGAAAGGCAAAGTCACAATGGGGAAGGTACACAAACAGCAGGCAGTGGGGTTTCACTGGGACTGTTCTGGTTACATAAACTCTGAGAAACACCTTTAAGTGCTTTCCAACCTGCTGAGCTCACAAGCCCATCTATTTATGAATGAAGCAGAGGGACGATCAATGTCTAGACACTTCAAACAGGGACAACATTGAGTTACTGCACTGGAGAGCTGGCTTGAACTTGAACTAAAGTGGACCTGCTAATTTAGAGTCATCACCACCCTGAACAGGCCACTTTAAGAGGAGGAGAGAGAAGATAACAGTGTGGCCACCACTGTGACAGAAACACTGACATAATGCTTCCTGAGGTTGCACCTGGTCCAGCCCCTCCACAAATCACCTTGACTGCTTAATGTGCAAAAGAATACCTGCTCACCTCAATACAGACACACTGCGGAAATCTCTGTGTGTGGGCTGAAAGTCTCCAGTCAGTTAGTCTGACTTTCAATTTCCACTTCAACATGCATCATTAGCCAAAACAGCTTATATGTGGGTGCTGCACTCTTTAACTGCTCACATACTTGACATCAATCATAATTTAACAAGCCTTACAGCTTTCCCACACTTTTTATGAACAGTTATGAGTCTCGAAGGCTTCAAGACAACAATAAACCTTTAATAAATCACATGTACTCCCATTAAAATAATAAAAACAGAGCAGTTTCAAACAGAAATATGACAATGGGATGTAATAAAAACAAAAAAAGAGCAATTTGGGAATTTGCTCTCACTCAGCACATAAACAAGCAGGCTAACCCACAAGAGCTTAAACAGCTTCAAGGGAATTTACAAACATTTATAAGTCAGCAAAAAGGAAGTAAAGGAAGGATAAATAATTTGTATTAACTTTTATTACTTACCAATGTGAGTGCAGGTTAATTAAAGCTGCCTTCTCCACCTGTTGAAGCTCCTCGACAAAACGCTGAGCACACACCCTGAAGTCAGCAGGTTACTTCAAATACTGACAACAAAAAAATGTCCAAAAAACAGAGTAAACAGCAGCTTTTCGACCCCTGTCCGTCAATATTGAAACACTGGAGCGATAATGAGGAGCTGGTAGTCCTTTGTCGGTCTGTCCCCTGATGTTTCAGATGTTTAAGTGGCGCGCGGCATGAACACTACCTGTAGACTCGCGCGCAGTGCTATCACTGAAATGGGCTCGCGGTGCCATGTGCTATTACCAAAATAAAAGATTTTGACAGAGCCAGCAGCACGGGGCGTGTCGCGTGCATCAGAGAGGAGGGAGGAGACGAGGGTGCAACGGCGATAATTGAGCAATTTATTCGAGAACGAGCTGAATGGGGTTTTGGGTGCGCGCGCCACCTGCTGACGACGCGAGATAGAGTTGTACGCGGTTCAAACAGAGTCAAATACAACAAATGATTCTTCTCAAAGACAAAGAAGAAATAGTTCAATACTCGTTTGTTTTTAAAAATAAAATGTCCTGAGCTTTTTTTATCTACTAAATCTATATTTATTTGACTTGTATTTCAGGTTGTTAACCTTCTATCTTTATTAAGAACTTGTGTATTTTCACGTGACTGGCGCCACCTCTTAAAACTACATGAGATTTCACAATGAAAGAAATGTACCAAATGTCGCAGCAGCACTCCCATGACATCAATGACGTTTATATGACTAATTTAATTACTAATGACTAACATTCTTAAAATAGATTTTTCTCGTTATGTGGGTTTTCTGGTTTTCTGACACATTGTAGGGAGTAATATTAGCAAGGGAGTGTTTTATCCCCTGTAACAATGTTATACATAAGCACATTTATTTTGAAATGTCAATACATGATCAATGAAGCATTAGCATAACATATTTTAACATTACACAACTGATGTAAATTAGATTAGAGTAGATTAGAAAATCTTTATTGTCCCCAAGGAGCAATTTGGTTCACAGCAGCAGTCTTACACACATCCTATATACACAAGCAATACACACAATAACAAACACAAGTTCACACATTAATTTAAATACATATCCATACAACTCCCATGGATGACATCATCTTTCCTGCACATTAGACCAAAGGTATCACAATCCAATGTAGAATGGCAAGGTCCTACAGTTTGTTTAAAAACCCACCAGCTGAGGGCACAAATTATCTTAGATATTGGCTTGATCTGGCCCTCCTAGTACATGTGAACCTCCTCCCTGTTGGCAAGAGTCTAAACTCTGAATAAAGGGGGTGGTGAGGGTCTTCAAGGATGGCCTTTGCCCTCTGAGTGGCTCTCACTTGGTAAGAATGGCCAAGATCATTAAGATTAGTGCCAACCCAGCCTGTTTTTGTTAAAAGTGCTGAGGTTACCAAACCAAGAGATCATTGTAAAAGTTAAAATAGACTCAATAAAAGATGAATAAAATATTTCAAATTAAACCTCCTCAGCTTCCTCAAGAAAAAACATCTCTGATTGTCCTTTTTGCAAATGGCGTCAGTGTAAGCATTAAAAGTCAGTTTGTCGTCAAGAATTGTGCCTAAGTATTTATACTGATTCACTGTCTCCACAGCAAATCCACTGATGACAGTTGATACCTTGACTGGTTGGTTCTGACGAAAATCAATCAGCATTTCCTTTGTTTTTGAGACATTTAGATGTAGCCTTTGAACATGTATGCAGTTTCATTTACTCCAGTAAATCTGTTTGCAAAAAGGTTTTTGTTTGTCAAGTTTTTTGTTTATCATTGTCTAGTTTGTTTGTTTGTTTTTAACATTGAGCTGTTGACGTGGTTGTGTTTCACTGGACTACAATATGTTCAGAGGTGTTGAACAAGACAGGAAAAACCTGTGAAAAGTATCTTTAATTATGTTCTACTTTCTAACATGACACATTAATAAAGGCATTTTAACCTTTAAAAAGGAGTGCCTCAGTTTCACCCTCTTATTTTAGATCAGTTCATACCCTCCACCTAAGAGTTAATAGATTTGGAAAAAAATAAGAAAACACACTGCATGTAATCTAGTATAATTCAGTACTTCAACAATTTAAAATAGATATAAAACCAACAAATATGAGTGTTAATTCACAAGTCAATCACAACACCTCACCACGTCACACCTGACCAAGCTACTCCCTCAACATTATAAAAACCTTTATAGTATACCTTGTTGTTTGAGATACATTACCTGAACTGGATGCATTTCTAATGTAAGTCTTAACTTACTTTACATTGTTTATTTAATATTTCAGTCTTTTTCATTGTTTGTACATGGACAAAATCATCAGAGTCTAAATCCACAACATTGACTTGTTACCTATGAGTTAAATAAACTGAAGCACTGGATCTCATGTTTGTGTGTCTATGGTTTGTGCGCATGACCAGTTGTCCTCTTAACCAGAGGCAACATTTAGCGACAGCTTTTTCAATTGGACAATGTCAACACAAGTAAAAAAAAAAATGTTTATCATCATCAAGACTCCTACAGATAGGTGTTGAATAGTGCTATTGTAACAGATTATATTATCCCATTGTGCATTGATTTTATTTCCATAGTATTATTTTTTTTATTTTAAATTTTGTATTTTTAGCCATTATACCAATGTGAAGAGCTATAAACTGCCTCTTATTGTTTCACACCAATGACAACAAAGATCTATTATATTATACAAGTTTGCATAAAGAGGGGTCACTGATAATACATGTAAATCAAAAATAATTAGAATATTTAGATTTTTTGTTTTTTAGTTATAACTCAAAATTAGAAGAGTAACTCAAAATAAAATATGCTAATATCTTCAGACATGGGTTTTTTTTAGCTTTTGAGCTACAGGCCTTAATTATAATGATTAAAAAGGAAAAATTATTGAAAAACTTCAGAGACACTTGAGTGTAGAACACATACATTTTCAATTGTATTGAACTGATTGAAAATATTGAGCTTTTTCACCACATTCTAATTTGTCAAAAGGCTCTGTTATATAATCTCTAAAGTTCCCTTATGAAGCCTTTAAGATTTTTTTCAGTTGTAAATAGAATGGTTGTTAATTGTCAGACTAACTTTTTGGGATAATCATAGAAATACCTTCACAGTTCATGTCCTTAGTGAGAATAGGTGTGTTTGATCTTTATTGATGTATTAATTGGTAACCATTTAACCAGTCAGTTGTAAATCTGACAGATTCAGTACAAATACAGGCATGCTGAAGTAAATGTCAATGTACTATTCCCCTCGTTATTGAAATAACATCTGAAAAGCATTTACCAAATGAAGACATGAGCACAAGAGTCTCTCAGTCTCACTCTGTAATGTTTAATTGCTTTAAAAAATGCGTACCATACATGAGATACATTGTTTTGTAAGCAAATATATATTATACTTTCAATTTGATAAAAGGTTACAATCTGTACAATCATCTCCTACGTCTACTACGATTCATTTTTACAGCGAAACAATAGATATATATTATGAAATTGCATGATAAGACTTCATGATAAGTGTTTCATTATCAGGCTTAGAAATGCCACAGCTGTTAAGGGCTGAACTAAAACAGAAAAACATGTTAGTGGTTTTAGAAATACTGTTAACGTGTTAATCCAGGAAGCAGAGACAATACCATAAAAGCAGCAGTAGCAAATGTAGTTAATATTAAGTGAGCGGGTTTTGTTCAGTGGAGGATTTAAAAGATCAGATTGCACAAAAGGTTCAATTTGGCACATACAGCAGTACTTCAAATACTTCAAAACATCATCCAAATATTGGCTGTGGAGACATTTACCAGATCAGATTGACAAAGGTTTAAAATATAATGTCAGATCAAAGCATTTTATAGTACAGCAGGACATTTGCTTTCACCTTTGGCTTTGCCGTTCATGGCTTTAGAGGGACAAATGTACCAAAAAGCTTTAGAAAACACAACATGCATTCATTATATTTGCTCTTCTGCATAGTCTAATGAAAGGCAGTAAACTTAATATGACACGCCTGAGCCCTTACTGTGCTTTACTGTCTACAGGTGTTCATGTCGTTTCCTCACACTTGTCTCGGTTATTTTCACAGATCTGAAAGAAAATCTGAGGAAGATAGTTGAAGGAAATGTTAATCAATTGAAATGCCATGAAAAAAAAATTGCCATTCTTTTTCAAAAACTGTAGGCAGTGGTTCTGTGGTGGTAAAAAAGAACTGAATAAAGGATCACACTGTATCAGTAAGGATCTGTGCTGTTCACTGGGAAGGAATGCAAATTTCCAACATCTGCAAACAGTTGTGGAACAAAACAGCCCATTCTCTGCATCTGAAACAGTATCATCAGCATTCATTCCTTCCTCTAATGTGGTGTGTGTGAAAGCACTCCACAGCTCTCAGTGGAACACACACACACTCATGCTTTCATGCAGGGAGGTGAGGTGAAAAACCACTTCCATTTCCCTGCTTTCACTCATGAACATGCTATCGGACTAATTTATTTCAGTGTGTGATGGGTGGGTGTGATGAGGAAAGGCTGTGGTGTCAGTGCAGGGTCTGCTGGAGTGAGTTTAAGTGACTGTTCGGTCTCATGTGAGTCCAGGTGTTTGTGGGCAGGCAGGAAGTGAGGAGGTCAAACCGGTGCCACGTAATTCCCAGGAAAAGTTCCAAAAGCACGAGTCCGTTCTGACGTACCTGCAGAGGAGAAAAGAGCCCACTTCATATAATGCAAAAACAACTAATTGTATGTAGATATGCTTAAAGAAAAGAAGTGTATCTGTAGTGTAGCATAGTGTCCACTAGAGGGGGTGCTAACACCGCTGAATGTTGTGGTACGACTGACTGAAAAGGAAATACTTGGTTGCCTCAAAAATGTTGTTTTGTTGGATAAGATGTTATGAACTATTTTTTCTATGCTGTGCACTCTGGACCTACTGTTACTTCACTTTAAGGTTACAATTTAAAACCATGGGTCCTTTAAAGGCACTGTGTGGAGCTTTCATGTTGTGTTGTTTCAGGTGACCCCTTAGATGAAACTGGTGTTTTTTTTTTAAGGGATGAAGACTGCATATTCCCATGATCACCATCACCCACTCTTTCACTCATTGCTCTTGCCAAAGCCTGCATTTGTTGTAGAATACGGATCCTCCTTTGAATACTGCGTTTCTTTGTTCAGGAACTTTTTGCAATGTGCAGAGTGATGAGAAACCTATTTGTAGCTACACAAAATGATCAATTGTGACCAGGACAAAGCTTTGTACACAGTGATTTATTACTGTTAGCTTACAAAAGCCACACAGTACTTAACTGTTAAGGGCCAAATACTGACTGGTACTGACTGACTTTTTTTTGGGGGGGGGGGGGGGGGATCAGACACAGGCACTAAAATTTGGAATGGAGAAATAAGCTGTAATCTCTATTTACTATGTAGGTCATGATAAGCTGTCAGTAAGAGAGGGAGACTATTTCAAAATCACTTTAAAAACTCCTCATATTGCCTTTAATGAAAAAATATTTCATGCCTTTTCCATTTTAAAAGAAATGTAATGCATTTCCACTCTCCGTGTATAATACCCCAATGGTATATAATCCAAAGAAAGTAGAAGATTTGAGGAAAAATTGAATCTTCATACAGGATACAGAGGCTCCCTGAATGGTTTGATGAGTATGAAAATGGGAATTATCACCTTGTAAGTATGATGATGATTGAGATTGATATTACGTTCATCTAAAAGAGGCAATAAAGTTGTTTTGGAACTTGGTTTTAGTACATTTGTACCTACATTTGTTGCATATCTTTGTATGTTGACCCCATTCATTGTGCTGAAAAAATAAAGATCTAGTAAGTAAGGAATTTTGAAAAAAGAAGGATTTTCCTTTTGGGGGCTTTTACATCTTTAACTAGAGAGGCCAGGACATTGGGTAGAGCAGGAAACCTAGAGAGAGAGTAGGGGAATGAACTGCAGGAGGGGGGCTGCAGGCTGGAATCGTACCAGCGCTGTCCGCTATAAGGGTGCACAACTAAACCATATGGCTAACTACGGGCCAAAGTGAAGGAATTTAAAAAATATATATGTCTTACCTACAAACCAGCCGTCGTCACATTTCTCCATCACTTGGACGATGTCTCCTTCTCGGAGCTCCAACTCATCTGAATTCTGTGGTTTGTAGTTGTAAACAGCTTTAAATCTAAAACAGAGAGAACAAACAAACACAACATCTTAGCCACAAGTTTACCAGCACTTTGTTTGTTCTGCAGCAGTGTGAACAAATAAAAACACTAAGACGTACGGTTGGCGTTGTGCAACAGACCCGGGGCTGCTTGGCGCTGGAGAGTGCGGCAGGGAGTTAACGTGTGGAGCAGACTGGTTTGGTATTGCACCCTGGAGGAGAAAAAAACCTCATGTCAAACGTTATGAAATGATGAATGATGAATAACACTACTTTATACACAAACAGTGACAGCACAGTGAGGGCCTGGCAGACAGGCAGTGAGAGCAGACCTGAGCAGGGTCAGTGTATCTGGGAGTGTTGGCAGTGGACGCTCCAGCTCTGTGTGCAGATGCTGACGCTTGATTGGATGGTGAAACAGCTCGATTGTTGGTGCTCACGTTAGCGGAGTGTGTCCCTGCCCAGTGGCTGTTCTGGTTGGTGGGTGAAACAGGTTTGGAGGTGCTTTGAGGCCACCGATTGGCTGTCTCTTTGGATACAGGTGTCTGGGTGGGGGAGCGTGACTGTGAAGCTGGGCTGCCATAAGGTACAGGTGAGGATGGATTAAGCGGGGAGTGACCGGGTTTGGGACTGAGGGAGGTAGGGGTGAAGGGGGACAGTGGTGAGCGAGGGCAGGGTGAGTGGAGGGGACGTCCTGGACTCTGGGGTCCAGGGGAAACAGGGGACATGGGGCCGGGTGAGTAGTCGTCTGAGGAGAATCTGGTGCGGGGCATCTTGTTGACCTGGACGTAGCTGGCCGGAAAGATGCCACTCCGGCTGGTCCCTGTGATCCGTCCCTCTAACCACTTTTCGTCAACACGCCTGGTGATGTTGATCACCTCACCCTGAGAGGAAAAAATACATAAATTAATTCTCACAGGTAATGTTACAAAGATTTAAATAATATCTAGAGAAAATCATATCCATAAGTTTGATGACAAGTAGTCTGTCAATTCTAGCATAACAGTTAAAAGAGATGAATTATCTTAAAATGCATACTATGAAAAGTGACATTAAAGCTGCATTTTATTCTATAATTCCATGTAATGATATTAGAAAAATCTGTATTGACAGGTTGCCAATTTTTGCCAAGGTCCTCATAGTGTCCCCATATTGTTTCATAAGCAGGATACAAGTTTCATGTTCATGCAGTCAATTTAAAGCTACAGTTACATTATGGTTAGCTTAGCTTAGCTTAGCATAAGGGCTCAACTAAGTGTTTTCTTGAACTCCTGATGTCACTGCACAAATAATGAATAAATATATGTGGGTAGATAATGTACATTTGAATCCTGTAATCTGCACTGTAGTTTAATTTACTGTAGCTTTAATTTGCTCTCATTAAAAAGGCACAGATTATTTATGATGTCATTTTAAATCTGTTATAATCATTTATAAGTTACTTTGAGTATAGTTAATTCTCTTTTAGCATGATTTTAATAAATTCAGTTTTTAATCTGTATCTTAAAATTAAAATGTTCTTATTGTTTGAGTTTGTTGTTTAATCCTCATGATTTCAATCTGTATCTAAATAAACATAATCATATATATGTAAAGAAACTTTCCTTGCCTTTAGAATTGTAAGAAGGTACATTCATTAAAAGGGTTAAAGGCTAGTTGTCTCATAGTTTCCTGCCTTCATGCTAAGCTAAGCTAAGCTAAGCAGCATCTGGTATCTTCCTGAATAGCATTAAGACATTGGAGTGGCATCAACGCAGACATGAGAGACTGATGACAAACTGATGTGTTTCAATGTTCAAAATTGCCTGCATATTTGATAGAAGTCATCTGCAGCACTCACTTTACGAAAAGAAAGCTCAACAGGTAGGTCAGCGTTGAAGTTGAACAGAGCCACAGCTTCCCCGTAGTCCAGCACCTGGAAAGTGGGAGACTTTATTGGTGTTGGCTTCTCTGTGGGAGCAAGGATCTATGAAGGAAAAAAAACAGAGTTTTGAGGCAGTATAAAATGGTCCCAAATAACACAAATCAACAAAGAAAGAGCATCAAATGTCAGACGAAAGAGAAATTCACCTCCACATAGGTTGTGGGGAAAATGCCAGCTCTTCCATGGTGTTCTCCTTCAAACCAGTTTGCATCCACCTGCCTGTGGATGTAAACAATGTCGCCTTTCTGCAGCGTTAGCTCCCTAAAGAAAAGAAAAAAGAAGTCAGACACAGAAGACAAATTAATCTGATAAGAGTTCAAAATGTACTTATTCAAAATCCTATTAAGACAGTTGATAAATCTAAATTGTTGTTGGATTGTTTTCTCCCAGAAAGATTAAAACAACTATGCAGGAACAGAAATAGCATATTTATCATATTAGCTCACAATGATACTCACTTTGGCGACTGAGCCTGGAAGCTGAACTTGGCACGCGCTGCTTTCATCTGGAAAAACAAACATGCCATTCAGTTTTGGGGAGATTTTGCACAGTTTCAGTTATTATGTGATCCAGAATGAACTCAGACTAACTAAAACCAAATGCCACAACTAAAAACCACATTAAAGAATGGATTTGAAAACAATTCTGCAGCCTTATAAGGTAAAAAGAGTCAGAGAAACATACCTTTTTCTCCTCTTTCTTAGGCGGGAGCTCCATGGTTTCATTTGCAGGCGAAAGACGTTCTACTGTGGAAGAAAGTACAAGCACAATGATTTGTATAGAGAGAATGAAACATGCACTCTTTTGTTCAGCACATGTTGTTTTGTAATGTGTTGCTATGGAAAAAGCAATCAAAGCCTTCACACAAAACTATCTTTTGAGTTATTCGTGCTGGCTCGCTGCACTAATTTCCAGGAAAACAATTGGATGAAGCCAATCTTTAATCAGCTCTTCCGAGTTCCACTTCCTATTTTTGTGGGCTTCCTCCCCACCCATCTCCAGCTGATCCTTTTAGCAAAGAAAAAACTGTGAAAGCTCTCCACGTTCACACCAGCATTCTCTTTCAAAATGTGAAATACCACAGCCGAATGAAAGAGAATCATGGGACCTTAGGAATGAATATATTGGATTACTAACAGCTATCATCAAATGTACGCTGCCTGATTCAATGAGCAGCCTGTTTACTGAGCGTGCTGATTTATTTTTGGGGGGAGGACATGATCAACTTATGGAGAGTTTGCTGAAATTCACAAAGTGAACGTGTGCTGTAGGTGAAGGAACCCCATGTTTACCATATGTGGGAGCTGAGATTGATGGTGGCGTGCCAGAGAAGTGGTGGACGGGCTGCTTTGATGCTGGTGGATTGCTGAAAATTGAAAAAATGTTACACTTTTTATGTTTATCTTACACTCACAACTGTAAATGCTCATAAAATGCAGGTACAGAAAAGTTTTTGATGAGAAGCCAAGGTGTAAAAATATTTATGCCCTATCCCGCCCCTTTCTGAATATTTATTATTTACTTTGTGTAAAAATTTGGGATTAAAATAATTGCACAGGCTAACTGTTCCCCCCCTTAATGTAAATCTTTTTTAGTTATTAATGCACATATATTTCATTTACATGTTCAAAACAATCAAAAGACTATCAAACATGCTGAAATACACAGAATGCTTTGGCCTGTGTCTGTGTGGCTTATTCCTGCAGATTTACAGTGCAACACATCTGGATACAGCTGCTGCGTGTCAAACACTGGACAGTGATGAGACAGATAATATTACAGCTAAAAGGTCAAACAGATGATGACTGTGTGGCTCTTGTTGTTATCCTTGAAATGAAAATCTGGTTCTAATGAAGTCTGAAAGTTGAATTATCCTCCCAAAAAAATCTGTCTACTTCCTCTGATCTCATTTGCATATTTCCAGTCAGATTTGGAAGCACTCCAGCATTTACAGCTGGGACACATGCAACAGCTTGTCGACATAACAGGAAACTGTAACAAAAAAAAAGGGCTATTTTGCTGTTTAGTTCCACATGTCCTTAGCAACAGGCTCTTTAAAAGAAAGCCCCTCATCCCACCCCGCCAGGAAAGGTCAAAACCTGTGAACCCAGCTTAGCAAACAACAGCGAGAATCCTCCTGGAGAGAGAATGACACACACAGTGAGAAATGTGGAACGCAGCCTGCTGTTTGAAGTCACAAATACTGAACCTCAGCTTGTTAAATTTCAACAGCTTCCCTAACAGGGAGTCACCTGATTCAGAATCAGAAAAAGGTACCCTGCAGAGTTTTAATGGCTGTGCTGTCCAATCAGAGCGCTGCATTTCATTAAGTGAAAAAAAAACAGCCGGGAGAAATGTTGTAAAGTTACTCCCACTTGATGAAGCAACATCAAAGTGGATTAACAGCCTGGGTGTTGGGCTCAGAGGAGGTCTGTTACGTGATGGCTGACCCTCCATTAACCTCTACAATCCACACGTTAGGAAAGAAATATCCATTTAAGACCTGCTGAACAACAATGGTGTGATTTAAGTTCATTGTTACACCATCAGGGAGAGAAATTGGAGCTGCAGATTTTTCTTAAGAATGAATAAAGGGAAAAGCTTCAAGAAAGGCTGTATGTTCAAGAAAAACTATGCTTTTTGAGTGAATTAGTATGTTTGAGGGACATGTTAATGTGAGGAATATTGCATTGAGTTAGACTTTTTTTTAAAACTTAGCAGAAAAGCTTCTCATAAAAATTGCAATGTATTATTTAAAGTTGCATATCCCACATTGCTCCTTTTAGTTTTGTAGTCACTGACCTGTAATTTGAAGTCCCAGCCTTCGCAGCAGTCACTGTATCCCTGCCTCTGGCCTCCTGAAAGCAGAGTGAGTAGTTAAACACAAGTTTGCTCCCTGCAGCGTACTGTATCTCACAGCTCAGAGGAAATCTCACAACAACTCAGACAAAGTGGAGGTGCTGACCACTCCCAAAGGAGCAAGAAATCCCCAGGGTCCTATCCTCCTCAGGCTAAAAAACAAACAACACCACCACTCATGATTCGTCTGAGCTGTCTGTGATTTCAGGCAAAGAGATAAAGCAGATTTATTCACACAAGAATCAGGCACAAGAGGAGACTAAATCACAAATTTTGCAGGATTTTGTCACACAAGCACTGCAGGATTGCAAAACAACACAATCAAAAACATGATCCGGAGGAAACTGATTGCTAAACTTCTTCATTTTGCAGCCAGATTTGTGTTTTCCTGTGAGTGGGGAAGGGGGTTTTGCAGGCAGGTGTTTCACAGAACGTGCAGGCAGAAGATTTCAGGACTTTTTTCTAGAACAACATTTGAGATTAAAGCTAGCAGGCAGGGAGGGTCTCACTCAGACTTCTGTAAAGGTGACAGGGTGAGGGTGGGTGCGGGTGAGGATTCTGCTACATGTGGGTGAAAAAGGGGAGGAGGGATGCTCGAGCAGACACAGTCAAGACGAGGGCTCAGTACCTCACCCCGGCCTTGATGCTGCTTCATTTGGGACAGTTTCCTCTCCAGGCCTTGGATCTCCGAGTCCAGCTCAGCCTCAAACTGACTCAGCTCAGAGACAAGACTGGCCTGAGGTCAGGCCACAATGGAGTATGAAGGGCAAAATTAAAATACTTACATAGAGGACTAAATAGCTGTTTTTTGGAAGTAATGGTGTCCATTTGTAATGATCTGTTTTCTTAATCTGAATGAAGTGAAGGGAGGAAGGTATAAACTGAGACTGAGTCAGGGGCAGCTTACCTCGATGGAAGACTTTGGTTTCTCAGGTTGTTTCTTCAGGGGTAAATGAGCCTGGTGAATGAAAAGGAAACACACAAAACTAAAGTTTGTTTTAACATCTTTGCACTGATTTTGTTCATTGACATCTATCAAACATACTTTAGCTGTAAGGACCTTGATAAGATGAACTGTAGTTGTGTGACCGTTTGAATGTCTGTCAGCATGTTGCCACCTCCACAAGGTTTTGATACATCACCAAAAACAAGACGTCTAGTAAAATGATATGTTTTGAAGGAACAGATATTCTATCTGGTCGACTTGAATGTTGCTGAAGAGGCTTTCAAGCTTGTGTAGACTACAATTCATCACATAGCAAGATAAATTGATTGGTTTTGAAATGAAGAAATGTCAAAACCCCAGTGACAGCTTGTCAAACTGTAGCTGGACACAGGCTGGACGTCACTGTGCTGGCAGAGCTTGAAGGTACCACTGATTGCATTAGTCAGTAATACTAGTTACAAAATGCCTCGCAAACAGCTGATTCTATCAAGCATTACTTTATAAGGCTTCGTTAGTGAGAACCTCAGACCCCTTGTCCCCTTTTTGCATTTTTGTCTGTGTAGCCTTGGCTAGAAGTGTCTCCCTGAACGCCAAATCCTTTCCCTCAGCTGGGAGTCTTCCTCACTACAATCCTAGACTGCACTGTCACCCAGAGGCAGCCAAACACTTGATATGGTCTGCGTGCTGCTTTTCTAAACCTCGTCCAGGGGATCTAACATAGGCCGCTGTCATGTAGAGGAAATGAAATAAGTCTCCATGCTGTGAGCCATTAAACACCACAAGAGGTTAAAACCATAATACGGATCACAAGACACCTCTGCTCCCGTGGGGGAGTGAAAACAAAGATTCCTTTTCTTTACAGGCGCAGACACAAGACACAATTTGCACCAGATCTGGGACATTGTTACGAGAGCCATTGAAATAGAGACTACACTTTGTAACACACCAGGGGGGTTTTTTAAGCAGAGAGACATGTACAAACGACTGCACACTCTATTATAAAAGCTCTTGGACAGTGAACAATACACATGACAATAAATCACAGCCCCTGGGATAAATAAACAGGAGTCAGGTGTCAGCTTCCACAGCTTGTAAATCATTGAATCTCTGTTTAACACCAGTATAAACACTTTAATCCCGCCTTTTCTTGTATGAAAAGCTTACTTTATAAAAGATTGAAGCTGGTTGGATTCTCTGGATAAAAGAAAAAGTGAGCACATGTGGTAGGAAGCAGCAGATAGGCAGCAGAAAGACCACATTCAGAAGTGTCCTCGCGTGAGAAGGTGAAACATGATGCTAATCCTTTAAGAAAAGGTGCCTATCCTCAAACCTGTTCTTAAGACCTGCTATGGGAAAACAGTGCAAGACAACACAAAGAATCCCAGAGATTAGAGCCGGCAACAATGCAGGATGAATTTGGAGGTTAAAGAATCCTGCAGAAACATCTCTTTCTGCAGGCATCAGAGGGAAATCACGGCCTATGTCAAAGTCTTGTGAAGCCATACCTGGTTGTGGCTCTCTGAAGCGCTGCTCTTTCCAGGCTCAAAGTCGAATATGCTTTTAGGTTGAGGGTGCTGCTTTCCCGGGTCTGATAGCTTATCTACATCCTCACTCCTGAAACATAACACCCCAGCACACACACACAAAAGCACACACAGACACACGGACAGCAACTTAATCATGGCTTCATTGTGAGAGCCTGTAGAAACAAATCCTAACTTGTCTGTCCCACAAGTTTTCCCGAAGCTGCGCTTGGCCTGCAGTTTGGGTAGGTATTCACTTTAGACATCACCTGCAAAGCTTATCTGATGACACAAGCGATTCTTATTGATATAGTTTCATCCGAAGTACATAATAATACTAACTTTTTATGTTCTTACTTTTGCTTGTTTATCTTGCTCATGTTACATCAAAGTGAATTATGTCAAGGGTTTTACACACAGACTTTGGTATTTGGAACATTTTTGCGTTTGATGCAACTCTCTGCATCGTACAGCTAGCTACCAAGTATATGGTTAGCTTAGTGAAGTGCATAGATTAAGAGGGAAGACTAGTTTGGCCAAACACTCATAAATAAATAAATCATCATTCATTAATTCATCAAACATTACATTTTGCATCTACCTTGAGTGTGAATTGTAGTTGTTTTCTTTCAGAAAGTAAGACAACCAATCTATCCATCAAATAATGCTAGCCAGGGGGCAGTTAGCTTAGTTTAGCACAATATTAGAAAACGGCTAGACTAGCTTTGTCCAAACACCCATAAATAAATCAATAAACACTATAAGGCTCATTCAGTTGTATGTCTACCCTGAGAGTAATGATGTATTTGTATGAATTCATAGAATAAAATAACATTGTAGTAGTTTGTCCTGTAAAGATGGATTTTTTTCAACAATTAGAGCATGGACGGTTTAATATTTTTAATTGAAATTGAGCAGAAACAAACATTTAACCTTCAGTGCACTATTATTGTTTATACATATAGAATAATTTGTTATAAATTAATGATTGTATTTCTTTATTTTGTGCCTTTAAGTTGGTCATATTTATATAAAGTTTATTTACACATTAGATTCCCATAGTAAATTTATTTATTGCATAACGAGTCTGATTTTGCTCTCCGTACACAGAATGTAGAGTTAGTTTTATGTCCTTTCTATGAACTGATTGTAATTATTTGAAGAAATAAGATTAAAAGTTTCAAACCAATCTGTCCATAAAATAAAGCTAGCCAGGGTTCAGCTAGCTTAGATTTGCGCAAATAGTAGATACAGGAGAAAACAATTAGCTTAGTTTAGTCCAAACATTAAAAACAGACAAAAATCACAACTAAGAAACTCATACATTTTTTGAATTTTATTTGATTATTTATTGTTTAATTTATTATTGTTATTATTATTTTTCATGTATTATTTTAATGTTCTTATTTATCTTTTTCACTTTTTTTAGTTTTCCCGATGTGATGTTGTCCTCTTATTCTGAAAACCTCTTTTATTGTCCTTTTAATGCTTTTATTTACTCATCCATTTTTATGTATTTATTTATATTATCTATTTACCCGTGGAAAACCTCTCAACAATGATTTACTGGTCTATTGTCCCACCACTTCATTCTGTTTAATTTACGAATATTCTTTTTAACCTCTTGTGTTGCATTTTGTTTTGCATGGTTAAAATTCCTCCACCCTGTCTGAATGCTTGCTTTGTTATCTGAACCATGCTTTGTTTGTCAAAGCACTTTGTAAAACATTTTTTTAAAGGTGCTATATAAATAAACTTATTATAACTGTTAAATACATTTAGAAAATATGTGTATCATAGAAAGTGGGATGAAAAGATTCACACAATTGTGAAGCTAGCAAATTAACATTAGCTTAATTTGGTTAAGCTAAGGAGGAAATAGTGAATCAGGCCAAGTTAATTTTTTTTCTGAAACTCATACATTTACACTTTATATCTCTTGTGTTAGATGCTTAAATGAACTGCTTTTTGTAACCCTGTTTTCATTACTTGTGCTAAATCAAGCTAACTTGCTGCTTGCTGTATCAACATAATAAGACATATTCAGAGTACAGAGGTGAGACAAGCATCAACCTTCTTATCTATTCCTCTACTTGAAAGCAAAAAGTGTATTTCCCACCCTCCTTCCTCACTGTGTGCGTGTTCATGATAAATGCCCGTGGGTTTAATCTTCTTACCAAAGTAGCAAAAAATGCAGCTCATGTTGACTCATGACTTTATTAAACTGCCTAAAGGTGTAAAAGCAAATGATTGTAAATCTGCCTGTATCTGCCTGGTAGCTGGACGCGTGCATGCAGAAATAATCAAAGTAACCCTCCTGACCCTGAAACAAACCGTGAACATCAAACTGAACTCACCAGTCGGGTAGAGCTCCGTAGGGTGTTAGTCTGAATAAATTCTTGTCTGCTTCATTATTTTCTTCAGTGTTGGCAGATGACTGGAGTCCTGCTGATCAGGACAGATCAGTCTTAGGTTCAAACTGGTTATCTAACTGGACAGCAGAATAATGTGGAGGTTGGTAGAAACACTTACGTTCAGCTGACCACCGCTCTGATTCCTCCTCCAGGTCTGGTAAACAAGTTACAACAGAGAAACTTTTAGAATTCATCACTGATGTTCTTTTTATCATAAATTAATCACATTAAAATGTCATACATCTCTTTGTTGCAGTATGATTTCCCTTACAATATGGCTGCATTTTTTAATGCAAAAAATACCAGTGCAAAAAAAAGAGCACTTTGGGTCTTCTATTAAAGCTAATTTGTAGTTTGTGATGAATCTGGTGAAACCTGAAGATAAAGCTGTATCTCTTTTCACAGAATGAGTAGTACCTTCGTGATGAAACATCCAGCTATCTTTCAACAGTAGTATCACTTACTGTGAATCTTTGCTACAAAAAATGTGGGGGAAAAAAAGGCAGTGCAGCTTGCTGTTTATGTTTATCACTTCATCTGATATCCTGGAAGCGCTGAACGTCATTAAAAAAATAAATAGAAATCATCTTCTTTTCGCTGATGATCTGGTTTCCTTTTGTTGGTCTTGAACGAGAGATACTACGATTTATTGTCTGTTTCTTAATCTGTAAAACTGCTATCAGTAGCTTCAGGTAACAGTAGTGAATCCTCATACTGAAATGTATCTGCTGCAAGTTTGCATCTGCATTCAAAAATACAGTTAATAAATACTGACAGTATCAAAAGTTAAAAAAAACTGTAGAATTGTCATCTTTGTTTCACTAAAGATCACCAGTCCACATCAACAAATTACACTGTAGCAAGAAATCTGTGTCAAACATTTCTTAAGGAGACACATCACTTGCAACGAATTCCAAGTATTCCACTAAAATAAAAGTGGTCCAAAACAATTCATTAAAACCTGCCGTCTGCAATTGGTGTCTTTAACAACACAAATAACAGGGCATGTTTTTCTATTACGTAACACGTAATGGAGACAAATAAGGAGCCAGATTTAGGACTAAGGGGCTGAGATAAGAGGCTGGATTATTGTCGGAGCTAATAAGTAGACATGACATAAGACTTTAGGGCTCTTTCATCATGTCTTATTTTTCCTCTGCCATAATCTGTTTGCTGGATCACCTCAGAGGTACCTGACACTGACAGAGGAATTCTCTCTGCTGCTGTGTTTGTGAGGAGAGGAGGGGGAGGAGGAGGAGCGGGCTTACCCTCTGGCTTCTTGTGAATCTGTCTGAACATGCTCTTGTACCAGTCTCGGGGTTTGTTCACGCTCTGGTTAAAAAAAAAAGAGGGCAGAGTGCAGGAGGTAAACCAATGTTTGAGAAAAGCAGCTCACTGGGTGTAGCAAGAAGAAAAAAGTCAACATAAATCTATATAAGACACAAGCTTTATAAGGTAAAAAGTAAATAATAAATCATTAAATTCAAGAAATTCCTTTGATTATTGTTGTCTTACTGATCTGGAGGCAATGGGCATCCCAGTTTCATCTACAGGACCGATTCCTGAGAACTTGATGAGCCTCTCCTCTCTGCTGGGGGTCCAGCTGCGAGGCAACGTGGAGCAATTTTGGACGCCATTGGACAGTCTTCCTGCTAACAGTCAACACAATTATATTTTATTGTTAATCATTTACTGTTTTGATTATTTGTTGATGCTGAGAATAAATGAGCTTAAAACTCTAACACATTACATGAAGCCAGGATTGGTCTAAGTATTATCTACCGATACGCCATCAACCAACCTGTCTCTTTTCTTTTTTTTAATACTTTCTTTTTTTCTTTTTTGTCATTTTAGAAAACAGTTATAGTACAATACATGAACATACATAAACATTTTCTGGGGCATTTCTAACATGTGAGTCCTCCCTCTTAGTCACTTCAAGACAGTTCAGTTACTTGTTGTTCTCACTTTCCGTGTATGTGGTCCATTTTCTCCAGTTTTTGTCGTAGGTATGTCTTCTGAGCTTTAGTTGGTATGTCAGCATTTCCATTATATAGATATCCTGAATAATTTCAAACCAGTGCTCTTTCTTCAGGGGTGCCGCTTTGTACCAGTTTCTGGTGATAGCTTTTTTACTGGCTATGAGTAAAATTTTAATCAGATACCTGTCTTTTCCTTGAACAGTCTCTTCAATGTTTCCCAAGTACATGACGACACAACTGTTTGAAATCTCATAACCTGTAGTGTCATTCATAGTCCTATTTACAACATCCCAGAAGGGTTTTATCTTAGAGCAGTTCCAGGAAACATGTGTGTGGTTGGCAACCTGTCTCTTTTCAACTGAGGATTTCACTAACTCCAATGTTACACTTTGATACTTCAATCCTTTCACAAGTTTTCTTTTGGTCAACTTTAATCAGCAAAAAAAAAGTATAGCTCTTCCTCCTCCCTCAACTTCCACTGTTTGCACTTGATTTACTGAACAGCTTTCAGCGCATAGGCTACATACCAGGGAGGTGTGTGATTTAGTTGAATAGACAATGAAACATCCTCACCCTGGATAGTTAGCTCCAGAATAACTAGTAAATTTAACTAATTCTCAGTAATGTTGTTGTTATAGGCCTAAGATGCCAGTCATGTGCTGTGTCAAAGCTGTAGTACATTGACCCGCCACCAGCTGGAGCTGTAGTGCTGGTTAGAGACTACTGCAATTATGCTATAATGTTCCACCATCAATATGTAAACAAGCATGGATGACAGGTGAAGTCTTCAACAAGGTATGTAGATAAAGCTTTATGTAGGCTGTTTGAGTTAAACTGATGAAACATAATGAGCAATGCATAACCAGCACAGACATTAGGACCAAAGGCTGGAGGTGCAACTTTAGCCAAACTCGGCAAACTAATTTGAAATAGATGCTGTGTTCCCGTTAGCCGTGTCATGTTTCTGAGTGTTTTCATACATTTAGACTAGTCAGTTGATTGGAATTTAAATTTCTAATTAAAAAAGTAAAAAAGTGTTGCTTCGGAACACTTTCAACACATGGAATTTTGTATATTTTGAGTGCTTCAACTTCAATCGAGTTTTCAACCACACAGAGCACTTTCATTTCAACTGTACTCAAATCAATTCACTGCTAGATTAAACTCACATTCCCAGTGCTCATATTTTTTATACTGTTTCAGCTTCTTTCAGGTTTTTTCAAAAGCCAGAACAGCAAAATATCAAAATAAAGCAAGCGTAGATGGATTTTTTAGAGTTGTGACTTTTCAAGCTGCTGTTTCATATTTCAGAAACAATCATAAACTTACCTGGAGATTGAGAGGGGCCATAGTAAGATCCAAAGCTCAGAGGTGTTGATCCACTTCCATTCACATCCGTCACCTTGAGAAAAGCAGTGATATCAAATTAATACAAGCAATAACTCTAATCTAACAGACAGCTTGAACATTGTTGGTTTCAAAGCATGTCCATTGCTTAAGTTTACGCCTGTGATGCCTCATTTCTCCACAGGGAGGAGCACTTGTTTTCTAAATTCCTGCTCTCCATCTCAGCCTTGTTATAAACCCAGCATGCTGGACGTCACTGTGCATACCTTCATCTCTGTGTATGGCAGCCCCACTGAGCGAAAAGGGCTTAGTGGAGGTGTGGGAAGTCCAGGTGAGATGACCACTTCATGGTTCAGCTCTGGAGATGTCAGGATCTGCTGCTGATCAGAGGAAACTTCAGGCTCTCTGGAGAAGTTAATCCTGGAGCCATTTTGATCCCCGACCGTTTCCGTGCGGTGCTAAACACAGAGGAAATGAGAAATATGGATGAACAAAAACAATGTGTGCACTTTGCTCCTGTCATGTCCTCCTGTCGGCCTGCGTAAACACCGCTCTCTAGGGGGAGGTCATGTGAACTTGTTAGCTGCCCTGCTATTCTCTAGAGAATAACTGGCCTCTGTCGGGAGGGGGGTCTCTGATGAAAAGGCCCCTAATTTATTTAAAGCAGGAGCAGTGGGATGTGATTTTCCTCCCACTTCATCATCTCTCTTGCCACAACTGCAGAAAGGCCTCATTCAAGGTGCAGGGAGGGGGCTCTGAAACAGGAGAGGACCATTATGAGCCCATTAACTCCCCATTCAGCAGGCCTGCCTGTTCTGCAGCCAGGGGGGTGGAGCCGGGGCCACAGAGGTGGGGAAGGGGCCATGGATGTCAACCTCAAAGTCCAGCAGGGTTAGCAGTGGTCTTTTGGTCTCCATGGTGATCTTTTTTACTTCCCCTACCCAGAATTGCGAGTCCAGATCCTATGTGTGTGTGTGAATCAGGTGCTTTGGTCGCCTTAAAGTGGAAGCCAGGGGTCATGGGAAAGACCCTGTGCTAAGTGGTAATGCTCAAACTGTCATCTGCAGTACAGGCATGAATCTTTGATTCTGGATTGGACTGACCTGTGAGACACTCATGAGTGTTTTTTCTGGATTTTAAGTTTGCTCATTTAAGACAATAGCATTTGGTAAAAGGTAGAAACATCCTGATTTAAAGCTACTGTGAGGAACTTTGGATTGTGTAAACTCTACAAACCCTTGTGAACAAAGACACTGCTCTTAAATCTTTGTTTTGAATGCATAAGCAGTGCTTTTAACAAAGAAACACATCTCATCTAGCTGTCTTGAAACAATACACATACACAACTGTGAATAACTGCCATTACATTTTTTTTTAAGTCTTTAAACATGCACTTCTCCATTTAATCTGACAACTAACCCCTAGCAGCTTTTTCAGGCATTAAAAGTTGCCATGTGAAAATCAGAGGTGACAACGTTGGTCTCATTTGCTTTTAGTTGGTCATAAAGAGGCATTAGTATTAATTTCACGAGCAGCCAAAAAACTGCTTATAGTAGCTTTAACATAATTATAAATGCCTTACCTGAGACTGCATGTGATCTGTTATGGTGAAACTCTTGTTCCCCGCATCAAAAGAATCTGTAAAAAACAAAATAAATATGAACATTTGTATATGAAAGTACACCTACTGCCCTTGTTACTTTCTTTTATGAAAGCTAAAAAAGTATATAGCATTTAAAAACAACAGTGTGAAGATTCAAAAACTCAAAAAATACGCTTCAATGTTTGCCCCTGTGCCAGCTAAAATCCCACAAGTGGAACAACAGAAAGAACTGAAAGCATGACATCACCTCTTTTCCGACAGAGCCATAAATAGAGTTTCAAACCTGGATGTAGAGCACAGATGAAAAGTCTGAAATCTTTCATGTGAAATAGAGCAAAGTGTTTCAACTACGGCCAAAAAATGTGTATTCTTTAGAATGCCTTATGCGAAAGCCACAGGACACACATCTGTAGGTGTGTCAGGGAAAGCATTGTTCTTTTGTCATAAGCAACACACAATAAATGTCCAAAGACACAAGATTTCATCTCTGATATTTCATTCTAAATCGTGCCCTTTGAATTCTTTGGGATTTGTTGTGTGGGGTCCCACAAGGTCCATCTGTCATAAATCACATTTAACATCCAGCCAGACTCGACAGCTGTTGTATGATCCCATCACATTAAAAGAGGGAAAGTCAGTGTCGCTCACTTTTTCCCTGCTTCCAAGGAAAAACCCACCCAAAACAATGAGTGTGACTCACATGACCCCCTTCACTTTTCCTACCAGTGATACAATTCTGCAATGATCCAGACTTAAAGGGTCTGTTGATGGAGGAGGTCTGTGACTGAAAGTGAAGACCGGCCTCTAATCGATTGCACCTCAGATTAGGCCTCCTGTTTGACATCAAAGACATGGGGAGGAAGAGGAGGGAGACTGTTTCCGCTCCTGGATGAGGCAGGCAGCTCTCGTTTACGGTGACTAAATGGCTCATAATGATTGTGTTAGCAGGGAAACCACAGCTCCTGTAAAGCTCTGCATCCCTGATAAACTGGGCCCCCAGCTCCCACTGTGAGTTTGAAAGTAGACCACTGGACATGGGTCAACAGAACATGTGTTGTCGTAGCTTGGAAAAAAAAGATCATACGTGGGCACATGGAGAAAATTTTGGATTCTGTTATGGATCAAACTATTGCACTGCAGCTTGGCCAAGAAAGAAGCAATGAGCCATGGTACTACAGGCGGAAATCTGTCCAACACAATTTCACTGATGAGTTTTCCATGTGGCATTTGCAGCCAAACATTAGAGTCTATAATCACTGTGGTGAGGGCCGAGCAAACTGAACTAACTCTGTGTCTCTGTGCACCAGATTAGTAGAAAGCATTGACAGAATCACTGTTCCTGCTTCCAGACAATGATGACACTCTATCTAAGTCATCGTCCTCCAATAAACTGCATTACATAACAGGAAAAATATGGGATTGTGTCATCAACAATAGCATTACAGCTCAGGCATGACAGATGACCTATCACAGCCCAGAGCAATCACAGCCGGTTCATTATCCGTCTGACAAGAGGAAACACTGCAAACAAGATACATTTACAAATAACAGCTTAAAGTAATCCTTTTTACAATGTGTTTGACATGCCAGGTCTCTCAGCAGGCCTCCAGTTCACTTTAAAGGTCCCATCATACTCATGATGAGGTAAATAGAGGAGGAATTATTTGGTAGTTAAACAAATACAATTTACACACCAGATTTCTGGAATCAGACGTCTTGAGGAGAAGGCATGGTGCCTTTCAGGTATCGATTAGGTCAGTCCGCACAAGTGTTTTCAAACCTCACGCATTTCAACATTGGTTTAGTGTTTTGAGTGACACAAATAAATCTCCCAATAAAATTATGATTTAAACTTAATCAAAGAGAAACTTCCAGAAAGTTGAGAGAAACACAACTCTAAGTTGACGCCACATAAATCTGATTAATTGACTTTATCTCTGAACAGTCAAGCACTGGATCCTACATTTCCCTTAATACAACTCAACAGCATCTCTTTGAATCAGCCTCAGTGCTTCCTAAATACATCTCTTATCTAAACACCAACAGGTTTTGTGGCGTAGGTTAAACATACAAAAAATCAAGCTGAAGTTGAGATAGCATTAAAAACGGTCACAAAGATAACATTGTTGTATTATTTCCTGATATCAAAAACCCCACATCATATGACTAATTTCCCAGGCTCAGTTAAGGCTAAACAATTGTGCTAGACCAACATGTGCACGAGTTCCAGAGCAACAGTCACAGACATTAACATGGCCGAGTTTAAAGAACAGATGCTCCTATGGATAATATCAGCCTATCTTTTCTAACACCTTGGAAACAAGCTGTAACTTGGAGTTTCTGGCTAGACTCAACATGTCTTCATGTATTTTATCAATTGTAACAATATAGCTTTAAAGCTTGAATCTATTAAAGCATATTAGGCTGAACATTTCTTTCAGCATCTCTCTCAAATACCATTGGCATTAGCCCTTTTTTAGAGTCCTGAACAGCACCTTAACGAAGCTCTGCTGTCATCATGCCTTATTCTTACATTAATCCTGCAGTGCTGTTATAGTGGTGTCCCAGTTTGTGACTTTACAATTCATTAAGGCATTGCAAAAGCTGGAGAGACACAACATACACAAGCTTAACATACAAACACACTTACACACACACACTCCGCAGTTTCCAAGTGATTCTGTCTTGCCTCTGTTACTACCTCAGATGTGGGACAACATGCTCCCTCCATTACATCTCAGTGATTATCATATCAAAGGCGAGATGTTACAAGAGTGAAGACATCACGCATTGAACTGGCAATATGAAAAAGGCTTTTGTTCTAATCATCTTTTATAATCGCGTGTTTTGACATTTGTAAATTGTATCACATGCCTGTAGTTTCAGTTTTAATCAACCTGATGTTTCTAATCTGTCAGTATTTGTCATGGTTGCAAAATATGTTTGTCTTTAACAGTTACTATTGGAACTTGAGTGAATCCAAAACAGTCTCTAACAGTATGTATGGATAGCTGCATTCACACTTGCACAAAAATAACCTTAACTTCCTGAAATTTCAGAGTGAGTTGCACATGTGAATGCAAACAGCCAACTTTTTCTTCATACTTTAACAAGAATTGTAATTGCCAGCTGCCTGTAAAAAAATACTCCATGGAGTGGAGGGGAACAGATGTTATAACCTTGCAGGACATATTTTGGAAAATTCATCGTTGGGGTTGAAGAAGGGGACGACAACATGGAAGATGTTTGCATCTGTTTACACATAACATTCATATATACTGTATGCACTATAACTGTCTACAAAGCTTCTGCCATCATGTTTTAAACATGATGTTGTGACATCTACAGTATACTTTTTAATGTCATGTCCTACCTCACACAACTCATCTGCCCTCTGCCCACCACACCCCTTTTATGACAGAGACCACTTCACACTGAGATGGACTACTGAAAAAGCAACTTTGGAATATTTTGGGGTTACAGCTCCAGAAATTTTCTCTGAAATTCCTGGAAGACATAGGTAAGAGAGGCTTTTCAGCTGACTTTTAATCTAAGATGAGTTCATTAAAACTGTACCATTAAACCCTGACATTTTACATTAATGCTAACTATATAAAGGAATACATGAAGCTCTGTTTTAACAATAATCTGACCCTCAATTATTGGACTGAATTGTTGCTCCTACGTAAACATTGACCTAATTCTGATTTATCTTTATCATTAAAATCCCACCTCACTCTTTATTTTGTCTAGATTTCTTGAGAAAAATGTGAAAAAAGAGAAATGTGAAAATGTAGTTTATTTAGAACATGTAGTCATTCTCTTAAAATAAAACAGCTGACATTGGAAATCCCTTCACTCAGACACCCAAAAATTGAAATGCCTCATCCTTGTAACATCCTGATGAGCAAGCTAACGTCATAACAGTCTCTGTGTCTCATTTCTCTTAGGGAGTTCAAGAAATTCCCCAGAGTTGCATGCATTCCCCCTTTGAGAGCAGCAAACACGATCCTACCTAAAAAGGAAAAATGAGTGTTGATATCTGATGAAGAAAATCCCTGTGCAGAGGTCTGGCTCTCTGTGGATTTTCTCTCAGTGCATTCTTATAAAATTACTGAGCCAACAGAGGAGGCAGACATTAGCTGCACACGGGGACTGGTAGTGTGTGAGTGCCTTATTATTGCTGTCTGACTGAAATGTATGAACTCAACAGCCCACATATTTACAAGTTAAACCCCTGCCAGGTGAGAGGTTCATTATCTCCGCAGGATCAGGAAAAACAGAGCCCGTAAAAGGCCCATGTGCAGCTCAGCTGAGGATGACATCATGTCCTGTTTTAGACGTTCAAATCATTATTATTCCAAGTTTCCAGTTTAGGGAAATCGCACAGTTTCTCTTGAGGCTTTACATTTATTTTGTTGCAGGCTAACTGAGGACATCCGAAATGAGAGCCAGGGGATTTCAGTATGGAAATTTGTTCCTCTGCCCCCAGGAAACTTATCCGGTCCCTGGACGCATCAGGCCAGATGTTATTAAACTCTGTCAACTGATACTCAAAACAGAAGTCAAACATTTCCACTAACATCTTCGTGATGGAAAAACAAGCTACATTGGTGAAGCACAAAGGTTTATCTCCTCTCTCCTTTTTTTTTTTTACACAGAAGAAGCGGATGAGGAACCAGACTTTTATCTGAAGTTGCTGAGGCACAGCAGACCTGCTCAGCAGATACGAGGTCAGTGAACTCACCACACCCCTGTGATTCCTGTGAAACACTATGGGAGGTTTCCGCAGCTGGGGAACACAAGAGTAACGTAATGATAACAGAGCTACAGACAAAGAATAAAAGACAGAAACATCCACTTTACAGTTATGGTTTAAGGCTTGCTTCATAAGTGAATTTCCTATGAGGTCAGTATTGCTCACCCCTTATTATACATCAAATTTCCTGCCTCTAGCATTCAGTTTCTTCTGTAGAAAGATTCATCAAGGTCTTTCTGAGTAGCACGAAACCTCTGATGACCTCCTCCTCCACCTCATGCGGAGTCTCTTGCATTGTCCTCTCTAATACAAGGCTGTCAAGGTGACCACACACACACACACACCCTAATGAATAACTGTCCCAGCGTTGACCCATGAACTTCTGTGATCTGTGAGTGCACCATCAGGAGAGTAATGATTTGTGGGCACTCTGTCCGTACATCATCTATACAACTAGTGAAGGTGGAGAATGTGTCAGTGATGAGCGGGGACAATGACTGGAGGTCCTGAGACTTAAATAAAACAAATAAAAGTGTCAGTGGTGAATGGGTCTTCATTCATTAGCACGAGTGTTGTTCTGTGCTTCTGTGTGCAGGCTGCAGAGTGGAAAGTTAATCATTGACTTCTTAAGGTGGGAACTTCTACGCACGGCTGTCCCATGTGCGGATCTAAGTCCTGCTCAGATACATGAAGGGAAGCTTTCAAAATAAAAGCTCAATATTTGCATAAGGTGGATATTTAGTTTGAGTTTACCACTGATCTTCATAAATTTGAGGTTATGCCTTGTTGCTGCACATTAGCACAGATTCTGATAATCTAATGCAGTGTTGAGGCCCTGTTGTTCAAAGGTTTAATCTGGATAACAGTGATGTCAATTTGGAAATGTTTGATTTCATTACATTTCATACCTGTACCGGGACTGAATCAAGCCTCTGCTGGGATCAGGATACTCCAGATTTTTTGGACCAAAGTTATATAAATCATACACAAGATTTTAAACACAAGCTTGAAGCTAAATCCAGGTAAACACTGAGATTAGATTATCTGATACAAGCTGATTTTATTTGTTTTTTTTACTTTTTAACGACCCAATTTTAAGATTTGATCCAATCCAATACCTGTAATCAGATGACTTTTGTACAACCATGTCCTATTGAGTAAGAACAACTTGACAGACAGGAGGTTCAAGTCTTATAATTCATGATCACGTACACAGTGTTGCTGCTGACCAATAAGTTACATAATCAGCTCGTAAAGCCAGAGAAATCCCGCCTTAAAAAAAAGTGGTAAGAATGAAATAACAAGCACATTTGGTGAGTAAATAAAGTGGGCATTTTTTTCTAAACACATAAAAATGAGTCACTCTGCAGCTATGTGGCCTTCTGCATCTTAGCAGATGTGCAGACACAGCCCATACAAGGTCCTGCAGCCGTGAGTTTATGATATGCGGTTATTGGGGGATACACAGATTTATCAGGAGAGAAGTATTTCACCTCCTTGTATGGTGCTCCTCTGGCCCAAGTGCGTCTTGTCAATGGGGAGGCGATGCGTTCCCAGGAAGAGCTGCAGGGCGATAAATCAAAGACCCTCTATCTCTCTGTCTCTGGCCAAGAAGTTTTATCAGATTCACTCCTACATGAAACGCATATTCCTCAGATTTTTTTCTTATTTGAGCTGACTTTTAAAAGTAAAATTGTGATCCAATGTGTCAGACAAAGCATGAGAAAACACTCACACTAACTACAGAGAAATCTCCCAGATCCCCACGCCTGTCACCCTGCATCTTCAAAGCTGAGAGCAGCCAGTGGATATGAGGTCTGGCAGCCGGACCCCTCAGTTATATCACAAAGGGAATCAGAGCCGGCTGTGGAAATCACCCTGACAGTAAGGGGAGCCACCGGTGATGACTGCACCGTCCTGATTTCAGACTATTACAGCTTTTGGAAGCTGAAACGGGACGGTCTTGACAGTAGAAATGTTTTCCTCTGACTTTCTCAAGTGTCAGTGAACACACCGGGCAGAGCAATGAGGCATGACATGTTGGGAAACACTACCCACTGTGCCCTCCCTCTCTCTCTCTCTCTCTCTCTCTCTCTCTCTCTGTCTCTCTCATGGCCCAAAAGGCTCAGTGATTTTACTCCCACAGGTGTCCTAACTACGCAGACCACATTGGTCAGCTTGTTTACAGGTGATCCATGAATGCATCACTGTTTTAAGACGCTGCTCTTGAGTAATTCTGCAACGCTAATCCTGTGGAGGCCTGAGCTGTCAGACAGGTTACTCAACCTTTACACACAAAAAAACCAAGCAAACTTAAGTTCCTCCATGTTTAATATCACACCCTGTGATTTAAATCTGTGCTCCCATGGGAAAGAAGAGTGTACTCACCTTAAAAAGTAGCACCCACAAGTGAACTCACACCTCTGCTCTGTTCGCCTGCACGTCAACAACACTGCACACACTCCCTGATCTCTCTCTCTCTCTCTCTCTCTCTCTCTCTCTCTCTCTCACTCTAATGCCAGCCAGGACTCTGTCTTTCTCTCTCCTCCTCTCCTCTCCCCTGCCCTGCCTCTCGCTGAGGAGGACTTCCCGGTTGACAGGCATTGCCATAGCAACCCCACTTCATTCGGCCCCCTGTTTCAAAAGGCGCCCTGCTCTTGGCTCGCCAGACCCATTGTTGTGATAAGGTGATATTTCACAGCGCGGGGTTAAACACAAATAGTTCATCACCTCCACCTCCCAGACTCTGCACAGTCACTCCATGTCAGCCCCCTCCTTCAAACTCTCCTTAACTTTATCTCACCCATGCCTCCCCCACTGCTTTTGTTTGTGTGTGTGTGTGTGTGTGTGTGTGTATGTGTGTGTGTGTGTGTGTGTGTGTGTGTGTGTGTGTGTGTGTGTGTGTGTGCGTGCGTGCGTGCGTGCGTTCGTGTGTGTGTGTGTGTGTGTGTGTGTGTGTGTGTGTGTGTGTGTGTGTGTGTGTGTGTGTGTGTGTGTGTGTGTGTGTTTGTGTGTAAGAGCAAAGGCCAGGTCTCTGGCTCACCAAAGGCATGAAGAGAGAAAGGAAGCTGTTTCTGTTCCAGTAGCTCTGGAAGTGTTTCAGAGTCATTACTCTGCTCTGTGTAGCTCATGTCTGACAGGACACACACACACACACACACACACACACACACACACACACACACACACACACACACACACACACACACACACACAAACATGCACACTAGCTTTACTGTTACATGCCACAGCTAAAGGAAGAGAGACTGAGAGATGTTCAAATTATTCAAATCAGGAGATGCTGTAAGTGCTCAGATAAGTCAGACAGCATTCAAATTCCAGCAGGATGGTTGTAAAAACCACAGAAATTCACGCAGGAATGAAGAACAATTATTCTCAAAACCTACTGATCATTTCTTTTTTTCATTAAATACCAGAGCAAATAAAACAAGGATTTCCAGTCTGCCCGCAGTTCTTGCCAAAAGAGACAAACAGATAAGAACCTAAAATCTAGCGTGATGAGAGACTGGTTTGAGTCTGAAGCAGGTCCACAGAAAAAGTGTCACCCTGATAACTATGTGAAGACATTTTTAAGGTTATTAATATGAACTGCCTTTGCTGAAATGAACATGTTCACTGGAGTAACCTTTTTTATAACTTCTACTCAAAGAAATTCTGACAAGACGTCAACAGATTTCTAATTGCTTTTAAGTAAAAAGCATTAAAAGGAAAAGGTTCTGTTGCTTTCCTGGAGAATAGCATGTGGAATGACTTTGTTCTTATCAAATCAGATGGCTATCAAGTATCTCTGGCTCCTCTGATTGTGTTGCATTTGTTCAATATTCCGTTTACTGGATCTATTTTGTGTTTCCTTGCAAAGATAAATTAATGGATAAACAAATAAAGTACAGATAAACCAAGAGACAAGGTCCACAATGCAGGTGAGAGGTACAGCAAGTCACCTGCTAACAGATGCAATCACCTGTTAAACTGATGTGCACTTTGGGCGAAGACAATAAACTTTCACCGCGCAAAGAATAAAGTTAAACTGGGTTGTGTTTGTGTGTGTCCGGATTGTGTGTGTGTTTGTGCAGGCCTGCTCTAGCTTGAAACCCAAGGACTCAGCTCTTTCTTAATAATTCAGTGGTCTGGCTTGGCACAGCACAGCTCAGAGCAGATATCCGTTTACCGAGCCCTTCTCTCCGAGTAAGCCTGTTTTTGACAAACAGTTGAGTTGCTGAACCTTAAGAGGCGAGCCAGGCAGAGCAGAGCAGAGCTGCAGGCAGAGAGGCACCCTTCATTATCTTTGTCCTGTCAGAGCGGACTTTCACCCCGCTGTGAGCACATCTGACACCCTGTCACTCTGCAGTGTAATGAGGTAATCACGCAAGAGGCGATTGGAGGTTTTTGGCCTGGGATGTGACACCTCTTTACACAGTGTATCCTTGTTCAGTTTGTGTCAGGATCTCTCCTAAAACAAACACAAGGCTGTGCCAGCTCCGAAAGAAACATTGTCAGAGCAGAGAAGAGGGCTATTCTGACGTCATTACCTCTCAGATAGATGTATTTTACTGTGCAGACCAAACATACAGCAAGCTCTTTTAACACAACAGCTACACTGAATGTCCTCTACAACTTTCTATAACTCAATTCTTTCCAGACTGAATGAGCATTTCGTATACCCATTATGACAGCCATGCTGTTCAGAAGGGACACTTTCGGTGTCTGGTTTAGCTCATTTGGTAGAGCAGGCGCCCCATGTACAGAGGCCCCAGTCTTTGTCATATTGGTGCAGTAGATTCCTGGTCCCAACAGAATGTGGCGTATGCAATCCCCCACTATCTCCCTACATTTTCTGACTCTCAATCAAACAAAGGCAAAAAAGACTAAAATAAAATCTTAAAGGTGACACATCATGCAAAATCGACTTTTTAATGGTTCTCTACCTGAAATATGTTTCCCTGGCATGTCTACAAACCCCCCCGAAAAAAGAAAAAAAATCTATTCTGCCCCTGTTCCGATTTCTCCACCTTTCTGTAAATGTGTGCTGAAACAAGCTGTTTCAGTTTTCAGTGTTTTTCATACGTCATAACGACATCCGGTCTGTAACGGAAGTCAGAGCTCGGAGCTTGTTCAGCCCATAGACTGTATAAAATACAACTCCTCCTCAGTTTTTCTTTACCTGCACACATGTGTGCCAACAAGGAGCTTAGGAGGGAGGCATGCTAGTTGTAAGCTGTCTTAATAAACACAAAGGTCGGACCCACGTCTGCAGATTTGAAGATCTAGTGGATGATTTTTCTTTTTCATGGAAAAGTGCTAGCGCGAATTAGCATAGCCACATAGCTACATGTTCGTAGTTGTGTACCAAGACACACGTCGACATACTGACAAATAAAACAACAAAAAACACAAAATCTGTGACCAATCGTTCCGAAAGGTCCTGATGCAGGTGCCTCTCTGTCAGGATCAGATTCTGGATCAAATTCAGAGGGTTGAAGTAACGCGGGTCTGTGGGCAGCCATGTCCTATGCATGCAACATGTAAACATTAGATCAACGTGCTGGACAGCCGAGGGGGCGTGGTCAGAGAGCTCATTCTCATTTAAAGGCACAAACACAGAAAACAGCCTGTTCTGAGCAGGGCTGAGAAAGAGGAGTTTACAGGCATGCCAAAATCTGATTTCAAAGTGTTTTTTGAGCATAAATTTCAAAGACATGTTTTGGGGACCTCTTAGACCAATATATTTTGATGAAAAAGAGCATAATATGTCACCTTTAAAGAATTACTGAAAAAAATTAACCCTTTGGATATCTGTGACAGAAAGCTGCCTGAAACTCCCATTTCAGGTATTAAACAGTTCAATTTTTAATGGTTACAATTTCAATTTTTGATACTCAGTTTTGAATATCAAAATGACATTATGACCACTAAAAGATCATCATGAAAATCAACATTTAGCATTATGACAGGTAAAGCGCAATTTAGATACCAGAAATAGTTCCAGTCAAATGTCCAAAAATGTATCATGGATAATCTTTGATGGCTTAATAAGACAGACACTGTTTTAATACACATGACTGTATACATGTATTTTAGATATCGATAGAAACTACGGCTGACAGCGTTAACATGTTAACCACAATGTGATGCTGCCGCCATAATGGAAAATACCAACAACTCTGTGCTTTATCACGACACATTTAACTGTGAAAACCTCGGAAAAACAGATTAGTAAACAAGCCAAAAGTCATATACACGGGGCGCCCCATGTATAGATGCTATAGTCCTCGTCGCAGAGGTTGCCAGTTCCACATTTGCTGCACGTCTTCCCCCACGTTCTGCTCCCAACATTTCCTGTCTCTCTTCGGCTGTCCTGTCATTAAGGCAAAAAAGGCCCAAAAATATCCCTTTAAAATTCATATGCTTTCTGAGTCATATGGAATTTAAATATCACAGGAGTACTTTGAGTCTGAGCTACCACCTAAGAGCTAAGCTTACAGATGCAGCTAATCAGAATGATTTGAGCTAGCAAGTGCATCACAAACGTAAGAGCTCTATTTTGGAGTGTGTGAGTCGCCACCGACCTGTGGATAAAACTAAATTAAAGAAGTTAACAGCGCTTGCATAACAGATAGCAACTGACTGCAAGCCAGTGATCAATGTGGAAGACTCAGATCTAATGGATATCTTCAGGTTGGCATGTTGTGACCATCCATGTGTACTTTACTGCCATGGGGAACAACATATATAGTATACATATATATATATATATATATATATATATATATATATATATATATATATATATGCATACAAGACCTGAATGGAACAGAGAAAGCAACAAAACTGGAACTCATGAAAAGTGCAAATTCTGTCGCATTAACTTGGAATCACTGGAAATCACGGAGTAATTAAGAATGACTGTATTGACACTGATTGGACACTGTCCTCCATTGCTTTTAAAAAAACAAGCACTTTGAAGCTGTCTCCTATCTCAAAGTCATGGTTTCAGAGCACACTGGTGTAGCAGTCTAGCGTTTATATGAATACAAAATCTGAACATGAAGTTTATTAAGTATCGTTCATTGCATTGCTTTGATTCCCAGATCAAGACACTGGTAAGAATTGCTTTTGAAATGTAAAATAATGGAATTTCGGGGCACTGGTGGCCTAGCGGTCCAAGCGCCCAACATACAGAGGCTTCAGTCCTCATCGTAGAGGTCACCAGTTCAACTCCTGGCCGTGACCATTTACTGCATGTCTTTCCCCTCTCTCTATTCCCCACGTTTCATGTCTCTATTCAGCTGTCCTATCCATAAAGACAAAAATAAGTCCAAAAAATATAACTTAAAGATAACAATAATAATAATAATAATAATAATAATAATAAAAAAAAAAAAATAAATAATAATAATAATGGAATTTTAAACATATAATTAAAAATGAAATTAATCATGATTCATTTTCTTAAATTCAACGATTACATGTCATCCTGTGACAGCCCTAAAAGAACCAGTTCTTTTAGTTATTATTATCGTCCTTTATGTCACTAAAGAGGCTCATTAAAAACCTAACCGCCAAAGATTCCAGCGAGTGAACAATCCATGACATTAAGCTGTTATATAATCTATAATTTAACGGCTATAGCCTTGGGCATTTCTCAAGAAACGAGACAGTGTGTCTGCAAACATGAAAAAATTAAGATAAATCAAATGAAAAGACGCTACTTGACAGGTGAGGTTTAAGAGAGGAGGACATACAAGGAGCTCTGGACATCATACAGCCCATATATGTCATTCACGGTAGAGGATTAGTTCTGAGCTAGCACTTGTGGAATTTGTCCTAGAACAAACACAAAAGCATCATGGTTTATTTTAGCTGTAAACAACATATTTTCTGAGCTCTGAATTCAGAACTGAGGGACAAACAATCTCCATCATTAATCATCACAGGACCTCTGAGGATGCTTATTTTGAGAGGTTTGTTGGAGGACAGGAAAACAGAAAGAAATGAGATATATTTCCAAACAGATGCTTCAGACCAAAACAACAGATAAAAGCCAAAACAGGAGGCTGCTCTTGGACAGGGGTTTGACGATAAGCATCCTCTGAACCGTAGACAGTAAAAAGATTGGCATCTGCTGCGGCAAAGCCCGCCTTTTTCCATACAACTGCTCAACTGTTGCTCAACATGCGCTGAAAAGCGTGTCACAACAATGACAGAGCGGTGATAAACACGCTGTCTTGTTTGTCTGTGTGGTTTCTGGAGATAAAGTCTGATGAAGAGGAACATGATGCTAAAAACTCTC
Organism: Notolabrus celidotus; assembly: GCF_009762535.1. Taxonomy (NCBI): domain Eukaryota; kingdom Metazoa; phylum Chordata; class Actinopteri; order Labriformes; family Labridae; genus Notolabrus; species Notolabrus celidotus. The sequence continues at coordinate 24,075,515 of NC_048280.1, forward strand.
CAGGAAAAGATCACATGACAGAGACCGAAACGCCTATCTTTCAAACTTAAGTCCACTCTCCTTGATAAAAGTTAGTTTGAAGCAGCAGCAGTAGAAGTTGTACAGTACTTACAGTCTGAGCAGTGAGGTGTCCTCAGTGCAGAGGAAGGGAGGAAGTGAATGAACGAGAAGGAGGGATCCTCTGCTGCTCTCCTCTCTCTCTCTCTTTCTCTCTCTCTCTCTTTCTCTTTCTCAGACCAACAGGGTGTCTTTTATCTCTGCTCAATGATTCAGCGTGGGTCTGAATGTCTGACCGAGGCTCCGTAGGCGTGTGTTATGCATGTGTGTGTGTGAGCGTGCACTCCCACTCTCATCAGGGAGAAGGCGCTCAGTAATAGTTTCCATCCACAGCTGGAAATAATAGAGATTCCCATACAGGATGGGGCTCGGTGGCACCGCCCTCCAGTGTTTTACGTGCTACAGAGAGGAGGCGAAATCCATAGACATCTCAATGAATAATCCTTAAGCATCTTTACTATAGTGAAGCATTGTTTTCACTGTCTTTTTATGTTGTGTCTGACACTTTCAGATCCCGCACAAAAGACAGTCAGGAGTGTTTTTGTGAGTCCAGATGGCTCAGTTGTCTGGCTCACCTGTTGCTCTGCAAGCACTGTGCATCTTTACATTTAGGACAGAGTTTTTCCAACTGCACATACACATGCACATGCTACTGTGACACCCACACACTCACACAAAATGTTAACAGACGTCTCAGTATTTCCATGTTCTGTTCCAGTACCAGACTCACCCAGTATGAGGAAAACCTTGCACCAAAGCCATGAGGATTACAGCCACTGCTCTCCTCTCTTGAAATCCATCAGTGTCAGATCAGCTGTAGTTGTCAGACCACAGTCAGCGGCGGAAGCCTCTGTTAAGTTACTTTATGAGTCTCCAGATGCCGGCTGGGTTCCAAACAGCAGTTCACAGCTCCTACATCCAAGATAAATATTTAACAGGTTGGCAGTAAGATCAGCACACAAAGGTCATATCTGCCTGAGTCCATCTTCAAGTCAGATCCTGGAACTGATCACCATGACACCTGACAGCTTCACAGTGACACCTTAAGATGTTTCCAGGGTAATCAGAAGAAATAAGAATGTAAAAGGAAACATTTAGATACACTGTGCCATTTCTTATTTCATCACTGACTCAATAATTAATCTGCAAGGTCGGTAATCTGATACTTTACATGTCAAACTTAGAGTCTAGAGTCTGCAAATAAAGTTCAGTGAACACACAGATTTTGACAGACTTTGTTCAGAAGAAGAATGCTCCCATTATAAATATTACCACACTGCCACTTAGTGGCTCTGGGAAGAACTGCATGTAGATATTTTGTTTTACCATATTATCACAGACAGATGTCACCAGAGTCACACACATGCCAGCAGCAAGCTGTAGACAGTGATTCAAAGAACAAGTCGGCATTGTTTGAATGAGGTCATTCATACATACATCAACACATGTCTATATAATGTAATACTTAGATTCCTCAATGTATGTCATGTGTTAGTAAGTAAACAGACTGATAGATTTAAAAAAAGTAAGTCTAAATGAATGGATCCATAAAAACGACTACAGTTCCAAAGCTTAGGAGCAACCTGATAAGTAAATCTCCTTTAGTTTTAAGTCTGGGTCAAAGTCTGGCTCTGTAAGCAGGTGTATAATCATTCAATGGATGATACACGATTATGAATTTGGCAGAAACCAGTGCAAAGGCATGAGGATGGTTGTGTCATGCAACCCTTTAGACTATTTAGTCATCAGCCTAGCAGCAGCATTTTGAATCACAGGTAGGCGTTTCAAAGAAGGGCTGCTGAGATGAAACAAAAGCATGAACAATAATCTCCAGCTCAGCTCTGCAGACAACAAGCCGGATTAAACAATAAAAGGAAGAGCAAACCGAACCCTTTACAGGCTGATCCAGACCATGTCTGTAGATGCACCTAAGCTGCACCAGGCAGGTTTGACAGCTCAAGATTAAAAAACAAAAACAAATCAAGACTTATCATCATGCTGGGAAAAAAAAGCTCAGGGGCAGAGATAAGATTTGTTTTATCTGTGTTCTGCTGGAGAAAATGCCACCCAAGCTTTTATGCAGTTAATACAGTCAGGTAGAAGAGACTGATTCAGGTTTAAAAAGAAATATATGGCTGAATGTTTCTAGATATGATAAGATGCATGTTTATAAGTTGTTATAGGAGTGAAATCAGTGGAATCGTGCAGGGCAAAAACAAGTGTGATGCAGGCACTGTGTAAGCTATATAATCATTGCATTAAACTACTGAATGACAGTGTAATTTCCCACAATGCATCAGAAAATAAATATCAAGTTTGTTCTAAAAATAAATATAGATCACGGTTTCGTTTGTAGCTAACTGGAGCATGTCTATCTGTTAAACACCAAACGTGTTTCTCACGCATGTGTAATGAATGAAAACAACAAAAACAAATACAAAAAAAATCCTTTCATTGCCGATCAAGATTACATCTGCAGATAAATTTGAGGTCACGAGAAACAGTGTCACCAAACCTTCTTTATCTATTGACTCATCAACTATTTTCCCCTGTTGTTTACTCTTTAGAAGCTCTTATGAGGATAAATTGATCACTTTTCCGTCCCTCAAAAGCAAACAAGACCATGAGCAGCAAAATTGACAATTACTTTATTGTTACTGCCTGAAATCATTAATCCAGGGTAAGTGTCAGCTGAGATGACTTACAGCACCCTGCCAAAGTAGCCTTTCATTATATTTTCTACGGCTAACACTTCACATTTTCTAAAGATTCTCAATGTGATACATTTGACTGTTAAAAAAACAGTGGGATGCCAGTTTGGCCTATCAGTAAAAATGTAATAAACAAAGGGCAAGGTCCTCGGAGTGGGTGGATTCAGTTTCCGATCCCTCATTAAAAGCATAGCATCACCACTTTGTCCACAGAGGGTACCAAAATCAACACAAATCAAAAGTTCCTCACAGTAGCTAAGTATGTATTTGTTGATTTATTTAAGTATACATTAATTTCATCACTATAAATAACATACTTCTAAGTTTATGTATAAAAAAGAACAGGACTAAGTTAAAACTTATTGAGTCCCCCTCCCCTGATTTTGTTTTTTATCAAACTTGTGTAAATGTTCCAGATTGTTACCCTGTCATTTTTATGCACTGCTCACTGAGAGTTGATCAAACATAACTGGCTGCATATGAAATTTAAATGTTTTAAGTGTTTGTTGTATTTTTTTGTTACTATTCTGTTTTTTTGTTTTGTTTTAACTCTTTGAATTGCTCTTGTATGAATGGTGCTTCATAGATAAACTCGCCTTGCCTTTCCTTTCCTTGCTTAATAGAATTAATCAAGTTAAAAAAAAAACACTGAACACAAAGAGCTAACAAATTATCCAAATTAAAGCTCCTGTGAGAAACTTTAACTCATGTCCATTTTAGCGCCCTCTGCTGACAAAGCAGTATATCTTATTTTTAAGCCGATATGTGTTTTTGGACATAAAATGGAACATTTTTGTTATCTTTTAACTTTCAAATGTATCATTCACTGGAAAACTTTATTGATCATAAAACAAGCATCTGTACTAATACAGGCCTGTTTCAAGCAAGTTGAAAACTCCTTATAGTTGCTTTAATAAACTTAAAACATCACTATGTATACATATGTGTGTGTGTGTGTGTGTGTGTGTGTGTGTGTGTGTGTATCTACATATATATATATATATATATATATATATATATATATATTCTTAAATTGTAGCATTTTAGCCTTTTTTATTTTATTTTTGCTCCCATTTTTCATGAGCTGAACTCAAAGATCTACGACATTTCTAGGTACACAAAAGGCCTATTTCTCTCAAATATTGTTCACAAGTTGTCTAAATCTGTGTTAGTGAGCACTTCTCCTTTGCCAAGATAATCCATCCACCTCACATATGTGGCATATCATAGTTTCTTTTTCAATTCCTCACCAAACTTTTATGATTAAGTATTCATATGGTTTCTCAAATCTTTTAAAATATCTATACGGCAAAATCATTTCCTAGTTATTAATTCTTTGGTTGATTTTCTGGGATTTGGATGCCCAAACAGGGAATTCAGTTAACTTGATTAGCTTGATTGAACCACTGTACCTTAGGATGAACTGTAATCATTTTTTCATGTATTAATTCCTCCTTTTGTTTATCTGATTCATAAATTTAAAATTCCAGGACCATAAATGGACAGAAGAAACAAGACAAGCCTGTGCAGTCATCAGGAAATGACCTGAAAAAACATTGAGCGCCCTGTATCGATACAAACTATGACCTCAACAGGTGGATGAGGTGAATGCTTGTTAATAATCTGATTAGATGCATATCCTTCAAATGCAAACTATGAGGGTCACGCTTGGTAGTATTGAGAAAACGTGTGTTTGCATTTTGAACGTTCCTTTTCAGTCATACCAGGAAGATTACATCTGCATATCTGCAACTGAACGTGAGACCTGACGTCGACATACTTTTACCCACTGGAAGCAAATCAGCTTCGTTCCCATACTGATGGTGCTGATAGTGCCAGTTTCCTGCACCAGACACATTTGAGCTTCAAGGTCAGGTATACAAAACACATTTTCAATCACCTTTGTAAATCATTTGCTGCAATAAACATTAAGTACACGCCTACACAAAGGATGAAAATAAAAACACGTAAATGTGAAACTAGCTGGTTGCTCATCCTCTACATTTGAATGTTTGCCAGATCACATGAAAAAAAAGCGGTATTTTAATCTTTGCTAACGCACTTTGTGCCCTATGAGCAATGATTACTGACTGTATTTAGCTTAATAAGTGATATCTCAGTCATCTTTCCTTCTGTACGCAAGGAGTCTTTCTTTTTAAATGTTTCTTCATATAAAAACGACAAATGCTTATTTGCATTATAATTCTAAAATCATTTGATAACACACTCTCAAGGGTAATTATGCTCATATTTTGAGTGTTTCGTTCTGACTTGATATAAAATGCAGAGTGGATTAAACATTAGCTTTTTAAGGCCAGTAGTTGAACCTTGAATTGACCTTGATTCATCAAATCTTTCCTTGTAAAATGTTGCTTGGACATGTTTTGTCTTTATGGGCCAATATTTTTAGGAAGTTTTGTGATGCGCATACCATTAAAATAATGTAATATGCTGATGACATAGTGAATATAAAACATTTACTTCTACAGCCATATTTTTCCTGTTTTCTGTGAGAAACTTGTTAACTGTGCTTTTGCCAGTATTGGCAAGGACACTATTGAAAAAGAGATGTTTGATCTTAGCAAACTTTATCTAATTAAAGAAACGGTTATGTACGATAAAATAAAACAGTGAAATAATATAAAATAGGGCCTAGCGGTCTCAGCACGCACCCCATGTACAGAGACTATAGCCCTCGTCACAGAGGTCACAGGTTTGATTCTAGCCTCATTTACTGCATGTCCTCCCCCACTCTCTACTCCCCACATTTCCTGTCTCTCTTCAGCTGTCCCATCCATTGAAAGGCAAAATATATATATATATATATATATATTCTACAATAGAAGGTAGCTTGTCCTGTCAGATTCCCTTTTCAAACATGATAAATGATGATAAAAAATTGCCAGGGAAGATTTAAACCTCTATTTTTCTAACTTCACTCAACAGTTTGTTTGAGTGACACAAAAGTGAGACTTTGGTAAAAAATAAAACATTTATTTTTACATCCATATTTTACAGAAATAAAAATATACTTTTGGAAAAATTCACAAACAACTTTACAACTATACACACTGATTCTGAGTTTACATGATCACAAAGGCTTAATACGCCTTACAATCAAAAACATTTTTTACATTATGCTGAGTTCATTTCACTTTCCAGTTTTGCCCTGAAACTTTTATCCTCTCATCACATTCATGGTAAAAGTGCAGTTTTCTTCATTTTCCAGTTTTCACTTATTTTGTTCACATGATCAGAGCACAAGTGTAATCATCACATTAACACCTCAGCATATTTGATTTCACACCTTCTGTACAACATTTACACATTAACAAAGGCACAGTGTAATATCATGTGACAGCATTTTGCTGACCAGGATACATTCAGTAGTTTTAGTTCATAGTGTTTTCTTGTCACAGTCACTCAGTATAGCTTGTGTTCTGGGGAACCCGCTCCCCTGCAAGGTTCCCACGTCTCTCCTCCTCTTATGGAGCTCAGACTTGACCTCGACACAGTGGGCAACATCCAAACTCCTTGAGGACCCTGGGAGAGCAGTAGATACACAGACACCGGTGGCCACAAGGCAGAGTTATTCTGGCGCGTTTTGCCATGCACACCACACAGTCCAGTGTACTGCTTGCATCTATTGACAGAGAAATTACAAAACAAGACTGGTGTTAGTTGATTACATCCTCCTCTTCTTTGGTTAGTAAAGTGAAAAACAAAGATTTCCAATCAGTCCTGAATGACAGTATTACCTGTTCCGTCTTCCATTTCAAGAAAAGAGATGGTTTCTTCACTGCTTCCATATTGGCTCAAGTCACTGATTGACCAGTTGTGTGGGTTGACAGCATGTGAGGTGAGGTGTTCAGGTACAGGACAGGAGGTTTTTGTGATAGACCAGGTCACTTTCTTCGAGCCTGCAGCAAAGAGTACAAACATTAAACCAACAAGAAAAACTAGTCAGTTTACAGCGCACAGCCTCAAGGAAAAACCAGTTGTGCAGTACACAGAGAATCATTTTCATATGCTTGTAGACATACCCAGGAGGAGGATGGAGCATGTGTTTCCATAGACATCGATCATGGCCCACAGCGGCCGGCTGAGGTCCACTCCTGTCGTCAGCTTGTGTTTGTTGCTGTTGTGCCCATTGACGTAGATGGAGCCTCCAGATGAGACCCAGAACTCCAGCTCTGAGCCCCGGCTGCACAAGGACTCAAGCACAGGAGCGGCCCAGTGCCCAGGGGTGCTGGTGAGGTTGGGGATGGCCATGGCTGGCAGTGGCAGAGACTTGGATGATGGCGGGACATTAGTGAAGCCCACACGTAGACCACCATGCCAGTTTGACACATCCTTCTCCACCCGCAGACGAATCTTCTCCATGGGCTTCACGGGACGGCTGCTGAACACCACGCCGTTCTTGAAGGTGTCCCTGTTCCGCTCTGCGCGGCAGCAACCATGGCTCAGGTTGACTTTGTTGCCTGCTGCCTGACTGTGGAAAGTCAAAGGCCCAAGGCAAGGCCAGCCACACCTGTGTGTTGTCTCTGATACAATGTCTGCAAAGGAACAAAGACAGAGTTATGGATGTGGTTTATATAAAAATAACTTGAACTGCAAATTTCAGCAAAACCTAAGATTATAAAAAATTACAACAAACTAATTTAATCACTTAAGCTTGTTAATAAATTACATATTTTACCAAACAATCTCATAAAACAGCTTAAAACTGTGCGCATCAAAACAGCTTGGGACTATCTTGAACAGTAAAAATTAATCTTTGTTATTTCTACCGTGCCAGTATCTTAATTTGATCCCATCTTAAACGTTAATTATAAACCTCAATATGGCCATTTAGATAAGGGATACACACAAGCAAATAATAAAAGCAGATAAAGTTGTAAACAAGTAAGAACGAAAGTAGATGATAGTTTTGTTTTTGCAGATCATGTGCAACCACATCCTTCTTGCAAAGATAATCAATGCAGTAAATGTATTATCTAGTCGCCAACAGTCATCATGTTTACTGAAAGGTGTTTTTCGCACGTGAAGCAATACCATTAACACACATACTTCCTGTATGTAAATGCTGCATACCCTGCTCAGCAATGACTGACTGTTTCTCGTAAATTGTACCACGTCTAGTAATGTCTTATCTTCCTTATTTTGCTGCCCAGTACAAATAATCCTCAGTTTCTTCTTTGTTTTCATACATCTTCCTGCCTGCAGTGCTTTTCCAGAACTAATAAGAAATAAACAGTTAAATGTTAAATTAACACCTAATATTTAAACAATAAGCCTTGTAATAAATAATTTGTGGGAAAGAGATGATAAAAGATTGTGAATAAAATGGACTTTAAGGTACATTTTTAAACCAAGTGTTCTTCAGTACCTCAAACATTTCATTTTAACATAAAAAGCAATTCTAAAATGTTTATGTTACTAAAATTCAACATTTAAAATTACAACTATTTTTAAGTGTTGGCATTAAGTTGATTTAAAAAATCTAACTAATCCTAAAAATCTTTTGGCTACCTAAATTAAACAAGAGATGTGATCAAGAAAGCATTTTTATATTTAAATGAGCATTAAAAACAACACATTCTCTGTAAATATAAATCATAAAGAATAAAAATCTCACCAGAGTTCTCATTGAAGTTCTCCTTCATCATCTTGAAGAGGCTCTAAGTGTTTGTCTTCAGAAGTTTGCTCTCGTCTGTATGTATTGCTTCAACTGTCAAGAGGAGGGAGTGCTGGCTGCTTTTAAGCAGAGCACGTGCTGCTTCACAACAGCAACAATCCACAAGGAAAGTGAAAGAGGCGGGTCCGAGGGAGGAACCAAAGTTTGGAAATTTTTTGAAAAAGTTCAGGGCAGGAAGGACAGGAAGGGCACGGTGCCAACATTTTTTTCTGTTTATCTTATGTTTCTGTGACCTTTAGAGCAGCCATGCAAACATAAAACCACAATGTGAGACTTGAGTAGTATATAAATTCTGCTCACACGTGGAAAAGTAACTCTTTCATGTAGATATTGATGTACAGCAGTTATAGTTTAACTGAGACAGTAAAACAATGGAAACGCTTATTTCTTATGTGATATCACATGTTAGAAGTTATAGATAACAAGTCTGTGTTTACTGATATCATCTTGTGATTGGGTTTATGCTGTCCGTCAAAGTTTATGCAGAATTCACGTGCATTTTTTGCACAAAACAGAACTGATAGGACGCCGGTTGTATTTTGAAAGTACCAAATAAAGAAAATGTTGATGTTCTCTAACATGTCCTCACTTTGTAATCAATTTCAACTTAATGCTTCCTATATTTGATGGTGGTACAAAAGTTGTTGTTTGCTCACATTATATTTTATTTTCCTGTGATTGTGTTTTACACAGCAAATATAAAGGACTCATTTGTGGACATGTCTGTGCTAAAAAAACAAAAACAAAAAACAACAACACATTACAGAACGTTTTAGCATGAGGATATAGTAGATTTTTTCAGAACTTTGATTGTCATTCTTGTATGTTATGTTGTGTATATTTGGTCTTTCAGATAAAAGATTCTGTATTTGACATTTTAGGTATCTCTAACATTCAATATATAAATATGCTCATATTTGAAAGTCCTGAGCCAGACAGAGTCCTTTCATCTCAGCCACAGGAAAAAGGCTCTGGGAAATGCAACACAATCTGACCCAACACGAACAGACCAACTCTGGAAAAGTCACCTGACTGGAAACATGATGGAAAATTACCACTACCTCCCTGACTTCTTCTGTGGTTTTCAAGGACCTTAATACGTGTCACAGTGTTGTGAAAATGAGAGCATGCAATGAGGCTATGATGATGAAGTTTCATACCATGACTGTTTCCTGGTTTCTTCACAGTAATCACGGATCTGTGTTTACAGCGCTCTGTCGCCCTCCACAGGACACACATGCCTTCATTCCTCTAGTTCTTATTGGTTGGCTTTCCTGTTCATGTGACAGGATGCAACCGTGTCTGGAATTACAAGTTGACATCATCACTCTCGGAAAGTTACTAGGGATTTCTGCAGCTGTGACTGAAATCACATGAGTTTGTCAGAGAAATCCCCGACATCCCAAAACACATATGGACATTACAGAACCCATCTTGTTGAATCAGAAGCTGGAAATGTGGACATGTTAGAACATGTGTTAGAGCTTTGAATGACGTAGGTTTCATTTTTATTTCATTCATTTAGAAAGAGTGTTAAATTAAAACTATTTTCACATAAAAGAGATTAAATCTCAAATCATTTTGTAAAAATGTTATCCCCATCATACAAACAGCATGAGTGAGGCATTGCCATTTGTTTGACTTCGGTTTTCAAGGTTCAATATGGCGTATAAATCAAAATAAATGATGCTTTGGACAATATAGTTTAAAAAATGTTATTTCAAATGACTATCTTATAACCAAACTCTAGGATGGATGAATCTCAGGTGTTTGGCCCATCTCCAGCCTCAATTCAGGTTTATGACAGGAACCAAGGACAATCAATCGGCCAACTCAAAATGAAACCTATGTGATGTCTGATGTGATTTACGGGAAACTGGAATCCTAATTCTGGGAAATATTGAAATGGAAGATGAATTCTTGATTTGTTTCAGTGTTTGCAGGATATAACCCTGCAGGACATTAAAATAACACGCTTATGACTTATTTTTAGACACTCTGTGAATCCTGTGATAAGAGTAATGTTATTTCCAAAGGGGCTCATGCAAGTAAAGACAAACATCAGATACAGACTAACATGTTTCAGTTATCACTTTATTTTTTGGTTTCTCTCCTCCTCGGTAATGCTGTGAAATAAGGTCCCAGATCTAGATTTATTTGACCATGCTGCTTCAATGGATAACTTTTTCACATTTTTCTTTCTTTCTTTCTTTCTTTCTTTCTTTCTTTCTTTCTTTCTTTCTTTCTTTCCTTCTTCTGTTTGTTTGATTTTTTTTCTTTACTTATTTATTTATTTTCTTTTTTCCTTCTTTCTTTTTCTCTCTTTCATTTTTCTTTAATTGCAAGATGTTACAGAAACTGAGATTGAACCAAAGGCTTGTGTTTTGTTTCATTTTTTTTCTATGACAAGAAAAGAAATGCTGATTCCCTTTGGGTGGATGACTATAAAAAGAGTTTTCATTTTGTGTTGCAGATTCTTTATTTTCCGAGCTAGGGGAGTATTTTGTTTGAAAAGATCTTGTGTCTTGTGACATTTGGTGCAGTTTTGTAATGACTTGGAATTTATTAAAATCTTTAAAAACTTCATTTGTAACTTTGGTATCGTGTAAATTCCATAAGGGTTTGGCAATAGAATAGAACTCTATTTGTCCACTATGTGGAAACTCTCTTCACACAGACAAACAAACAATACAACATTCATAGACAAGAACCAAGAGAGCACTTAGGGTTCATCCAATCATTATGGTCATGGCCAGCAGAATTTAATAACAAAGAGAACAATATATATTAAAAATGTAATTGCACTTTACGAAGTCAATCTAATATAGATATGTATTTTTTTGTTTGTTATAATTATTTGAAACACTGTAGATTGATACCAAATACATCAAAACTATTAAAGAATATATATGGAATTATTTAATTAACAAAAAAGTGTTAAACAAAACAGAATATGTTTTATATTTTAGATTCTGTAAAATAGCCCCCTTTTTCCTTCATGACAGCTTTGCACACTCTTGGTATTCTCTCAGTCTGCTTCATGAAGTGGTCTCCTGGAATGGTTTCTAATTAACATGAGCCTTGTCAAGAGTTCATTTGTAGAATGACTTGCCTTCTTAATGTGTTTGAGACCATCAGTTGTGTTGTTCAGAGGTAGGGTTAGTACACAATGGAAAGCTCAATTTGACTACTGTTGTAATCCATATTATGGCAAAACCATACTATTTCATAGTTTTGATGTCTTCAGTATTAATCTGCAATGTTTAAAATAAATTAAAAGGAAGAAGGAAACATATAAAAATAAGATAGAGCTCATTAACAATTGATTCAACACAAAGGACATTTGGGGCGGGGGCAGAATGCTCCAAAACTTTGATACAAAAATATGAGTGAAACAAAAGAGCATCTAATACAAGGGAAATCAAGTTATATAGTCAATTATAAAATAAAAAGTGTTTGAGGGTTATGATGCAAAGAAACAGCCTAAAATGTGAACGCAACGTGTAAAATTAAGTGAATTACAAAATAAAAGCTAGGCTAATCTTCTCCTGTTTGGGTAATGGTTATATTGAGAACATAGAATGGAGTTTTTTTTTTTCTCATTTCTACATTATTGAATCAGTAAACAGGGTAAAGCATCTCCTCCTCCTCTTTGCACTCAGTGCACAGCCGCCTCCCCTCCACCACACTTGGTCAGACATGGCAGGCCATCAAAAAATCAACTTGTTCCCACTCCACCTGTTCAAAACACTATTAATCTGCTCCCGTCCAATAAAAGGCTCGGCTCTCAGAGAGGAGCCAATAGAAAGACATTAAAGCCGTGAGACCCCCGACCAATCCTGGGCTGCATTCTAATGCGTCCTATCTTTATCAAGGTGCCACTCCATTTCCACATACTGCTTATTTATGATTTCTGAGAGGAGAGCCTGCTGGAGGGACATCTCTTTAGGAAAATCTGTGTCCGGAGGACTCGTAAAGAATCAGATATGGGATTATCGCAGATTACATTGTGGCTGAGAAGAGGGTGCAGGGCAAGTACAAACTGATGCCGTACAAACTTTAGGAAACGTTAAGGACTGTTACAATTTCTATTGGTGCTTTCAATTATTTAAATATCAAGTGAAAGAGGTGTGAACCTAAATCCAGACATCGCCCGTGAGAACCAGAACTCTCTGTGGGCCCCTCAGAGGTCTTTCTCCGCCTGGATCTTATTGGATGTATTACTGAGACCTGGAGTCAGAGTTACAATTTCCCCATGGATCCAAACATCCAGGGGTCTTTTCTCTTCAACAACAGTCTGAACCAGTTCCCCTCAGACCTGAAGGCCCCGGTGTGCCAGTACTCTGTGCCGAACTCTTTCTACAAGCTTAACCCAGGCCTGAACAGCCAGCTGCCAGGGACCCCACACGGCATCAGCGACATCCTGAGCCGCTCCATGGTAGGGATGGGCACCACGGGCACCACCACCCTGCTGTCTGGATACTCCACAATGGGAGGGTTTGGCCCCTCTGTCACCAGCACATCTGTGTACTACAACCGAGACTACAACACCAACCTGGGCGGCTTCTCCAAGCCCAGCACTGAGTGCCCCATGAAGGGTCGCAGTGTGAGCTGCTGGGCTGAGAGCGGATGTGAGTGGAGAGGAGGGAGGCAGCAGTGCACCAACAGTGAGTCTCCACACTGCAGATATCATCCACCACTTCTTTATGTCTGTCTCTGACTATTCAAAAGTTAATGGTGATTATCTAATGTGATGTAAGCAGCTAAATCAGAAAAAGAAAACATACATACGCAGTAACTTTAAAGCCTAAATGTATGGTGATGTAGGTAAATGCAGGCTTGGATTTATGTTTGGGAATACATAAGACATTTTTCCAGGTATAATTAATATTCTTAATTTTGTGTTTAAATGTATGTTTCCAGGAACTGACTTGAAAAACAAGCTAGATTTAACTGGGGATGATGTGTTTATCCAGCATTATGTTGGATAATAAAACAGTCCATAAAATTGCCATTCAAAATAAGATACAGATGCTGCAGCTAATTCACATGTTTTGTAATGTCCCACAGAACTTCACTCTATACTGATGATAAGGGGGGACAAAAGGTTTTTCAAAAGACTCACTGAGTCTATATCAGACGTATACTTAGGTCACCATCTTTTTGTTTTCAGCAGGGCAAAACTATTTGCATTTATGACAGTTGTGAATCTTTTTTTGTAAATTGAGATGCCTCAGTTGTTTATTTTTGTGTAGCATATTTGATTTGTCTGATATTTGCAGGTAGTGGTCCTCTTGCTGAGATGTCAGGCAGGAAGAAACACACCAGACCTACATTCAGCGGACACCAGATATTTGCTCTGGAGAAAACATTTGAGCAGACAAAGTACCTGGCCGGGCCTGAGAGAGCCAGACTGGCCTATTCTCTGGGCATGACTGAGTCACAGGTCAAGGTAAAGATGACAGCAAGTACACCTTAATTAAAGCGTTTCTAATTGTGCTTTTGTGTAAGTCAGGACTAAAAAAAAATGTGATTATTTGGTTCTGTGTGCATTTGTGAAACAATGTGGGATTCTTATTTTGAAAAGTGCAACAGAAACAAGTTAATTAATAACAGAGTAGGCCTGTAATGAACAGGTTAGGCCTTCACCACACAAGAACAGAGACATAATGTGACAAACTGTTAATGTTATGTAACGTGTTAAGACAACAAGTTGTGCAGGTTAATTTAAACCAGTTCCCCGTGTTGTGTGCTCAGGTTTGGTTTCAGAACCGACGTACCAAATGGCGGAAGAAGAGCGCCTCTGAGCCGAGCTCCACGCAGGCTAGTCTTGTGGGGCAAGGTGGGGAGACCTCGGAGAACGAGGTGGAGGACGAGGAGTACAACAAGCCTCTGGACCCGGACTCTGACGACGACAAGATCCGACTGCTGCTTCGCAAACACCGCAGGGCCTTCTCCGTCCTGCGCCTTGGGCCCCACCACGTCTGATACACTTTATGGTCACTGCATGCTGTGATGATGAGTTCATGGTCATCAAAGTTTAATCAATGAGCTTTTAAGCATGTTCAGCAGAGGTCATTTGTGAACAAGAGGAGTTAAAGGTCAAACCGGCTGTGTAAAATATTAAGCTGAAATACGTTTACTTTTATAAGTTACTGTAAGAGCTCATTTCTGGTGCGTTCAATGTTCCACTGCTTTGGGAAGAGAATGTGTCATAAACAGCATTTTGTAAAATAACAAGAAAATGACATTAAAAACCGCATGGTGCTACTGCTTATAAAATAAATAAGTATTAAGTTATGTATGTTCTCTTGTTTCAAAATGTAAGGCATTTTAATTTTGTGCTTTTCAATTCAAATGAGACTACAAAAAAACTACAAAAACGCCACATGCTACATATTTTAATCCTTAAAGCAGGGGTGTCAAACTCATTTAAGTTCAGGGGCCACATACAGCCCAATTGATCTCAAGTGGGTCAGACCTGTAAAATCATAACATAACCTATAGAGAAGGACAACTCAAAATTTCCCCTTTGTTTTGGTGCAAAAAAGTAGAAGTATATTTTGAAAATGTTCACATTACATGAACTATCTTTTTAGAAAACAGCTGTTGTATTTTCGTCATGATGAGTTGGACCTATGACGTATGCACGTGTATGTTAAGCATTTCCTCATATGTGGCTCCTTTTTTCCAAAAAGGTGGATACACCGCTCCTGCTGTTACAAGTTTACATTTACAAAAACTTTAGTGTTGATTGGATCTTGAAGTGCTCTAAAAAGTAAATGACTTTCCACTGGATTATGCAAACTGCAAATATTCTCCCGGAGCAGCGTTCAGTTGCATTCCATCAGCACTATGATTGTATGAGACCCCCAGAGGACAAATCTGAAATAGCAGTTACTTTTATTGAGAAATAGCTAATGTCTTCTCTGTCATTGTTTCACTTTGGTAAGTCACTCACGGGCCGGATTGGGACCTCTTGCAGGCCGGTTTTGGCCCGCGGGCTGTATGTTTGACACCCTTGCCCTATAGGACCATATCTTTGCCTCCAAGTGATATCTTGAATGTGAAACATTTTACACCCTGAGGAGGAAAAAATAATGACTGGGTGGCAAATATCTGTCAGTTGTACATTCAGACTTGAAAATCTGATACATCTATGGGTAAAGTAGTAAACATCTTTAATTTTTCTGTCACAAGCACCAAATGCTACTCTATCTATAATGTTTATGGAGTTTTAAGTGCATTTTTTTTCTATTACTGTTTACATGCTTTTGAAATACATTGTACAACTATTAAGGTGAATAGTGTTATAAACTTCTGAAAAGAATACATGATTGTGACTGAGTTATTTAACTTGGTGGGATACAGTATTCAATATAAATCCATGTAACATTGCATGATGCAGCTACAATAACTCAAATTCAGCTGCTAAATTTGTTGTAACTGCAAACAAAAAGGCACAAACACTGCAGAGAAGTGCAGAGGTTAAAGGTCCAATCGTGTGTGATTTACTGTGTGCTGAGGTTTAATTGAAAACAATGTCCCCCACCACCTACCTCGGCATAAAATCAATACAAACAGAGTGGTTCATTCACCATTTAGACTCAGTGATCTAGACTCCATATGGTTCAGATAGCCTCCATCAGGCAGGGTGACTGTCAAAAGAGAGGCTGAGGAATGCTGCACTGACACTTCTGCTTTGATTACTTACAACTAACATGATAAAATTAACTGTGCTGTAGTGTACTTGTAGTAATTTGAACATCATGCAATGGAAGTTGCAAATTCCTCAGTTCAGTATGATCTAGCAACATAAAATCTTTATGATATATGCATTCTTAGGTGGGATTTAATGTTTTTCTCTCCCTCCAACCACCTGGAAGCTAGAAAATCTGTATTTGTCAGGGTTAATCCATTGAATCAACACAAAAATGAAATGCAATTACAATATAAATAGATCTTTTGATGTGTTGAAACTTAAGGACATTCAATCTGAACAGAAAATCCTAAATAGCCAATTTCAGTTTTATACCTCCTCTGCTTAAGGTCTCATTTTTTCTTGGGCCACAAAACAAGCACAGCTCACCCCGACAGATAAATTGTCTTGCTGTGGAAACTGAATGAATAACACAAAGTACAGCCAGGTTCAAGTAAATGCAGGCAATATGGGTCTATGTCAGTTTTGCATGCGAGTGGTCTACATTTCGTCAAGACCTGCACAAAAGTTAGTATTTCTGTTTTCATCTTGGCCCTATATAATGTATAGAATCACAAGTCTTTTATTTGCTCAATTTTGACTCTTCAGTTCTACCCAAGCCAAAGCCTGGAGAGCAGCAGCTTTTAGGAGGGTGTAACTTTTGTGGTATGTGGTACTTTAACCAACCTTTCAGGTTAATCAGCTTGAGGAGATTGTGGAATGCGATTGTAGATGTGATGGGCATGTCCTTCAGGTGCGTCTTAAAGTGTTGACTGTTTTTGTTGCCTCAGTCTCAAAACTCCAGACATGAGCTGCATTATGTGCAGTGTGGTAAAAACAATAAAAACCAAAAAACAAATTTATGTGGGTGACGTTTTATTCACAAAAAGAGAAATATCATAATAATGTAGTGTTTGACCAGAGTTAATCTAAAGGTAATACTGGCATCTAACAAGCTCCACTCATGACGGGTCAACAGAGAACTGTTCTCAGACTGAACAGACATGATCTGTAACTTAATCTTGTTATGGAGAATGTAGGATTCCACTGAACAAACATGACTGACAGTCCAAATGTAAAATCGTGTGTGCTGTGTTCCACCAAAACAGTAAAACAGAAGATGTTTTCACAGAAAAAGGAAACACACACATCAGCCACTCACTACAATCCTTCACGGTGGATGGATGGAGGACACCAATCACTAAAATGTTTAAAATTCTTTCATTTAGTCATTAATAAAGCCAGATCTAAAAACAGCTAACTCTTAACAGACATCAGACTTATATTACTGCTGCTACCGTAGAAAACTATTTATCAAAAAAACAAAATGAGGTTTAATCAAAGACATCCAAACAAAAACAGTGCCCTCTGTATCGTGTGATACATGTGCAGGTGCACACACATGTGCGTGATAACTGAATACATATCTCTATCAAGTTCAAGAGAGGCCACGTGACAGACACATCCAAACGTTTTTACTACAGTTAGAAGTAAACATGTACAGCCAACATTGTCATGATTTTGGCAATGAAATAAGGTTGATGCCAACCAGGATAAGAACGGAGAGATTTCTGCAAAGACATCAAAGAAACAGATAAACAGATAACCGTCTCTGAGTGACGACAGATACAATACAGAAAACCACAAAACTGCTGGGTTAATCTTCCGGAGTAAAGCACTTGGTATTAATGTACGGACGGTTCATGAAGAAACAAATCAAAGACTGCTACTTTATTGATCAGGGTGAAACACTGCTGCTATTTTACACACATTATTCAGCTCTCACCACGGCATACAGACGCAGACTAGACTGCTGTAGTTGTTGAGTTGTTGCGTTCAAATGTCTTGTAAACAGTCTAGTGTAATTTCTCTGCCATTGTGATATTGCAATCCTGAGATGGACGAATCAAAATGTGTTTAAAAAAAAGAAACGTGATCAAGTTGAAGCTGGTGTGAGGAGGAGGCTCCAAGTTAAAAAAAATCAATTGATGCTAATTTATTATTAAGTTTTAACACAGACTGTCACTCATTTTAACGCTAATTTTCTATTCATGCAACAGCTTCCCAACGCTGGATTCTGATTAGCTGATTTAACTGATTTTTAAAAGTGTGTAAAAGCAAACTAGTTCAATTTCTCCTGGCAGACTGGAGCGGTTTAAAACTATTTACAGGGCAACTAAATTGCATGATGTGTTTTATAACACTGTCTTAAAGGACAGCATCTAAATTGTTCAACAGTTGCAACCATGAATAGAGCCTGGTCCAATCAGAAGCTGCAGTCCAAACATCAGTATTTGTTCCTGTGACAAAATGTTCACGTCTACAAAGAGAGAATCTGTGCTTATATCATTGATGGTGGTCATCATCATGTTACTCTGGGATCAGATGTGAGACATGATTTGAGAACGGGGTTCTTCCTACGTCCAGGTTCACAGCTGGCTAATGGGTGAGTTGGGATGGGTGATCACCCTGCTAATTACCCTCTGGTGCTGATACTGTGGCAGGGCTCTGAGGATGGCGTGGTTATAGACCTGCAGTAGACATGCACGGACACAAACATAGACACACCTTTTACAGTATATGCCATCAGAAGCGAAAGCGAAAGAATGATACTGTGGTTGTGGAACATTATGACACTCATTATATAAATTACCAGGCACTACTAATAGAACGCTAAAGGCAATTAGAAGACATACAAACTTGCATTCCGAGCACACAAGGACACCGCCTTTCATAGCTGAAGTTAACCAATCTTTTGTAATTACAAATAACTATGTACCACTTAGTTTCAGGATATAATAATAATAATAATTTTATTGGTAGAGCACCTTTCAAAACCAGGTTACAAAGTGCTTTACATGGGCAGCAAAATAAAACAAGCAGATCATAAAAACACACAAGTCAAGATACAGAAATAAAACACATTTTAAAAGACATAAAATTCCCCTAAAAGAACTCTAAAGGAATAAAATTATTTTAAAATATATTTCTTAAGATGGTTACAATAAAATAAAGTCAAATAAAATTCAGATAAAATCCGGGAGGGCTCTGCGATAAGTATGTTTTAAAAGGGATTTAAAAGAGCTCACTGACTCAGCAGACCTGATCTCCTCGGGCAGAAGGTTCCAGATATCAGAATTTAGAATTTCCTGGAAGCGACACCAGATTACAAGAAAGCTGGTCATAGCATCTTTGGAGTCCCTTTATTGTGTTGCTCTCATCATTTTGCAGGACCCTCATGAAAAAGCAGTCCATCCTTAAAAAAGTACATTTAAACAGCAGCTAAACAAAATCGTGGCCGTAAAAATGCCAATATGCTGTCCGGTAAATTCATGTCTCTCTGGCCGATCATCAGGATGGTAATTAATGAAGAGCGGGCCTGAGGTGCACTTAGTGCAAGTATCCACGGTGGCAGTGGAGAGGATTCAATAGACATAGATCAGTGAAAGGTGCTGATCGCCTGTGGTGCGTCTACACTGGACACAAAGGAGTTCTTGTGTCCCGCAGGCACTTCATCTTAGTTCATATCCCGGCTCCAATGGGCCAGCCGTGGTTATGACTCTCAGGGGAGCAGTGTAAGATTACTGTGATCACTCTAACACGCTGAATCTCCCCCTCTGGAATTACTACAGAAAACTCTGCATCCTATACACTATAGAATCTCACTCTCTGGCACATGCACTCACCACTGAGGGAAATACCTGTCAATGTTCATTTGTCTTCAGGGAGAAGAACAGGAAAACAGGCTGCAAGAAGATAAAAAGAACACAGCAGAGTTACTCTACATGTCTGGTTCATGTTCCTGAACAGTGTACATGATATCTGGACTGTTACCTTATGGTCTCCCATGCAGATGTTAGGACCCACTGTGTTGTAATTGACCGTCTTCTCATCATCATCATCTCTCTGAGAAGAAAAAATATGTTTTATTAGCTGGACAAATAACAAAGGCTTCAGTTTTATGTGTTCTCTATGTTTGATTTTAAAACTGACCTTTTGACTGGGCTAGACAATAGGATGATATGACACTACCAACATTTATTACCAATAACAGAGCCGCTAAACTAGAAGTGATGCATAAACTTTCACTACAGCTTCATATTTTGTGTCTAAGCTGTGGTACAGCCACCTGTCACTAGCTGAGGCTGTAGCTCTGGCGACTGGTGATGCTATAATGCTCCATTACCTGGATGTAACCAATCACATGTGGCATTTTATATTGGCACAGTTTTTCAGTATTTTGATTTTAAAAATGGAGATAGTACATGAGTTGTGTCTGGTTAATGTCTAACACAAGCACATGCATATGGACTTTAACCTGCAGGCAGGGCTGGAGGCTTGTGGTGCTAGCTCCTCTAATGGTAGCCACACTCGGCAAACAAATTTGAATTTGTTTACCTATGAACTCTTTGATTCGATGTTTAAACGTTAAATTAAACATGCTCAAATTGGACTTTTTCCCTGAGTTTTTTCTTACCTCTGGACTAGTTGCTTGTCGGAATTTAAGTTTCCATTTGAAAGACTAGGAATGTAGTCGCCTAGGATCCCTCCTAGTTTTGACAGTGCTAGCCTCTTAGCCTTATCTGACAACATATAACCTCTTTAAAATGTATAGACCTGTAAATAGCCTTGAGTGCCTTCATCAAAAGAACCTATTCTGCATTTTGTTTGGAATAAAACAGCTGAATAACAGAAATACATCATTAGTAGCCTGAACTAGCCTCTTCAGCTTTTATAATACTAAGTTAAGACCGACCCTGTGGATGAATGGTTGGGCAGCGTGTGACATGAGGATACGATCACACCAGGCAGGACAGCGAGTGTTCATGTACTGGGTTGGTTTAGTGTTTTCTTCACTGTAGGGGTAACTGAGAGACAGAGAGTGCATTTTAGAAAAAGCATAATCAAAAGAATTGTGCATTTATTTAAAGTGTGTTCGGATTAAGACTCTGCTACAATTCTTACCTGGGTGGAAACTTGATTTCCTCTTCTCCAACTACATCATGAAAGGCTGCAACTTCTTTGTCATATTTCAAAAGCTGAAAGAAGCGGACACAGACCATGGGTCATCATCAGCAGGGATTACAGGAAGTTTCAATATTTTCAAAACAAGCAAGAGAAACTAGGGCAGTGGTAAAAGGCCAGGGAACTATCACATTTAAATCAGGTTGTTCTTTAGGTCAGATCTACTGACAGGATCTAACGTGAAGATTGCAACGATAAGCCAGGTTGTAGAAAAACAGCTGAACGAGTAACAGAGAAAGTATCCGTTGTGGTGCTGCTGATATGATCAGTGTGGGTAAAAGATTGTCTTATTACCGCTCTGCCGTTGTCCTCCCTGAAAACTGCCTGGTGCATGTAGGCAAAAAGCTTGTCCTCAATGTGGAGCAACACCTGCAGGGGAATTAAAGGAAGGTAAAGCAAAAGCCGCACCAAAAAATACATTTCAGTCGCTGTGTTTACTGAACAAGTTTGAATCACCTGATGGTCGTTGTCTTTTTCTTCGCAGATGATCCTCTCCACTTCGTTACTGCTGTCTTTCTTCACTGTCTGAATTTCTGCCGAAGTGGATAGATGCTGCATGCAGGAACACAAACAGGAGAAAGACTCAGTCCATACACGACCTTGGAATAGTCATCTAGCTTTTGGAGGAAGTAGTTTCATACCTGTACCAGACTCAGCGCATCCAGGCGGAAATTAAAATCTCCAAACAAGAAGAAAGGCTGAGGAGTGAATCGGCTGTCTGATATCCTAGAAAGAATGAAAACGCACTGTCAGAGATACAAATGTTTTGGTGTTTATTTGGACACATTCACATAAATAAGATTATACCTTCAGTAGTCTATGAACCCCTTTAAAGCTCTGACTTTTTGTTCATATGAAAGTCCAGTTTACAAGTAAATAAAGGCTGTATAAAAGCAAAGACATAGGGAAAGTGTGTGATGTATTTTCTGTTCTTTTGCACATTTTACAGTTTTCACAGTTCTGTCTATTTAAAAATCTGACCTGTTGATGACATATGTGAGAGCATTTTTGCGATTGGCTGAGTAAATAGATGGACTGGAGTTGCAGGCAATGAGGTTGGAGGCATCGTGGAACAGGTGGACATTGACCAGGTCCAGAGCTCTGTGAAGAACACAAGCAGACACAATACGTTGATATGCAGCAGGTGGAAGAGGAAACAATCAGACAGCACCAAAGCCGGGACTATGAAGGGTGAATGTGTGTAACAAAATGTGTGAGCTTTCTTTATCAGTGAGTGAACTGGTGTTAATGCCGAGTCCACAAACAATCACATTTGTCTTTTGTGCTCACTCCTTTTCTTCAGCTGTCACTGGAGAACAATTAATGTTCTTCCAACCGACTTGCTGTGTCGACTTACAAAGGGATGTTGTGGCCCTTTAAAAGAATAAAAATAAAAAACAGGTTCACAGCAGAGCATGCAAGGACACGTGATTTTATTTGGGGAAGTTTCTGTTTCTGTATGAATGAAAGCTTGTTAATGTTAAATCTTTGGTCTGGGTTAGTACAAGGGCACTGTGAAGCACTGCCTGGGGATATGTTTAAGATAAAATACAGAATAGTCTTTTATTTAGTAGCCATAAGAGAGAAGAGTAGACAGGAGTTTTATTTTAACTAGAAGTGGTTTTCTTTTCAACCTGCTGAAAGCTTGGCATCCAGTTCTGAACACTGGCTTTCGTGAAAAACCTGCCTTGACTGTTTTTAGCCTTGTGTGGACTGCAGAATCAAGACATGCACAACACTGGCTTTTATCAACTAATTCAATTGAAATGGTGGACTTGATAGGTTCATATAACACAGATACAAAGCAGCATTAGCTCTGATTTGGAATGGTGTTTCTAATGGCCTGATGAGGTCCAGTATTTGCCCTTTAGCTGTCCTACAAATAAAACGCTCCCCTTTCCCTTTTTATTGTCTGCTGAGCAGGAATTGTGCAAAACAGTATAACAGAAGATAAGGGTCAGAAATAAAGCTGTAAAGTGCTGTATCTGCACTGTTTTGGTTTCACTTCTTTTGTTATTCATCCCTCTGAGGTGGTGGAAACAGAAAGGACATCACAGTTTATTATTTTATAAAGCAGTTAACATTTTTACATCATGTGAACATCAAAAGGTCAACAACCAAAAGTGCACGAGTCTAAGCCTAAACTTTCTTTTTGAGGGTGAAGTTACGTACTGGTTGTGTATGATCCAGCGGGTCCTCATGAAGCCCTTCCTGGACCACTTGAACTGTAACAGAAACAGATGAGAGTGAGTCACTAAACAGCAGTGAGCCGTGTCTTTGAAGGGACAAACTGATAATTATTGATTCTTTCACATAATTTGTCTCATCTCCCTGTCAGAGCAGGCAGACAGCCCACCAAAGCCCCAGTAGACTCATTTGTCCCAACATCTCCCTTTGGCCCTCACATCCCCCTCCCCACACCTGGACACACACACACACACCCACAAACACACATAAAAATGCAGGCATACACAGATGCACACTCTTGCATACATACTCACATCAGGCCAGAAATTCTTTGGGAATTTTTCTTTTTCCACTGTGGTGACACCATCCAAAGAGCCCACGTGTTTGTTCTGCCCCGACACTGCTTTGAAATCTTGAGCTGTAAGAGAGGGAGGAGGGGGGAGGGAGGGAGGGAGAGAGGGGTGACATGTAAAAGAGTGAGAAAACATGCAAACAGCAATCAATAAACTGGTGTTAACCTCATCAGAGCGGCATACGTGATGAGAGGATCCATAAGCGAGCCATTAGATTGTGTTTGGTGAACAACAATCGGTTTGGGCTGCACAGCCGGTGGCAGCTGCGGGATGTTTATGGTTCTTCCATAAGCTTTTCTGAGGAGCTTTTTCACGCCTAACGTGACTGGACTATGCTGCAGCAAAATAACACCACTTTAAATTCAGGTGCTTTGCAAATACACGGTTGGAAATGTTGGCCATCAAAGTGTCATTATACAGAGAAATGTCCGGCCACGTCTGATGTTAAAAAACTTGCCAGTCATATGCAACATTGATGTTACTGCGCTGATGTTATGAGACGTTTATGAGCCATTACCAAAGCAGTACAAGATGCGAGGGGAGGGGTGAAACTTATCATGTTTTTCAGTAAAAACACAGAAATACAAATCAATCACCAGCTGAGAAACATTTAAGTGATGTGAGTCAATGCAAACATGGACGCGAGGAGAGGTGTTTACCTTTAAAATCATACTGGTGGATGTTTTCCAGTGTCTTGTGGATGAAGTACATGCTGCCCAGAGCCTGTGCAGAGAGAGGAAATGAGGAAAGGAATTTACAATAACTGATACAAATAAGATATATATATATAATAAGAGTTATTATGACCACTTTAAGTCAAATCATTGCAAAAAGTACAGGACTTTACACCTGTGGGGGGCATCCAAACACATTCTTGCTATGCTAAATAAATGTTGTGCAATAAACTTTAATTTTGGACAAAGAACATAAATGTATTAAGGTTTGGTGGACGAAGATGAACATAACTCCCCAAACAAGACCCCAAAACTACAGCAGGGATATCATCTGTATTCAATAAGAATAAACTTAATATTAAAGCACCATTTAATACAAAAATGAATGCTTCACAACATCAGACTAAAAGTAGAAATCTATGAAATGTGTGGTTCAAAAATGTTCACACATTGCTATAGGAATAAACGGATAGGTAGTGCAAAATAAGACATTAAAATAAAAATATAAAATATCTGCATTTAATAGACATTAAGGGTAAGGAGAAGGAAGGAGGATGAAGACAGCTTTTGCCTGATCTCCGCCAGAAATGTCGTTTTCTTGTCACTGATGTCATTCATTTTCTCAAAGCTGCAAAAATGCAGAAAGCCAAAATGTGCCTAATTTCTTCACATCCAAACATAGCAACATCAAACCTTTTAATTCAACGATTTTAATTGGAACAATTGAGCTCAGTGTGACCAATCCAGAACGTTTTTTTCAGCAGTAGTCTACAATGAAAACTCAACATCTATATACGGCGACAAAAACAGCAGAAATCATCTGAACTCAACCTCTGACATGATGAATTAAACTCTTCATTCCACCATTATGTGAGCTGAATTGTGGGCTTTGTATTGAATGATCCCGTCTGACACACAGTATATTGTTACTCTCCCAAAGAAACATGAAACTTTAAAGAATAGAGACGTCCGAAGTGAACACACAAACACACCCAGCACATCCACACACACATTCCCCCTCACGCTCACACTTCAGCACCCAATCATCCCTGACACGCGGCTGACAATTTTTAATGTACTAACTGCCTGCTCCACTGATCTGATTAATCATGCCCTGAGAGATCAATAAAGACAGAAAATTAAAACAATTTAAAAGGTATTAAGCAGTAGGCCTGCTGTCTGCCAACGCCGCTGCTGTGACTGGGGGCTGAAGAAAAATCAGCTGGCGCTCACAGGGCTCGGGGCGTGACGGACCACTGTGCAATCCCCCCCACCCCCCAAATACACAAACACACAAGGAAGAACACACACACATCCAGCCGGAGTATGAGAGATCTCTCCCTGAAGAGATCATTTATCTTCCGTGCCAAAGTCATCCTCATTTAATAAAATTGAAGGGTCTCGGTGGTACAGTGTGTGGAAATTAGCGAACAACTTGTCGAAACTACATATAAGGAGTTACTTGACCAAAGCTGATGAAAGTTATATTCCTGCTAATGCTGAAGAATATCAGCGGGAAAAAGATTTATACAATTGTATTGTATTTAAGCTCACAATTAGATCAAAATGATTACTTAAGGGTTGTATTTTTGTAATAAAATCAGGAAACTGATCTAATTTCGGCCATTTTTGTGTTGGATTTGTAACAATTTGATGTTTAAACAGTCTGGAAAGTGCAAACACACACTCAAACACACATTCTCCTCCACATACTCTGCCAAACACCCATCTTCATCAATCAGGTTTGTGCACAGTTTAATAAAAAAATATTGACTTACAAGTGATTTTTTATCAAAACACCATTTGTACTGGGAATGCATGCAAGTCTGCCCCCTCTGCTGCTGCAGCCCCTCTGAAAGGAGAACCCCCCAAACTCTCTCTTGGCCACATAACTGATGATCCACAGCCAGGGGGAAACAAATTGAAAATCAATGCAGGTGGCACAGACGAAATGAGAATGAGGCATTAGGAGAGGTGGGAGTGGAAGGGGGCTCTCAGGGCAAACAGTGGAGGGTGCGAACACTAGAGCGCAGGGGAAACTTAGTCCCAGCTGTCTTTTACTCCCCCCTCACACTTTATTTATCGTGCACAAATAGGCTGGGATCAATACTTTTAATCTAGAGTTAAATGTATTGACTTTGGCCTGTCTCCCCAACACCTGGCCATTGACTTTCCCTGTTTTACTTCACACACCTTGGGTCTACAAATGCAGCCGTTGACCCTTTCTGTCATCCGCACAGTGTGAGGGTTTCACATGGGAGGAGTAAGGGTTAATAGTTTAAGAAATACTGACACGTTTTCTCAGGTGGAGGAAGTCTTACTCGCAACCGAACAGAATTTCAGACATGCTTCTTCAGACAAACCTATTACGGGAAACTACATATTTCACTTTCAAGACAAAGAAGGAAAACTTCCTTGTGCTGTTATTAGAGGGACATAAAAAAAGAAGTTAGTCAAGTCCATGACCTGAGCAGCATGTCATCAGGTACTGAAAAGCATGAGCTCAGGCTTCCAGGGGGGGTCTGAGTTCAGAGATTGATGGTGATAAGATAAGCAGTCAGAGACCTGACTGACTTGTCTTTAAGGACATGTCCTCAGTCTGTGCCCACACTGTGAAACTACAACAGCATTGTTTCATGCTACATCTAAGAGATGGACGATACAAACAGACTGTTAGGCTGTTGATTTTGAATATGTCTGAGATTTTGCAAGGAAGCGTGATGTGTTTAAACCCAACCGGAAAAAAAACATACACACATACGTCACAAACAAGATAATGAAAAGTGCTACAAATATGCACGGCTATAAGTCGGAATGCTGTGATACATAGTTTTGCCTCTGTATACTGATTCCTATCCATATTAATCCATACTGAGTAGCCCTCAAATGCCATGAGGGCTTAAATTACAAAGCTATATACCTATACCTATATATATACATATATATATGTATATATATATTTTTTCTTAATAGCTGTATACCAGCGAGCATGTTTGTGATAGTATAGCCACCGTTGTTTTTCTACCATGCTCGGATCACAAGAGCTCAGGCTGCAGCCTCTCCTGCCATACCATATCTAGCCTCAGAGGAACCCTAACATTTAGCATAAAACTGCTTCATCTTTTTGTTTAGCAGTATTAATCATCTCAACTTTGAATTTAAAATAGGTACAGCATTAAAATATGCAACACTGGCTGTTGAAATTCTGGCTGCTTAGAAAAAATGTTGAACTCTCCTGCTGTCTTCTTTACAGCTTCTAAAACAGTAAGTAGTGGCAACCGTAATATATTTCAATTCAGTTATTAGTTCAAAAATCACAGCATTGGACTGCTCATAGCCGATACTAACATTGCGGCTGTATCAAAAGCTTTTTCAATACTGGTATTAATAACTGATCCCACTAATTGCATCAGGCTCTGATGGAGAAACATTTTATACATAGGTCTTTGATTTCAAGTTCCTTAACACGTTTTTTCTTTCATCAAAACTACATTTTCGGGTGCGCTGGTGGCCGAGCGGTCTAAGCGCCCCACATACAGAGGCTACAGTCCTCGTAGCAGGGGTCGCCGGTTCGATTCCCTGGCCGGTCGACCATTTTCTGCATGCCTTCCCCCGCTCTCTAGTCCCCACATTTCCTGTCTCTTTTCAGCTGTCCTATCAAATAAAGGCAAAAGGCCAAAAATATAACTTTTAAAAAAACCTACATTTTCAAATCTTGTGATCTCAGTTTAATTTCTCAATTTTCAAGGAAAAACAAAAGAAAAAAATGAAATATAAAGGAATAACACAAAAATCTATATTGATTTCAGGCATGTAGAAACCTGTCATGATCAAAATGTAATTTCTTGTATCAGAAAAATCCACTGGGTCTGTATAATTTACAGTAAAATGACAAAATCCAGATATGATCAAGTCTGAAAGTGCAAACACTTATGCTTGTATGCATAATTGCTGGTTGCTGCTCTTTACTCAACATCATTGAACACCTCCTGCTACCTCTGAGCGTTAACTGGAGGAGGCCTCCATCTAGTGGAGGGTCATATGAATTGCTCTGAGTGAGAAGTCTTGTGTTTTTTTTCTTACCGTGAAGCTTTCCTCTGCTTGGAAATGATTGTCCACATAGATGCAGACCCTGTCATAATCCTTCATTTCCTCACTGGACTCAATGCTCCTGCAAACAACAGGGGGAGACATCAGGGGTTTTGCCAGGTAAGGGAATAAAAGCTCAATCCCCTTTGACGTAGAGCTTAATTTATTTGAAACTGGCAGGGCATTAATTAGCAGAGTCTTGATAGTAAAAATGTTAATTTGTTTCCTGTTTGCTTTTTAAATATGGATATTTTTGGGGCTTTGGACCTTTTTTGGAACACAAAACATGCAATCTGAACATGCCAACTTGGCCTAAAACAATTTGCGATGGATATTTTGCAGTTTATACATAATTCAAACACCAAAAAACATACAAACAAATAAATATAGTATATTACAGGACAATCTATGAATAAGCAGCAGACAAGTGTACATCAATCTAGTTTTACCAAAAGAAGTTTTCAGCATAGCCCATGTTGGCCATGTAGTCCTTCCCTCCAACTTCCTGGAAGTGCAGGGCGATGAACTGTGGATTGTAGCTGTGAATGGTCTGTAAGAGAGATGCAAAGAGTCTTTGTTAACTGGTTTTACATTACAGAGTAGTAATGAGTGAAGACGGTTGACACTGTGTGGTGGGATAAGGTTAACTATCCATGGAGGTCATGCAGAGTTTTTCTGATATTGGATATCTGCTGTCACATGTTATCAGTTATCAGCAGTGTCAGTTTTCCAGAGGAAAATGGAGCAGCAGTGTAATGAATGAAAATACCAACATTCACATCTGTGAATTGACAAGGTGAGTCCCAAACTTACCTTGTATAATTCTTGTAACCAGTCATTTTGAATTTCACCCACCTATAACATGGAAAAGAGAAAAATCATTAAAGGTACAGTATGTCATTTTCTGGAAGAAGAAAAATAACAAACCTTCATTAGCTAATTTCTGTGCCACAAGGAGGCAGTGCATTAAAGCTGGGGTTGGTAGTCTCGGAAAACTAGCATGAATTTGAATGTAGCATTTCCTCATGACTCCGTCTAACCCCTCCCCCCCTCCCCTCGGAGCTGCTCCAAAACGACGCCCCCGTTCACATGCACGAGTTCCGCTGATTTGCGACCATATGATCATGACTGATTCAAAACCGGTCCTCACCAAAACATTATCATAGTGAAAGTTAGAAACACAGACAAACATGGCTATTGTTAGTACACACAACTGTCATGCTAGCATTATCCAGTTGTACTAGTGACACGATATCAGGAGAAAAGCTATAATACATATAATACTGTAACAGCTCTGCTGTGTGTTACATGTGTTCAGTGTAGATGTTCTTAATTCCTACAGTGTTGACAGTTCGTGAAGGCATCAGGAGAGGTGTAGAGTGTGTGAACGGGAGAGAGGAGAGGATAAGAGAAGTTCTTCATTCATTCAAACTTTGATTGTTGCTTTGTTGGTTGGCGTGATCACGGCCGACAGTGACCGGTTAGTAAAACTCAACGTGTTCACGAATCGACTCGTCATCCCTACAGCGTCCGGACAGACGCTACATTACATACACATTTCTGTAGGACTTACTGAATGCCATTAATTATTTTGCTTGTCAGAGACCCCATGGTGAGAGCTTTTTAGACTCTGATCCGGACTACAGTCCTGAGCAAAGCACCTCATCGGGTCAGAGGGGACAGGCCCGGGGTCGAGGGAGAGGGGCAGTCAGTTGAGGCAGGGGAAGCAGAGGCAGGGGACGGGGACTCGGAGTTCACGCCGGGGACATGTACGAGCGGGCAGAACAGCAGGACAGGATTTGATTGGTTTAAAATTTTGGACCCCAAAAACGGTGATTGGTTAGTGTTTTCCCAGGTTTACTCCGGCTGTAGATAGCAGCTTTTTTTCGCTCTTTTTTAAGAACACATTATGTATTGATTGCCATCGGGACATAAAGATCATTTTAACCAGTATAACAAAAAGTGTATCTAAATCTGACTACCAACCCCAGCTTCAAACTGTGAACACAATGCTAACATCAACCAAATAAAAAGCGCTGTTTTGAGCGAGCTAATCGTCGGCGGGTGCCAAATTTAAAATCCTGAAGACAACAAAACTTCTTCCGAGCTAGTGTGAGGTAAGTAGACGGGCCTTTAGCCTTTTCGCTAACAGCTACAGGGTACCTGCCTGTCAATCAAGTCAGCCATGTCGTTATTTGGGCATAACTTGTAAATTTATTATCCTCGAAAATACAGAGTTTTAAAAAAGTTCACCCCCCTTATAGTGTGTGCTGATATCACACAGCTACTCAGACCTAAACCATTTTTATGAAACAGGCTGTAAACATTTTTATTATCGACGCAAAGATCGTCTTTTTGAATGTGTGTGTGTGGTTTCCGGTGTTTCTGCAGCCAGCCTCAAGCGGACGCTTCAGTTTTTAGCATTCCTAGATGGGCTTCATATTTTAAGACCAGAGGTTGCCGCTTGGTCATCCTCTAATAGCCAATGTCATGACGGATACGTCCATTATTCACACAGTCTATGACTTGTCTCCACAAAACCTTATTATTCTTGAATTCCCTTCTTTTACCTCCTAAAGACAGTTGATAAGATAAACAATAATTATGACTGGGTGGGTAACTAATAAAGGTAAAAAGCAAAAAAAAAAAGTTTGTTTATTTTGGCAGTCCTGTGAACAAGATAGTACATTTCACTCTTTGATTTTACTACATACCTGTTTCTGGATTGAAACTTATTACATGCCCTCTTTTAAATTTTTACCATACAGCTGTAAAAATTGGTGTGGCCAATTTTAAACAAAGGCTCTTTGTTCTGCGTACTGTATGCTTCTCAGAAATCCAACCTGGTGACTGTTTTGACAGGCATTAAACTTACTGTCAAAAAATGATCTTCTAGATAAGAGTCTGACTTATTTTGTAGTCATAAACAGGCATCTGCACTTAATTGCGTCTGTTTTGTTGTTTTGTTACCAGTAAAAAAAACTCCTTGCAGATGCGCAGCAGTATTTCATTTTACACAAGCGAGCACTAACTTAGCAAGCTGACTAATGCTTCAGAGACTTTATTGTTTTCATTACAAACATAGGTGAAAATTATGTGGGAGTTTATACTTGTGTCTTGCTCCACAACATTCCTATTTGGAAAAATCTGTTTTAAGGAAGGAATCTCTCTCCAAACGTATAACTTCTGTCTTGAAAGGTACAACGCCAGCTAACAGATGAGCAGGTCAAATGGAAGTCATGAATCCCAGAAAGGAAGCACTCTGGACTAATATTAACTCTGACAATGTTTAAACAAACAATGAGGATTGTCTGTAGATATTAACCTCTGAGCTTTCCATTGTTTTGGTGTTCCAGGATGTAGTCTCATTCAAGAGTAGCTGCATATAATCCGTCCAGGGTCCATACATCACCTCTAATGATGAGCTTCAATTCGCATGGACACTTGACAGCTGAGTAAACTATGATGAATAAAGGTCGGCAAATAAACCTTAAACAAAACAATCTGTCACTCAAGGTTAAGGCTTACTTAGCAGGCCTTTTCTTTTATAAAATCAAAAAGCAGCAAGTGACAGGATTTGTAAAACTGAGTAAACAGTGGGGCATCACCTTGTCAGTGACAGAAGCTTCTTGTGTCTCTGATTCTTACACTCCTGCTTCTGAGTTTATTCAGAAGTACAGCCGCAGAGTTGAACAATCTCTTGTGAGGCCAGGTGGGCTCATATTAGCTGAGAAATGGCTTTGCATAGTGTATTTGCATGGCAGTGAGGCAGGGTGGCTGTCTCTCGTGACTCTGGAGCAACAGCATGTATCCACTATTTCCACTAACCTTGATTCATATAAATCAATTCTAGCATGTGTTTCAGAGGGAATGTTTTTAAAGACATTATACTCAGGATGCAGTTGTGGTGGTCAAAAGAAAAAGGAACTAAAGAATTTCAAACTGAGGGTGCCTTCTAGTCTTTTGTTGCATTCTTATAGCAGTGCGTCATGCAACAAAAGCAAGTACACAATCTGTATTGTTAAAAAGAACGTTTTTGCTTTGTTTTTATGTGTGCAGTGCAGCCTATTTTTAGTCGTTACACATATATGATAATCTCCAGATTAGTGCTATGGTGTGCCATAAATAGACTTTTGACTGTCTCACTGGGTAATAGCTCTGCGTGAACATTTGGCTTGTCTAGCATTCTAAAGTTGTAGGATTTATCCTCTGATGTGCTTAAAGTCTGGCTTTTATCCTGAAGACTGGTTGTACATTCAGGAGTATTTGTTTAGAGAATAGCGAGCCTAACTTAGTAGAAAAACTCAAGTCCTACGGGGGAAGATTTTCATCTGTTTACATAACTCCCACAATGGGATCTAACATGTTTTCATTGGAGACAGATCTGGCAACCGGAAACATGGTCCTGTGCCAAATTTCCATGAGTGTAAGAGCTCTCCTCCCTGCTATGTTGGAAGTTTTGTTCACCCAGCATGGACAGAAAGACCTCAGTATTTATTCATGTGTTAAGAAGTGTTAGAATCTGCTTTATACTCTTAAAATCCTTCATGTGGATTTTTCTAGAAATGTCTAGGGTTACACAACACTGCAGAAACACAGCGTTACCACCAAAGATGATGACCTGCATGCTATATATAGGATTATAAGTATACTATAAACTGACTACTGAGTAATGCAGGCCCTCTGCTTAACATTACAACTGGGGTTCTTTTTTAAAGGGATTGATCGCATTAAGGGCAGTTCCAACTTGTGGAAGAGGATTCATTTGGGGGGTTGAGAATATGAATGAGGTTCATGAGAGAAGGGGGAGCCAAATTATTTTCACTAAAGTAGCAAAGCTGAGCACTGACTTTTGCCAGGGTGGCATGAATTATATCTGTACAACAAATACAAAACATATATTTGCCCTTCTGTCTCCACTATAGCTACTTTCATTAGCTACTAAAATGATCAAGATGTTCATGTGTGTATTTTTTTTACTCTAAAAACAAATACAGTAGAATGAAATCTTCCCAGTTTAAAACGTAAAGGACTTAAAAAGATATGTGTCCATGACCAAGAACAAAAGGAAAGATGTGTTACCGAAAAATAAACTAGCCTGTGATGAGTGCCTGGACCATACTTGGCGAAATTACGCGAAATAGGCGGCCCGTCCGCAGAGAAAATAGCCTAGCTTACCTGCTGGACCTCTGGGAATTTTCTCATTAAAGGGGAAGAGCTCACCGGCACGCATTGTGGCCAGCAGGAGCAATAGTGTACTGTAACTCATACGACCCCAATTCGAAAAAACTGATATATCACTTTAACACCCATTGTAAAATATGAAAAAGGGATGGAAAAGTAAATGACATTTGCGTTAGTATTCCCTACATTTTTTCCCTGCCATACTTCCTCTACTCTGCTAATCCAATACAGAACGCCACAAGCCCACGAGAGCTGTCAATCAATCAATCAATCATTTCTTACGTACTATGATTAAACTGCTCAGAAAAATGACCACTTAGACATAGTTCAGTATAAAAACTAACTATAATGACATAAACCCTGTTTCAGAAAAATAAATGTTATTTTTTATTTATTTTATTGTAAAACCATTGTTCATCTATTAAGAAGGTGTAGGCGAGGCTTATAACCTGCAGAGAGAGCCCTACATATTTCGCTTCTTATTCAGTGAATGCTTATGATATCCATTTTAATAAACAGTTTATGTTTGCAACACTAGCTAGAAAGTTTACATTTTTACACCAAATTGAGAAGATATATAAATAGTTTTGGATTTTTGGCCATTGGGGTACCCAATCAGATTTCGAGCAGGGGCATGGCCCCCCCGATTGGCAACCCCTAGATGCACCCCTGCATGACAGGTCATGGATGTTTGGGAGCATAGAGTCAAACTTCTCTGATGACTTATGGAAAAAAATCATTTATTTTACGCTGATAAACCTCTAATTTGTTCCTTAATTATTAACAGGCGCTTGTCTTTGTTCTGCTTGTTCTAGGCGACTTGTTTCTTCTCAATATCTAAATTAATATACTTTTTCTTTATGCATTTCTGTATATAGAAAATAAAATGAAATAATAAAAAGGTTTATGTTTTCCTAAGGTCATGTATGTTTAGTTGAACATTTTAATATATCTTCATGGCTGCCCCCTCAGTGCCACAGTTATAACCTGTTACAACACCAGCCCCTAAGTAGTCCTCCCCAGACTTCAAGCTGGTAACGTGAGTCATGAAATGTGAACGCTCAACAGGTAATAATGGGTCAATTTGGTCTCGTGGCTGATTTTCATTTCAAATAAATGTCTCGGCGCGTGCTGCTCAGAGGGAGATGACTCGCCAACACTACCTGTGGTATTAGACTGGGGTCAGGGACGGCCCGTGGCATTAGCAGCATAGGCAAATGCTAGGGGTGCCGGCCATCCATAGGGGGCGCCACTAAATGAGTGAGGAAGAGAATTTGAAGATAATAGGAAAAGAATATTGTTTTATCTAATTTAATTTTGGAATTGTGGAACGATGCCAGTAAACATTTAAAAGCTTGTGATTCACTTTTGGCTTTAAAAATAATGGTATGAAAATCAGTTTTCGAAGTGTTCATGATTTGCTTGATTTGGTTTTGTTTTTGTTTTCCTTACACTTTGGAAGCTGTTAGCTTAAGATAGCAAATGTAGGCTAGGCCTAAATAAGCATTTTGCTTCTGCATTTTAGTCACCACAAGTCATGACTAAAAGGCAGAAGCAGTGCAGACACTTTAAACAAAGCAACAGTAATGTACTGTTGCTTTGTTTTAAGTGTCTGCACTGTGAAAATTATTGTCTTAGCCTATATATTGACTGAACAAATTCTACTACTATTACATTATGCATTTTGAAATTGTATTATTATTTTCCTGCTAAGTATCAG
This sequence comes from Notolabrus celidotus, assembly GCF_009762535.1. Lineage (NCBI taxonomy): Eukaryota > Metazoa > Chordata > Actinopteri > Labriformes > Labridae > Notolabrus > Notolabrus celidotus. The sequence continues at coordinate 24,110,912 of NC_048280.1, forward strand.
TGTTATTACCATTTTATTAATGTTATTTTATTTTAGAGGATATTTTTATTTTAAAACAAAGGAAACCTGTAAAACATAAAGCTTGTCTTTCAGTGTATATGTGATGTGATTGTTGGAGTTGGTTATAATACAAGGGGCACCAGTTAAAATCTTGCCTAAAGCACCAAGTCGGTTAGGGCCGGCTCTGACGGTGGCTTTAGACGGTGGTCTTAGACTGTGGTATTAGATACGTAATAAATGTTACGTCGCTTACAATACAGTATAGTTAGCGCCAGAGGGGCAACGAGTTGTTACATTGTTACACCTGAAGATGTATGCGAGCAAGTGAAGCCATATAAGGTCCAAACTAACCTCTCTAATGTTACACTGTCGACTCATTATTGCTCTTTCAGCCTAACAGCATTAAGTATAATCCTCTGGCAGCATGACAGCTTGGAGTGGTTGTAATACAACTCTTACCAGTCTATACTTACATTGTCAAAGAGTGACCCGACATTTGCAGTGACGAGCAGCACATCAGTGAATGTCTCCATGTTCACGAGCCTCCTTCACAAACAGCGCGAGGAAACTCCGTAGCGTCGCCAAATGACGCGCGTGCAGAAGGCCTACGGCAGGCACTCTCCAGGAGCTTAAAAAAGGCTTCTTATTATGTCACCTACAACTGCTTAAAATACACCAGCATCCCCGTGATGACTCTGAGTCGCTCCAACTTGTTTGGTGATGGCGGGCTTTAGGATCAGGTCGTTGTCATATCTCTGAGCGGTGTTCATTTCCATCATCGAGCAGAAGAGCAGTAAGTGAGTTGAATAGCCGACATGCGTGGATTTCCGCCTCCTCTGCGTTAATTGGACTAGTGGCTTCTTAGAGGACTTAAACCAGCCTGGACGGCGCATCTGCTGCTGCCTTGACAAACGCTCAGACAACCGGACCGAGCACTTAGTCAGTGTTGGGTAATAAACTCGGTGCTCCGCCTCCCTCCACCCTGTCTCTCTCTCTGCCTTCCTTGTGTTGAGTTCATCAACGCAGAGCAAGCATCGTAGCTAGAGCCCAAAAGTGAAACTTCCCCATGTTACTCGCATCGTATTTGAATGCTTGAGAAACAACAATATGCAATATCATTAACAAGCTTTATCACTCCAAGTTACTTGTATTTCGTTATCATGACTCTAGAGACGACATAAAAAGTTTGACTTAACTATGTTTGTCTACACACCAGTCAACATACCAAAGAAGTCTGTGTTGTCTTAACAGGAAGTTAGTCATTTTCTTTCCTTGGAACTCTTTTCTCTCAATGAAATATCCTCTCCCACACACACACACACACACACACACACACACGCACACACACACACAGTTTGCCTTCTCTATGGTCATAATAAAACTGAAAGGCTATTCACTTGCCTACATATTATAAAATAATATTAAATTAGAAGGAGTGCTGTTATACTGGATACCTGCACAGCATCAGTGGCAATGATTATTTGGACACAAAGACTACTGTGCGTTATCAACATTTATCCTTAGGTATCTATTACCACTGGTAACATAAGAGTTGATCAATTCAGACAGACATAACATTAACAGTACTCCTTACACCTGATACCTATAGTTTTAAGTCCCAGTGCTGTTATAGTGTGTAACAGCACTTCTGGAACGCCTCTGGTCCAATCAAATTGCTTGATCAGATTTCTGTTGTGCAGTTATAGTCAACCACTAGTTTTGGGTTTATCTAAAAAAAACTACAGTGAAGCAATTTCTCTAGAACAGCATACCTCCTTCAACTTCTAGTCGTCACAACAGCAGGGTAACCACAATATTTCTCAACACAGCAGTAGTTCTCCCTCCATATCTTAGAACTTAACTCTAGTTGAGGGGAAATGGATCTGTGCCGTCCAGCTGCCTGGGCTCCAGCCCAGGCTAAAGCAAAGACTGCCGGGGGCCTGACTTTGTTTCTCCATAGTGCTGTAAGTGAGCTGTTCAACCATGGCATGGTTTACACAGCCAACCCTTTGAGCCCCCTGCTTCCTCCTACTCCTCCTCTTTCCTTTATTCACCAACGTCAACAGATGCATTTGAAACGATTGCAACAGAGATTCTAAAGAATGCTGCCATGTCCATCACCGGTTTTAGAACAAAGAGAGTTAAGGGGGAAACCTTCCTGAAAGGAGACCAAGGCAGCTTGTTGCTGCCAGGAAGAGAGGCCTGGCTTTTGGACAGAGATGCTGAGAAAAAAACAGCAACATACAACAACAGAAAGACATGTTTTTTAGACACCATAGAGAGTTGGGGAATGTATACAAAAGAAGTAAACATCAAAATAAAGCTTTAGACCCAATGGCCAGATGGTGTTGTAGTAGCTTGGTGCCCACTGGACAATAATTCCAACAGGAAATCGCTCGCTTGCCAGGAATAGCACAGAAAAGCCAGAGCCAATTAATTGAAGCATAAACATAAACTTTGGGGGTCAGTTGTCTAGTTGTAGTTAACAAGGCTGCTGTGAAAATGTCTTATTTGAATGTTACATTTAATTTTCTTTCATCTGAAGACACAACAAGTTGTAATATCATTTTTTAGTATATTGCTCTTTGCGCCCCACTTAGGTCAAATATGTTTCAGGGGTTTTAGTACATGCTTCTGTGCTGGGATCTGAAAAAAGGACATTATAGAGGGTGTACAAAGCATAAAAAAACACTGAAGTCAAAGCTTGAGTCACTTTCTTGAACATTTATTCTGATGAACAGATTTGACACGGTCAAAAAGACTATCCCTGATAAAAGCAAACTAGAGGGACGAGTGCCTCGGGTTCCTGCTCTCTGAGGCCTTCCACCATGTCCCTCAGCTGCAGCCTACAGTACACACTAAAGATGCACACTGTCCCTCTTTGAAGATTGTTGATGAAAGTGGAAATAAAGACCAACGGTTTTACAGTTTACTTAAAACAAATTAGCCAAGATGGTTACTACACAAGCCTGTGAAAACATAATGCCTTTCTGGAGTGTATTAGTATTTATCAGCTATATGTGATATCTATGTTTTAGGCAGGAGACAGACTGTCATGGTAATAACCCTACATCACTCTGTTCCATGGGCATTAAAAGGGACAGTGCTAAAAGTATCCCAAATAAAATTAGTGATTGGACTGCATTGTTAGCTCAAACAGGAACATCGGCCTCAATCCATCAGAGTACCTGCAGCTGCACAATCACCACTTCATAATGTGAGGATTCTCACATTCCGTGGAAAACACAAGAAACTGACAACATGTCTGAGCTCATCAGCACCATAACAACGATAGTGACCGCATGGTTTGATACAAGACTTTTTGTAAAACACAAAGCATAAAATAAAAGTTTATCATCTCTTGGAAAAAGCCCATAAAAATATCTGAAATGTAACAAAATCTGGTAATGTGCACAAAATTATGGGCACAAGCCAGTCATGCAAAACCTCAACTCAGTTACAGGTTTTAGCTGGATAACAAACTAGTTTTTATCTACAATAACTCTCCCAGTTATGATCAGATCTGTAACCTTAACGCAGTGTGATACAAACATGAACGTAAAATTAAAAAGTTAAAAGTTTAGACAATCAAACAGAGAACTCAATGACGGACAATAACACAAGATTTCCCTCAAGAGAAAAAAAGAACTGCCACCACGGAAGACATTGCTCCTTTTTCCGTGCGTACCTTGCTTTCATTGTAATGGAAGCAAGGCTCAGTCAAGCTTTTCCAACAAAGGGCAGCAGACTCAGAATGACCCGTAACAGCGACACAAACTGAACATGCTGAGCTGAGGCAGTGACCAAGGAAGCTTAATGGAGTGCTGTTGACTTCAAGAGGGATTTTTTTCCAGTCAGGGAACTCCAGTAGAGACACGAGCCTGCTGACTGCTCATGTAGTCAGAGTTGTCTGGGGTGTGTCACTGAGACAGTCCACCTTTACGAAGAAGTCCTTCAGGAGCGACTGCGATCCTCTTGGGTGCCCACGAGCATTTTACTGTACAGCTTCTGCTGCTCCTCTTTAAAGGTATCCTTTACCTTTCCTCGTTTCAAGCCTCCGTCCCTGCAAGGGAGTTTGAAATTAGTCAACAATTTTTGCCATGTTCTTTTGGGATTGGGTTCTTCCGATGCAAATGCAATGCAAACCAAATATGTAGCATCACGAACATATTGTTTAATATGCAGCCAAAGTTTTCATATGAGGTTTTTACACAGAAGGTGACTGGAAAAGGAGAAATAACCTTGAATGAACTGTGATTGACAAGGCAGTATGGCAACTTTAAGTTTTCTCATGGTTTTCTGGGAGAGAAACAACATTACTTTCCACTACTTCCCTCACTCTGCCTTGTTAAACTCTGTTGCTTAAGTGCGATGACCATTTTTTACAGAAGTAAAGGTTGCACAATTTAAAAAAAAGTGTGGTCTTGATACCAAAACCATTTGACTAGATCTTCCTAGTTTAAAATAAAAAGTACATTTAATACACCTGCACTTTCTCTGCAAAGCTCTCTCAAAGTGTCTGTTGTGAAAATGTTTACTAACCAATTGCAGCCCAGTGATTTGAATGGTAACACATGTTGAAGTCATGAAAATGGTTGACATGCTTAAGCTGAATGTGTGTTGTCTTACCAAAGGAGGTCAACCAGTCCACCTTGCCTAGCTATTGCTGCCTTTACACGGTTTGCAAACTGAACAGCGTCCTCATCCTCCTGTTGAAGAACCACAGGTGAACAATTAGTCATGGCATAACAAATGATAAAAGCACTGCAACTATCGACCATGCTTTGTTCTTATAAGGGAGAGTGGTCATTCCAGCATAATTCCCACCTATACAAATCTTGTTGAAGCAATAAAGAGAGCTCTGCAGTAGAACTGGAAATTACATTCCTTTTTTATTTAAAATGAATTGCAATACATTTTGTTCCTCCTGTATGCTCATTTGTTGTGAACAAGGGTTAAGCTGAACATGTTCTTACCCCTCGAGACATGGGAGGAAGGTACCACACGCTGCAGACGATGGCCCAGCTGCTCATCATGCGCAACAGGTAGTTGACCATCCCGAACTTGCTGCTGTTCCAGAAGGCGTCTCCAAAACGGGGATCATACTGGGATGATCAAACACACCAAATTAACAATAAATACATGCTTTATTTTGAAACAGAGTGTTGACTGAAGTTCAGACATGCAGATGGTCGGGATAACATTTCACCACGGACTAAATGACACGACTCTTACCTTAATGGCCACAGGGTAAACTGTGGCACCAATGTCAAAGCTTCCCTTCTTAAACATCATAACTGATGTGTTGTTAATGCAGGTACCTGCAGATAAAGAGCATGCATAAGAAATAAATCAGCTGCTGTCTTTAAAAATCAAACAACAAAACACTGCATTGTTATTATGAAGTCCTATCTCTACTAGATCTTAAAAAAACTTACCCTCAGGAAAAATGAGAATGGGCAGTTTTGATTTATCCTCTACATGGTCGCTCAATCTGCATAACAGAAAGGATGAGGGTTATTACTAAAAACCTATGTTTAAGATATTCTAAGCACAGTTGGAATTAACACAATCTAGACTGACTTATACTTTAATGTAGAAGTAGCTTTGACTACACGCCAAAAATACTTCCTGAAAGACTAAGGGGAAATGATCAAACAATGTTTAACAAAATAATAATAATAATATTAATAATAATAATAATAACAATAATACAAATATTTAATAATCAACTGAAATTGATATTTATAACAAAACAGTAGTAATAACAAAACAATAATAATACATGTCAAAATATAGCAATAATAACACTATAACAATACAACAGTAACAATAATAAAACTATAATAATACTATAATAACAAAACAACAATACAGAATTTAATGTTAAAAGGAAAATTATATTTATAACAAAACGATAATAAAAATAAAACAATGGTAATAATAAAATAATACATGTCAAAATAAAGCAATAATAAAAACTCTAATAATAATCATAATAATAATGACAATAACAAAACTATTATAATAACAATGACAATTATAATAATATAATAATATAGTAAATCTGTAATCCTACCTTTTTGCCACTAGATGTCTGTCTTTGACTTCTGAACGTTCAAACCACACATGGGGGCAGGCTTTGACCATAGATCTCTGAATGACCCCCATCAAGCCACCATGAATTTGTCCAACCTGATGAAACACAACACAAATACATTTATACATCAACAAATGTATTTCTGGGAGGATTGACATTTGAATAGACAAGAAGCTGCAGATAATAAATGACTGACTGCAGTCTTTCTGTAGCGCACTGCTCTGCAGCAGTAAACTCACCATGGCATAGCAGCCATCACTGGCCAAGATGATGACATCAATGGGGGAGGTATGGTTGGCGACACAGATTCCTCCGTTTTTAGGTTTGTTTTCACTAAAAATGAGGACAGGAAGAATTCATTTATGGATCATAATAAAAGGTACTTTCTGGAGGCTTACAGGATTACGCAGGAGGTGTTGCATTACAAGTTTAGTGCTTGAGCAAAAAGGCGACGCAACTATGGGTCAATATCATTCTCTCAAAGGAAGGGTACAATGTGGTGCGCTTCAAAGCTGCCAGTGGTGGAAATGTTAAAGGTTCAACCCCCAGAGTAGGCAGGACTTGTACATACTGAATCTACATTCCAAAGATAAAGTTACAATCTTAAATAGAGAAAGAGAGAGAGAGAGCACACAACTTCCTATGTCACGGCATATTTTTAGCTCCAGACTAGAGAGCAGTACGTGTCACAACTGACCACGTTCTGATGGCAGACGTTCAGAAACTCACGCGAAATTAGGACAGATCTTTATCACACTGAATCTATATCGAACAATCAATGCCTTATATATTTATTTATTTTTCCTTTTGCAAATTCACTGAAACTGCATCTTTTTTTGTCTGGCATTGTAGGAGATGAGTGTTTAAAAAAAACATCCTTTAAAAAGCGACAACATAGAAATAATATCCCTCTAACTGAGATAATATCACCACAGTTTAATTTAATCTTCAGTCAAACATGAACTTCAGTGAACCTAAAACCAGCATCAACTGTGAAGGACTACAGTAGATAGGCAACCACACAAAGTTTCAACTTCCTCCTTCACTTCCTGAAGATGCATTTTCCCTCATAAAAGACATGTCTCATGTCTTGATCCTATGGATTCTCAATCTGACATCTGTCTTAATCTGTTCTCACTACCTACACAACGCTGCTCCAGTTTTGAATCCACTCTGTACAGTGAAAGCTTTTGTTTCATGTGTAAAATATACTCTAGCTACAGAGCATATGCCCTGGTTTTGTGTGAGAGAGAGAGCATTAGTTTGGATGAGTTGGGGTTTGTGCTTTACCTAAGCTCATATACCAACAGGAATGAACATGAAAGTGGACAGTGTGGCCTCAGGCACCCTCCCTTTCATGCTTACACTCTGGGTGCTCAGATCGCAACTGCTCACACACCCTGTTTTCTGTTCTCCAAAGATAACTCATCTGCCATTATAGGATCTCATTTATAGCCTTCTCTTTTAACAACAACAGACCTGCAGGGGATCAGGTTTGGACAGCAGAGCTTTGTGAAGAAGATGAGTTATATAAGAGCACCCTAATTAAAATATGATATTCTAAAGGAACATGAAAACTAAATAACTGATTAGAGACTTTTGAAGTTTAGTAGTCCACAAATAACTTCTAGAATAAAATGATATGTATATTTAACATCCATAAATATATTTAGCAAAAACATAGGGCAAACAGGGTTAACGGAAGCAGTTCAGAAATTGTGAAATGAATCACAAGGCTGATAAGCTGACACTGTAGAGGAAGAGTTTGAAGTAATCAACCAGTTCCAGCCCATGCTGAGTTATTACTTATTAACAGTGGTGGACAAAGTACACAGCCTCATTACTTAAGTCAAAGTATAGATCCTCCAGGTCAAATATTACTCCAATACAAGTGAAAGTTACTCTGTCAGATTATTACTTGAGTTAAAGTACTGGAGTACTTGCTTTTAAAAATACTTAGTATTCAAAGTACTTCTTAAAAAATCTCAAAACGTATTTTCGCAAAGCATGAGTGCAGTCAAGAATGCAAAGGAGTACATTCAGTTACATTATGTTTATTTAGAAAACATTACTTGAAATCTCTTAAAACTATACCATGGAATAAAAACATTTGAAATGTTCATCTGGAATGAAACAAATGTAACATAGCTCAACACACTTTAAATTTTTGTATGTTTGGGCAGAGACAGGGAGAACATTTCAAACGATGCGTATCATTCTTCATTTCAAAAACCTCTAACACGGGCTGAAGATATGACCGTGGGTGCTCAGGTGGAGAATTATAGCCATCATTACCACCTCTAAATGAACTGCCTGATCTGAGGGAAATTTGCTCTGTGTTTGCTCCACATTCAACCATGGAGACGCTTGATATACAGGTATGACTAAACCACTGAGACAAACAGAACTACACAAACACATTTACTGTCTTAGGGATCAGATTTCAGAAAAGGGAAGGAAATTCATGAGCTGACTTCAAAGCAAAAGTAATGAGTAACTTGAGCACTGATTGAAATGTAGTGGAGTCCAAAGTACAATAATTGTCTTCTGAATGTAGCGGAGTAAAAGTAATAAGTTTCCCAAAAAACAAAAAACTCAAGTAAAGTACAGATACTCAAAAACTGTACTTTAGTACTGTACTCAAGTAAATTTACTCTGATACTGTCCACCACTGCCTATGATAAAGATTAACCTTAAAAACAAGTGATTGGGGATAGTAAAGAGCCAACACTCTTGATCACAAACTGAATCAAGATAAATGTGAAAGCTAGAATTTTTCTGTGGGAATGGACAAGTAGCCACTCGAGGCTAGAGCTGAAAACAACAACTTTTTTATTGGAATTAATCAGGAAACTAAAGGAGCCCCTGAAGTCCCGTAAAGAAATATTTTTTATGCTGTGTACACAGGATGTTATCTTGTGCGTGCAAGATAATTATAACCTCTCCAACTAGTTCAGATGTGTTGTCAACATAAAGCCAGATGGAGAAGACAAATTTAATCAAATGTTACTTTCTCAGTATGTCCAACGGAGATATTTTAGTTGCTCTTGTAGACATGGTACTGTCATCAGCAGAAATCATCTGCTTCGCTCACTAAAAGACAACAGGATCAGCCAGAGTCTTTCGCTGTCAGACACGCCCCCTTATCCAACATCACTCACTGATTAGAGGCTCTGACTTCTCTGGAACTTCACATCACCTGAGCTTAATAACGGCGAAAAGACGGACCTTAAAAAGGTCCCTAAGGTCATAAGCATACATCTATTTCTAAACAGTCGGTATGTGATGAGCTGAGGTTAAAAAGTGATTGATGTGAGTTTTAAGCACAAATTACTGAACATAAAAGCAAAATCATAAAATCAATATAACAGAGGATTACTCCCGAGTTTTATAGGCATATCTGTTTGTTTATTTCAGATTCACCGTATAAAGGAATAGAGTCATAGAGCCTTATATCACAGATAGAATAGAAACATTCAAGCAAGATAATAACTTGTGCACACAATATCAAAAATATCTTTTTTTACGGGGGCTCCGTAGGAAACTGTTTAAGTTGTTCAAGTAAAAAAGTTTGAGTTACGAAAAATGTTAGCAATCCTCCTCATCCTTGAGTGCCTGAATTGGGCCTCTAAGTTGTTCTTGATGATCCAACAAAAGTCCAAACCCTGAAACTATCCATTTATCATCACAACTGACAAAGTAAGGCAGCAGTATAACTGACATAATTAGATTACCTGAGTGTGTCAGGTTTATGAATACAGTCTGTCAGATCCTGTCCTGGACTGAACTAACTGTCCCATATGTGCTTCATCTCACCTGAACCCTCTCCTGTCTTTAGCCTTCTTAACCTCCAGACTGGACTACTGCAATCAGCATTCTCTAACTCCTGAAACTACAATATGTCAAAAACTCAGCTGCCCGGTTCCTCACCCACTCCGCCTCCAGAGCTCACCACACACCAATCCTTCAGCAGCTTCACTGGCTCCCCATACAGCACCAAATCCACTTCAAGATCCTGCTCATCACCTACAAAAGCCTAAATAACCTCACTCCCTTATACTTGACCAACCTCCTCAAATGCCATTCCTCATCTCGCCGCCTCAGATCATCAGATGCCAATCTCCTGTCCCCCCTAACCAAGACCAAGCACCGCACCTTGGGGGACAGAGCCTTTGCAATTGCTGCCCCAACTCTCTGGAACTGTCTCCCTTCACACATCCGCAACTCTGACTCTCTACTCTCACTTCCTAACACAAAAATGAAAACTAAAGGGGACAGGGCATTCGCAGTGAGGGGTCCGACACTCTGGAACCATCTGCCTGAGGAGATCAGGTCTGCTGAGTCAGTGAGCTTTTTTAAATCCCTCCTTAAAACATACTTTTATTGCAGAGCCTTCACAAGTTTTATCTGAATTGTATTTAAATTTATTTTATTTTAACCATCTTAAGAAATATATTTTAAAAGAATTTCATTCCTTTAGAGTTTCTTTTAAGGGAATTTTATGTCTTTTAAAATATGTTTTATTTCTTTATCTTGACTTGTCTGTTTTTATGATCTGCCTGCTTTATTTTTATTTTGCTGCCCAAGTAAAGCACTTTGTAACTTGGTTTTTGAAAAATAAAAAATAAAATTATTATTATTGTTATTTAAAAACCACCTGACGACTTTCCTGTTCAAAATAGCCTACAACACATAACCTCTTCTCCCTCCCCACCTCCGTCTTTGTTCTGTTTGATTATTTTTTCATTTTATTTTTTGACACTTTATTTAAAGTGACTTTGAATACCTAGAAAAGCGCTATTTGTTCTATCAATTATTATAATTATAATTATTACTATTATTATTATTATTATTATTATTATTATCCAATACAACCTATTAGGGCCTTACCCGGAAGTCTACCGTGTTAAAACCTCCACCTCAAAAACTACTGGGGATGTGTTAATAAGACTACAGTCCGCAGTCACATGATGTAAGCAGGTGTGTTAAAACAGTGTGGGGGCCTTACCTGTCATGGTAGGTTATAATGGCAGTCAGAGCTCTGACACATATTCTGTAGCACATCAGATGGACTTTCTCACTCAGAAAGTTTTTTATCCTGCAAGCAAAAAGGAGCACATAACGATGAGTTTGTGTGTCTAGAGGTCAGATCAGAGATAATCACATTGATGCATCTGACCCGATAACTCTGATAAATTAAACAAATCTGTCTTACCTTCCGTTTGGCAGCAGCCCAACAAGAGAGGTGAGGAACACAAGGAGTCCTACACCAGTGAAGGCAAGAGTTACCCTGGGAGATAGAGAGAGGGAGAGAGAGATAGAGAGGGAGAGAGAGAGAGGTCACACATAATCCCTGCACAAAGAATCTTACAACAAAGCTGTATTGTAATGCACAAAACAAGGTTGTGTATTTGTGTTTGACAAACTTGAAACCGTCTTTTTACAAGTGTTTCAATACAGGAACATGATCGCTGGTCATAAAAGTTTCTTACAACATGTAAAGGTCACGAGTAACTGTAACCACGAGATATAATGAAAGTACTCTCATCTGCTTTCTTCCATCAGAACCTGCAGTCGGGCATTTCAGGCAATAGTTAATCCAGCCAACAGGTCACCATAATCTGGATGAAGCAATCATGCATGGTTTGGAAAGATGCTGATGAAATTATGCAAAGATCAGCCAACCGCAAGAGAAGTTAAAGATTCATGTAAGTTTTGCAATGTTCAACTGGGCAAGTACTGAATGGCAGAGTCTATTGGCTGGATGGGAAGCTGGTATGATGTCCGCCTGTGCGGCGGTGGCCTGATTTGTTTCCCCACTGGCAATTGGAAACAGGCCAGCCAGGCTTAGTACTGAGTCACTGTCCCTGACTCTCTCTAAGCTGACCCTGAATGAGGAAGTCCCTCGTGTACTCGATGTGTGTGCCAACACTCAATGCGAGTCTCAAACTGCATGTAGCAAGTCCATGATTAGAATTTTTTTACAGGTCCCCAATAAGCAGCTGCAGAAAAGAACATGTCAAGCTCATATGTTAGCACTCTGGGTGCCTACAAATTCATCCACTCCAACTAGAAGTGTTTTAACACTTCAGCAGTTACAACAGAAAACAGGATGCAAGTCCAAACTGAGGATGTGGGGAATAAAAGCCATGAAATGTTTGCACTGTGGGTGGATTCATCAAATATTCTCAGTAAAAGTTTGAATGCTGAACCCTCAACAGGTGTTCGTTAAAAGTTTGCTTTAGTCAGATCCATAGACTGTATAAATAATGAACGTAGTATCCATGACGTCACCCATTTGTTTCTGAAGCTCTGTTTTGAAGCCAATCGTCGGCAGGAGCCATATTGGAAATGTTGAACACAACCTAACTTCTGTTGAGCTAGTGTGAGGTAAAGAGGCAGGCTTTGAGTCTCCAAGCAAACAGTTGCAGTGTTCCCACCCGTCAGTCAAGTCAGCTGGGCCTCTCATAATGAAAAACTTGTAATCTTAATATCTTCGAAATTGCTGCGTTATGAAAAAAAAAATCCTTTTTTAAAATTGGTATGTATGTGGTTTCCAGTACTTCTGGAGCCAGCTTCAAGCGGACACTTGAGAAACTGAAGTTTTTAGCACTTCCGCATTGGCTTCAATTCTCGTGGCAGGAGGTTGCCACTTGCTCAGATCCCACAGCAGACTTTATCACATGCAGAGGATAATGCATGAACTGATAAGAACACTTACTTTGCTGCTGCTGCAGTAATCAAGATTTGTGTTTTACTTATACCAGCTTTAACTAGCAAAATAAAGTTCTAATATGTAAGCGTCGTCCTCTTGTCTCTAAGCAGTATTTACCACATATCCATCTTACACATTAACAGCCACCAAAGAATAACTGGCAACACAAGCCAGCCTTTTCAATGTTCTTCATCTGAATGAGGAGATGAAACACTAACACACACACTAACACACACACTCACATACACACACACACCTGATGCCACTGTTTTGCATCTGCAGCTGCCCAATGCCTCAGGAGTTAATGTGTGGCTTTCAATCACTTTCATGGTTACATCATCAACATGCTTTACTCTCAAGCTCACCTGCTGGTGTAACAAAAGGAAATGCAGACTAAATAAATGATACCCAAGTTCTGTTTTTGTGTGCAACTAAATCAAACGTCCTGCCGATGGGGATGGTCAACACAGCAGATGCATACAATGAAAGGGAAACCACAAAGAGGCAGGGCAAACCAGTGGAGTGTTTTTGTGTGCGGGTGAGACCGAGGTGAGAGAATTACATGAACTGCAAGGTGTTCATGTTTTCCTCAAAACCTTGTTTGGAAAGGCTTGCTCATGTAATACTAAATAACCACTCTTGGAGGTCCAGTTAATACCTGAGAGGCAGCAGGAAGCCGTAGCGGATCAGCAGGCCCAGTCCCCATAGGACGGTCAGTCTCAGGCTGATGTACTGAAAGTTGTTGTTGCTGCGAGTCAGCAGATTCCAGGACTCAAGCTCCTCAGCTGAAAACCTCTTGGTTACCTCATCGTCCATGATGCTCTCCACTCCCCGCCGAGCAAAGTAGAAGATGTCAGACATCTCAAACTCGGAGGCTGAGTCTAGGTCTCTGTTACTGCCACTCCGCCTGATCTCCTTAATCTCCTCCTCTAAAGAGGTGGGCTCCTTGGCAATGAGAGCTGGAGCAGACCAGAGAGAGAGGGGGGGGGGGGGGGGGGGGGGGTGTAAGCAATATGGAGTACACACATTTATAGGAAAACACACTGACAGCACATCTCACCATTAGAGTATGGTTTGTAAAGGGGGTAATCCTTTTCCTTTGCTCCTCTCTCTATCCGCAGAGTGGCCCACTGCAAAGTAAGAACAGCCTTTTGATGTTATATTATAACAAATGAGACACTTACAAAGATGTTAGAACATTAACAGTTGCTTAGAGGGAGTCTGAAACACAAGGTCATGGAACATTAAGTGAGCCAAGAAACCAAGCAAGTAGCAGCCAGGTACTACTATTAGCAGACTGCTGTTAAGTTGACCTTTCTAAATTTATACTGTATTTCAAGAAACTCAAATCAACAGAACAATGCTAACTCTTTATGACAGTCAGAGTCACTGCTTACTTTTTTAGGTTTCAACCAACACTCTGTCTGTTCAGTGTGGTGGTTAAATTGTAAAGTGTCAAGTGCAAGACTTCAACAATACTAAAAGACACAAGATTGAGCTTTTATTGAAAATAAGCTGATGAGTGCAAGATTTATCTGTGGCCACAGCCTTGTTTTTAGAAACTGACGCCTTATCTTACACTTCTCCTTCTTTAGTATGTAGAACTTTGTTTGCACTCTGCATGCTGAGACAAAAACCAGCAGGTCAGGCTCAGAGTGTGCAAGAAAAGGACAAAGTGTTCCAGCTAGGGAAGAAGCAAGAGGGCTCGTGAAACTTTACTTGCCAAAAAGTCTCCCACTTCAGTTCATACCACAGCATGAGATAACTCCAAAGTCAGTCTGCATCAATCAATATGTTGGAATGCACTGACAGCATGCAAAATAACACTGGAATCGGGCCCAGGGGCACCTTCACAAAACTTCCAAGAATGTTAATTGACACAGTAAGAGAGCCTGTGGCTGCAAAAGTCAGGCTGAGAACCACTCTGAGGGTTTTCTGATAATCTACTTTTGTATAAACTGTAATCCATTTAGTCCAAGAAAGCTGTGATCAATCATTTTGATTGAATTATGTTAGCCAAAATAGTACCATGACGAGATGTATTATTGGGTGAGTCAGCATATTAAACTGCAGCTCCAGAGGATGCTACTACGTCTTTGGTTGTGCAGACATAAAGCAGATGGCTGCTTCTTCCAGTAAACGTACATGAATAAAACTGAGCTGGTCCATCTCTGAAGTATTAAAGAGGATGTTTGACTTCTTTGTTCCCTAAAAGTGTTACAATTGCAGGATTACAGCAATAACCTCTTCTACCATAGTGTTGTAAAGTAAGAGGAGCAATGCAATTCTTTGACCACCTAATTGCAAAAAACATCAACACAACTGGAGGTCTTTTTTTAGATTAACGTCACCGGTAGATGTATTGATTGTATGCTAAGTTAGGCTCATGATAAAATGCAATATTTAACTCAAAAGCCTAAAATGAAGACTTAAGTAATAAATCAACAATGTAATGTAGCATACACCAGAAAAATATGACTATGCTTCATACAGTCTGCATGTCTGCGTCTGTCCTCTGACCTTTTCTCCAAATCTAATTGTTGCTACTGGAATTATGAGCTAAGAACATCTCTCATATCTCCCACTGGTCCATTTATTTCTGGCACAAGAACTGCTCTCAGAGGAACAGACTGGAAAGTGATGACAGATTTGCTAGAGAAGATATGCCACAGATAGAAGAGGGAGTGAAACTGGATAGCTACATCTGCACTCGTTCAGGAGGTGACTAATAAATCGTTAAAACTGACATCTCATAGAGTCGAACTTGCAATGACTGAAGCCGATTAGCCATCAGTAGTGATTCAACTCTTTTCTAGAGAGTGAGAATCCATGAACAGTATCCCTGGCTGTTGAAACCCTGTCACGGATAACAGCTACTGACAAGGTCTGTACCCCTGTTTTCTCCTCTTACATAACCACGGAGAGACGGCTCTGTGGCCGAGATGTTAATCTGTATCAGCCAGTGAACACAATGGCCACTGATTGGACACTGGAAGCATGAAGCCTGCACCTGATCAGTGTCTTCTTCTTCTCTGAGAGGTGCATGTGAAACAAGCAGAGTTAGAGGAAGAAACTAAGGCTGAATAATCATATCTACAAGTGTTTTTGCAAGCTCAGAAATTCCTCAAGGTATTTGAAAGGGTGGGGGAAAGCAAATCCGTAACCAGTACAAGCTGTCCTCGCAGGATAGAGCACACTTTAACAAAGTATGGTTCAGCAGGAGCAGGAGATGCTAATCATTCATTTATTTGACTATAAATTCTGCCCCAAACTGTTTCACATGGAGTGGATTGTTTTTCCACGGCATCCTCAGCTTTAAACACATACCAAAAACTAAGGATGCATGATATTATCAGCACGTTATCAGTATCGGCCGATAATGGCTTAAAAATGAACTACTGGACATCGGCCAACATGCTGATATCTGCCGATATAATTAACTGATAAAATAATGAGCAGCTGCACACATGTTGGGCTCATGTTTTAAGTTAAATTTTAATTTAAGCAGCAGTCTGTAAGGTACATGTAGCTGACTAATTTAGGCACATTTACTGTCAAAGATTAACCATTTTATTTAATTTGGGTTTAATTGCTGTACAGTTGCACTTTTCACATGTTCACTGTGAACAGAGGTTAGGTTTACTTTCAATGTAAATTGTGCAATTGGCCAAATTTTCCCTGGTTGTGGGTCTTGTTATGATTGTCTCAGGGAGAGCATCATCCAAGTTTTAAGTAGCATTAATCTTTTTGTAGGCGTTTTGTTCGAAAGCAATTGTCATGACTAAATATGCAATTTTAGGAATTAAATATTTTTCTTATTTTGTACAAGAAATGAATATTACATAACAAATGTGACAAGAGTATCACCGTAATACTGTACGCTAATTCCAATACAGAAGAGAAATGATGATTTAGGTGTGCGGAAAAAGAGTTGAGATGATGAAAAAGAGATGAGTTGTAAAATATCAGCATATCGGCAAAAAAAACCCAATATTGTGCATCCCTACCAAAAACTCATTTGAAACAAAACCTTGAACTTAAGTTAGACTGAATCAAATAAATGGTAAACACTCAACCATAAAGCATCACGCTTACCTCAAAGAGCTTTAACAAGGTTTTCATGTAAAGTCGCCGGATGCCAAAGGACACCCCAAAGATGGCAGGCACGATGATGAACACCAGCAGCAAAGTGAACCACACGGTGAAGGAGATGCCGAGCAGGATGCACACCAGGTTGTTGAAGGGGTTAAAAAAGAGCACCATCTTGAAGTCAGGAGGGCTACGAAATGTATTGAATAGTTTGAATCAGACAGCAGAGGACCCACAGCTCCTCCACCTCCTGGCCCCAAACGGCCCTTGTCTTTTGTCAGAAAGAGGCCCTCATCAAGATCACTATGGGTTTACACTTCTACTCACACACAACAGAGAACCAACAAGAGTACAAGTGACCATCTTGGTGTTGCCCAATTGGGCAATGTCAATGAATTTCATTATTTTCACCAATTGGTTTCAGACTTCATTCTGAATCCTGTTGCAGGAAAGTGAGGTTGAGTCTTCAGAGCAGATGTGATGATATAATAGCAAGTCCTTGCTGCAGATGTCCTTTGCTTTTTTTTTTGGAGCAAAGCCTCCCCGCTGATGACAGAGATGTAAACAATGAAACAAAAACAAAGTGGGCACAGCAGGTGGTTCCCTTGTCCGGGGGTAGATCCGGGTGTCTGCAGCTCTGTGTGACACGACCTGCAAAGATGAACAAACAAACAGTCAGTCCCAATAACATGTCCTCTTTAACCCGAGAATATAACGTGTAATTTATTAATGCAAGACAGTAATTGTGTATCGCTGCCATTTACCTACAGTGCAAATACAAGAGCGCAAAGTGAATGCTAGTCTGCATAGAATGATCATAATCTAAAGTGGATTAACAGTCCGGCATCCTCTTTTCAGTACACTGCTTGAATAGTATTGATGAAAACGGTCCTGTTATCATCCCCTGTGCAGAGATAAAGTGAGAGGCCCTCCGTCCTCCTCATCCCCTCTGATGATGCAGCAGGACGGCTAACGAGCAGCTCCATCCCGCAGACAGCCCTCACACTGTTAGCTAGCCTCATCATTACTCACCCTACAAACAACACATCCAACAGATCCACAAGAGATACTTCAGCCTCTGGCAGATTAGCACAGGCACATAAAAGACTGAAGACTCAAGACTCCAGACTGTGGCTCTCACACCGACGTTTAAAAGTCTAAAAGTTAGCTTTTGGCCTCCGAGCTAACAGTGTTGCTAAATGTTGTTTCCTCGCGTGCTCCACCTCCTCCGGCTAGCTCGAGAGGACCGTCCGGGTGAAATGCTGAGACAACCTCTTTTACTTTAAAGCTCGTATTTAAAGCGTGGACCTCCATTCGAACAGGTTATTCTCTAAAGCTTTGACTGTAATGTGTAATGTAAAAGAGCTCACCAACCTGAAGTCACGTTGAGTCCAGCACCGGTACAGTAGGCTCCCTCAGCTCTCTCAGCTCTATCACTTGTGTCTTTGTCTTGCGGACTGGAGCCAAACTCCACCCGACGTACAACATGATCAGACCACGGGCGGCCCGCTGCTGGCTACGTATTTTATCAACCAACCCCCATCAGCCGGACTACTACACCACTACACCTACAGTCTCAGCCCTACAGGGACACCTGGTGGTCAAAGCACAGTACTGCAGTGACAATAGCTTGACCACACGGGGCGCTGTAATACAATGTTTTGATAGTGAAAGTAATAGCACAAGAATTCCCTCTACCGAGTTAAATCAGCTGTTGGTTGTCACAGAGTAAACATCTGTTCAGAGAGAGGGACTTGAAGAACTGGCTGCTAAATATGTCTTACTGTCACAGCCTGAGGGACGCACCATCCCATAATATTTGATTTTAGGTGAAGGTTCTATGAGCATAGCGCATCAAGTGAGGATATTGAGATGTATGGGTGACACCATTGTTTATTAATGCGAATAAAATATGTAATGTATATAATATGTAATGTATATATGTGTATGAATCTTATGTGCTTTGGCAACAACATACCTTTGTTCATGCCAATAAAGCAAATTGAATTGAATTTAATTGAATTGACTTTGAATGTCAACACTATCCCTCCCAACCAGATTTCTTCTTAGCTCCCCAACACAGATCAGCGTGTGCAATCATGATAGTTCCGGACTCATAACCAATCGGAGAACGTAGTAGGGGCCGCCCCTTAACCAATCAGGACAGAGGATTGGCGATTAGCTATGATTGGTCTGTCATAACAGGAATGAGGGGAATAATAACATTGCTTGATACAAAGGCATTAGAAATTAGAGATTTCACAATAGTCTCAAATTATTCCACTTACCGATGAGTACCGATGGGCATTATGACCTTTTCTCCAAACCCTGCAGAGAAAAGCAACGTTTTTTTTACAGTATTCCTACCAACAGCAGCTTTAAAGGTAATTATACAGCTGCAATGGATACATTAGTTAAAGGAGAAACATCAGCATGAGCATGATGAGACTGAAGGGAAACACGATGGGTACAGGGCTGTGTAACCGTAATGATCTTTTAAAATATAGTGCAAAACACTTTGATCAACAGAAATATAGGTCTTGGAAATATGGCGGAAATCTCTCATAACTTTGACCTAAACAAATCTCAATTTGGAGAGCCAATTTAAAAAGGTAGTACCCAAGATATTTGAATAACAAAACTTATTTATTCATACATATACATCAATCTATAGTTTCTTTTCAAGTAATCGCAGAAAGAGAAAATAAGAAAAAAACAGAAACTTGGTACATCTTTCAACTCTTAATTAGTATGTCTTTTCAACAAGCAAATGAAGTCATTTCTATATATAGTGTATTTTAATGTTGTTTAAGCCACTTTGTAAAAAAAAAAAAAAAAGGCCTTCAAATGTGTGTTTCATGTTTGGTTGCCAGCGTCCATAGAAAGTCCAAAGAAACCGTAAACATTGTGTCAACATAACCCATCATAAGTCAACCCACTCATCAGTTTCCATGAGCATCAAGTACTGCTCTCCAGTAGTGCCTCAAAGTCTGGGGAGCAAACCATTTTGTGTTTGATATTCCCTAAAACAGTCAAGTCCCCTGTTCTTCCCTCTGTGCCGACAGAGACCAGCTCCTGGGGAAGGAGAAGAGGAGAAAGGTGTGTTATAAATAAAAGAACGTGGGGAGAGAAAAAAAATGACAGATACAGTACGGAGAAAGACAGATAGTGGGATGTATTTATCGCACCTGAAGGAAAGCGCATGACGTTCCCAGAGACACATCCAGTGTCACCTGTCCCAGTATGAGCTGAACCCGTCCAGACTTCCGCACCAGCATCTTTCCCACAAGACCCTCCCGTAGGTCTTTCAGACAGCAGCTGTTTTCTTCCTCTTCATCCTCCTGTTGAAAATTAAAAACCCACCTTATTACCTCACTACTATCATGTATTTAAAACTCAGTTAAAACCTCTTTCTACCTGAGTTTCAGTTTTCAGCAGCACAGACTGTCCATCCTCTGACTGCACCTCTGTTTTCACAGGTCTGTGCTCTTTGGTGGGGGGCTGACCGGGCAGCGAGTCCGGCATCTGCATGAAGAACAGCTCATCCCCTTTGCTCAGACTCCACCTGTGTAGAAGGTCATGTAAAACCTCAGGCTCAGGGAGAGGAGGAGGCCTGAACGCTGCCTCTGTCTTCTTTATATCGACTTCCACTGGCTCCTGTTTCACTAAAAGAGGAAGGAGTGTATTTTCAGAGAGATTTTTAAACGTGTATTCACAAGCTATCAAAAATATTGGAAACCCAAGCTGCTGACTTGGAAGCTGCTGCCTATTCCCATGACTTTTGGGTTTTATCCAGTGTCGAAATATTAATAAAACTGATTAAAAATATACCTAGTGAAGTCAAAATTACCTTCCACCGAGGATTCCATGGGTTCAGCATCCTCATCTACCTTCTCAATTTTAACAGCAGCCGGATTGTGTTCCTCCGTAAATCCCCAACCTGACACGGCGAGGGGGAGCTGGACGGGGCAGCTGCTCTGCTCACTCCTCAGGAAGGGATCGTCTATAAACTGAAAGAAAGAGTAAGAAGGAAGAATAAGATCTTGTAAAAAGCAGATCTCAAAGTGGCTGTGAAGAACCATCACTCTATGACAGTTTGGTAGCCTCTGTTCACCTGATGAAGATCTAAATCTGTTTAGCGTGTTTTGAGTGAAAGAAAGACAACTTCTTTGTAACACGGTTGCAAGATCCATAGCAATGATTTGACTTAGCTATTTCTGGTATATCTGATTAATTGAGGAATACAAATGCCCATAAAAGGAAGAGTGCAGATCAGGGTCATTAGCACCACCATGAGGAGTAATGAAGTAGTGACGTGGTGAGCCAAAATGGAACTATATTTTGTACCAATAATAGTCTGCAATGAGCAGGCACGCTAAAACAACAGTAGCAGCAGATATTAAGATTACGAGCTTTGCCCATTTAAGGACATGACTGATTTGACTGACAGGTGGGAACACTGTAGCTGTTAGCGAGGAGGCTCAAAGCCCCCTCTTTGCCTCACACTAGCTCGACAGAAGTTAGGTTGAGTTCAAAATTTCCAATTTGGCTCCCACCGATGATTGGCTTCAAAACAGCGCTTCAGAAACAGATGGGTGGTGTCACAGAGACTACGTCCGTTAATTATACAGTCTATGGTTCAAACTCCTCATGCTAGGTTAAAAATAAATAAATGGGGCTCACGTTATCTCGCTCCAAACTGCGCAGAATCTCTTTGGTCTCCTCCTCAGTTTCTCTCTTCTCCTTCTTAATATTGATGATGGGTGAGGGTCCCACGCTCGGAGCATCTCTCACCTCTTCATATCCACCTGTGAGTGATACATGGGACTCTTTTTAATCAAAGTACGACACAGTTATGCATGTGTGATGAAGTTTTTACAAAAAGAGAAAACAGCAGCGGGAAGTCATCAGGCTGAACTCTTACCTCTCTTTTTGAGCATTATATCTGCAGGCCCCTGTTCAAAAATAGAGTGAGACTGGATGACTTCTGGGCGACCTCGGCCCCTGCCTCTATCTCTGGGGCCTCGACCGCGGCCTTCATCCCTCCTCCCTCTCCGTGGCCCACCTTCAGCTTTTGCGCTGAAACAACAGACACAGTTAGTAATACACAATCAGAATGAAATCCATTTAATATGACATATTTGAGCTCTGCTGATGTCAATTACAAACTTACTCTTCTTTGATTTTTCGGCCAATAATGTTGGGAGCAAAGGTTTTCTAAAACAACAAACAAAATATTACATTTTTAAATTCAATCAATTTGAAAATCTATTATATACATATACAAAAATACAAAATGTAAATGTTATTATACACATACTACAACAGTCGCATATATTTACTATATTACCTTTTTGACTCCCCCTAGGGTGAGGTCTCTGGATCTTATTGCAGGAAGACGGCCAGGTGTCCCAACTCCACCTGGTCGGCGGCCAGTCAGCATCCCAGCACTGCTTCCTCCAGGGGTTGGCACACGTTGCCCACTGGGGTCATTTGAACCTGAATCTGCCATCCTGAACTGGTGACATAAAACAAATTGAACTGAGACCTTATATAGATGTGATAAACATCATTGATTCATCGACATCTTTAGTCAACTTAATCACATGATTATCCATAATGTAATAACAGGAGCAGCTACCAGTGGTAGCAAACAGCTGACCACATTATTATTATTATTATTTTTATTATTATTATTATTATTATTATTATTTTACACATTATACACAAAGGATCAATGTAAAAAAATTTGAGCAAGAGCTGATTTTCTTGTATAAGAAAACATAATGAGAACATAAGTGAATGAATGAATGAAAAAAAAATAATAATAATAAACGAAAATAATTTTAAATAAAAAATAAAGAAGAAAATAAATAAAATAATAAAATAAATAGGTTAATATTTAAAAAAGAAATAAGTATAAAAGGTAAAAAATAATAATAATACAAATAAACAAACAAACAGAAAAATTAAAAAAAATAACACCACATGGGATAATCTACATCTACAAAACAACAGAACATGTTCTTCCCTGAATATAGATGTTGAACTACAGAAGGGAGTTAAAGCCTCAAAGGATCAAAATAAAGAAAAAATAGTCGATGGTGAGAGAAAAAAATAAGAAAAACTCAAATCTGCAACCGGCTTTAGTGAGGTGGTTCTTGGAACTGCAGGGTTTTAATTAGTTCAAAGAAAGGCAGCCATATTCTTACAAAATGGTTTCGTGGATCAATGCAGAGTATGTTTAATCTTTCCTAGTTTGTTGAAATGAAGAGAATCCCCTGATCCAACCAGATGTATGGCCAGTAAAGTGAGGAAGGCTAGAAGGAAATTTCTAGTTTTAGGTAGGACCAACGCATGAGGAGGTACCCAAAAAAGTGCAACTAGTGGAGTTGGATGTAGGGACACTTGCAGCGCTCTTGAAAGAATGTCAAAAACATGAGACCAGTAATTTTGGAAGGCTGAGAAGGGCCAAAGCATATGAATCAGCGAGGCCGTAGATTGTTTACATCTATCACACAAAGGATTTATGTCAGGGTAAATTTGAGAAAGTCTGACCTTGGTCCAGTAAGTACGATGTATAATTTTACACTGAATTAAAAGGTTGACTACATTGCATTGTACATGTACTTTTTTCTTCTGCATTGATTATTTTAATGGTTTCCATTAAACAACAAAGTGTACATAGTTATTTAAGTATTTCTAACTTTCAATGTATTTTCTGAGTCCTGGAGACCAACCAGTTTAGCATTTACTTTAAAAGAGTAATTGCATCTAATGAGCAATAATCTTAAAAACAATAAGCAGGTAAACAAAGAAAAACACATGGGAATACAGTTAAAACCTCTGATCATTCGTCACCCCCAGATTTCTTTCAGCAGAAATCTCTTTTATTTTGGGAGAATGCAGACAAACATAATTTCCATAATCAAATGGGCCTCTGGTGTTGCATCACAGCAAAGCTAGGACATCAGTGCCATAAACAACTGGCAGCCATTTTTTATTTACAACCTAAAATACAACTTTTTTTTAAAGGGATCAATATCTTGACTCTGGCTCGTGATATTCAATAAATTCGCCTTAAGAACATTAAAATTCAGCAACACGTGGCCAAACCAAAACACGAATACATGGGTGCAATACTAGTATGTCAAACTTTAACCCAGTCAAGTATAACTTTCGACCAACTGTGCTCCTCCAGATACTCACGTTATGATCCCTGGGATGTCCTTTTTTGAATTTTAATCCCAAACTTGTCTGAGAAGAGTCATTACAAGTTGTTTAGTGAGGGTGCTGGTTCTGACACTGCATGACGCACGGCGCCATGACACTTCCGCAGTGTCATCAGCCCCTGTGTTCACGTGCGTCAAGCCTGCGCAGGAGGACCCGCATATTCATCAAATTCCGATTTAGAATGTCAGAGTTATTTACATGTAGATATTTTCTCTGTTAAATGGACTTAACAAATGTTACGAGTTTATAAAAAAAAGTATATTGATGTGTTAAGTTTGAATTAAGCAAATGGGACAGTTGGTCCTTTTTTTGCTGTACAAAGTACTGCTGAAATGATTTGAGAACTGTTTGACGCTCAAGACTTATAAGCCAAAATTGGTTAAATAATACCCAAATAATACCCACATACATATAAGTATGTGTGAACAGAATCACCATGAATTAGGAAAGCAACTTATTTTCGTATTAGTGCTTCTTACTGGTTGAAAATGTATTCTTAGCTCCATCCTTGAGATAATTGTTGTATTAGCATGGCATTTATTCAAAAAATGTAAAAAGGAGCCATTTCTTTAAATATAAATGGCACATTGACATAAGAAAAAATATATATAACACAGAACGATTTCTAGTGTATCAAAATGTATGTGTTTTTTTGGTTTCACATTTACATTTTTATTCATGTGGGCTTTTGATGTAAACAAGCAGGAAAATTCATTACTACCTCATCTTGACTTGAAATCCCATAAAAAATCATAAACTGCTTAATGTAATGGCAGCATAGGCAATAGACTGAAAATCAGTGCAACGCCCGTATCAGACAATTAGAATCCAATATAATAGTTTATTTAATTACACCACTTCAATATAATATAATAAAGCTGGTATTAAAAGCATCTTGGGATAATGTTTTTTGGGATTTTTGCACTATACAAATCAAGATTGATTTGTTGATTGATTGATATTTTTTACTGTAGTTGTGTTGGCACAATTGATTCACAAATTGCTGCAAAATGTTATTGGTTTTTGTGTGTTTGTCTAAAAATTGCACAATTTCTGCGCTATATAATAACAATAATGATAGCATTTTTTTTTAAATGTTTTTTTTTTTTTTTTTACTATTATTATGGTCATAACTGTTATTATTATTATTATTATTATTATTATTATTATTATTATTATTATTATTATTATTATTATCATTATTATCATTATTATTTTCACAGACAGAACATCACAAAGTGATTTAGCCACAAAAAAGACACACAGACAGTTTAATACATATTCACATACTATATATATATATAAATAATAATGATAATAACATTAATAATATTAAGTCAGCATTGGACAAATTGTGAATTTTTGACATTCATTTGACATTTGTATGAGAAATCTGAAAAACACATAAAAAATATGGTCAGGGCATCGGTACATTCATAAGTACAAGTTGTTCTGGTCCCACGCTGCCTCAAGAACAAGAGGGAAATAAATCTCTGCTCCAGGCCGTTTCTGACTTCTTTGTTGCTCTAGGCCAGACATCCTCTCCACCCTGATGGTGTCTGGTCCTACTGATAATGGATGGAACACTGGGACTGTCTCTTTTGGTCTCCACACAATTTTGCATAATGTTAAAAAATGCTAATGTTTGGACGGCTGAAATACACACAGATATCGCCCTTTGTAACACATCAGAACTAGTTTATGTAAATAGGACAACATCCTCTTTTAAACAAGCACAGCCAGCGCTCCACTAACACACAGACTATTCCCACCTCTGGAGCTGTGAGGGTTATTTGGACGGAGGCAGAGCGTCATGGCATGACTAATGATGGATGATTGCAATTTAATTACACTCCGAGGGTATCACTTATCTGTGGCTGGCTAGAAAGAAATGAAGCTTTTCAATACAGTTCACAGTCTGTGGAATTATGGCAATATATCTTTGTCATTTTTCTAATATTACATGTTTGTAAAAGGACTTTGCTCTCACTGTGAGTTTACCCCTTTGTTTATCTTCCTCTATGTCCACGCCTATTGTTTTATCATCAGATTACAGGCGATAATCTGGATGGGGTCTCTTTTTTAATCTCTAATGAAATCCAAATGAAGTTGCCCCCCCCCCCCCCCCCCCCCCCCCCCCCCGAGGTTGAAACAGTACAAAAACATTGCTTTAGAAAAATGAATGCCAGTGGAAATCTGCTTACTCTGGACTCACACAGTGGCCTCCCTCGCCTCGGGATTGGCCGAGGGGGGAGGTAGCCCATGGAGTTTAGTCCATATGGCATAACAGTTGGCACATGTATATTGTTGAGGTCTTGATGGTGCTCTATGGAAAGCACTGGGGCATCAATCAGCGTAATCTCTTTTGAATCAGCTGAAGCCACTGGAGCATGTAAAAAATGCTTCATTTATTTCCTCTCAAGTGCAAACTGTCTCCATATCTGAGAGGTGACAAGCAGTAAAGTGTTCAGTCTATATTAAGAGTGTGTGGATCTTTGTGCCCTAAGGGAAGACTTACTGGCAAGTGATGTGTGTTTATGATTGACCAGCGTGAGCATGATGCTGACAAGGTTGACTGACTCTCAATGTGGTCACACTCCACTTGGACAATTCTTTTTTTTTTCTGTGCTTTTTTAGGTTTTAATTCACCCAGTGTGGCTGTGTATGTGAGTCAAGTAAACATAATCATCAAAGCCCAGAGCAAAAATGAGAATGGGATAGGGAGAGATAGAGCGAGAGAGAGAGAGAGAGAGAGAGAGAGAGAGAGGGAGAGAGGGAGAGTGAGGGAGTTGGAGGGGAGGAGGGTTAGAGTGTTTGTGTGTCACAGAGAGTGAGAGAGAAACAGACGGAAGGAAGGAAGAAGAGAGGGAAAAGAGGCTGTGTGTTCGTTTCACCTCCTTATCAGTTTTCCTGGGGGACCAATCATCAACAGCAGCACAGGAGGCGAGGAGAAAGGGGAAGAAGGAGATATTGGGATTCAAACGGGCTCATATCTTCTCCATCATTCATTGCATAAGTAAGGAATTACTTCAAATCAGCTGGCTTAAAGAGACATGTAGTGTGTAATCTGTTATCTTTGAACTGAAGTTGTACAGATGCTTTAATGGTGTGTTTTATTTTGAGCATTATTCACGTTGCATTAATCAAAAAGTCATACCAGTGCATGACTTTTTCTTGCATGTTCTTCTGTTCCTGTGTGATGATATTTTTTGCCAATTGAGTGCCTTTATAACATCCCACTGATGCTATTTCATGTGACACAGTGAGGACATTAAATACAGCAGCTTTGACTGGTCCATGAGATGTGATTGGTGCTTTTTTCCCTAATATTTCACGCTTGGTTTAGTTGTGCAGTGTGTCAAACTGTATTAGTCACACAATGTCTCAGCTTGTTTGTCAAAGTTTGCACAATATTTCTCAGTGTTTCATACAGTAGCATGGCCATTTTATCCTCTTTAGTTTTAAAACTGCACTGAGAGAACAGTGCCTTTTCTTCCTCCCTTTTGAGCCATTTGAGTCTCTTTTAAAGTATTCTCCTTGGAAGAGAAAACATGACTTTGAAGCGCAGAGTTGCTCTCCGTGCCCTGCTCCATATGCATGAAAGCAGCAGCTTCTTTCATGATGCTGTCTCACAGAGAAAACAACATATCTGTGGTGTGAGAATTGTAACTGAGCCCTCGCACACTGCCGGATAAATGATGATTTATTATGCGAGTCTCTGTTTTAATTATTAGTTGGACCCAGTTGCATGATTAGAAGAAACAAAGCCAGTTTTCAAGCAGATATAATTGGCTGATATTTCGCTCTACAGGATGATTTATACATGAGGGAGATGGGATTGTGTGAATGGTATGGAAACCTGCTGCTGAACTGTGCTCAAATGTGTTCGATCAAAAAGTGGGACACACATAGAAACACAAGGCTTTGATGACTTGTCCTGTGAGGACCCTTCCTTTTGCCCCAGTTTCAGTCTCTGAAAAGACTCCGTGGCGAGAAATGAGAGCAGCAGCTGGATGAGACAGACGCGTGGAAACACACGTGCGTGATGCAACAGACAATCTCTCCCCACTGGCCCCCCATGTGAACGAGCTACCGCACAAATTTCACAGTTCACAGCCTTTAATGAGCTGCTGCAGCCTGTCCATCATACTGACGGGAGGATACCTTAACAGACCTCAGACTGAGACTCTGACACCGCAGCAGAGCAGGCATCTGTATAGGATCACACAGAGAAGAAAAGGAGCATGCCAAGATTGTTTGCTGGGTTATTTTTAGGCGCATCTGTGATTTAGCATATGCTCAGTTGGAGGGCAGTTTTAATAAAGGAAAAATGCAGTGTGCAACATAACGAGAGCAGCATTTTTAACTGGGCATGTAAGCAATACTTGAGGAGATGGCTGAAGCAACAATTTAGATGAATAAAAATTAGGAGCAAACTTGATGTGGATTAAATCTCAGGGCAAAAAGAGATGACCAGAGTGCACACACTGCAGAGACTTAGCATCAGTTTATGGGAGTAGCGGTGACAGCTAATCAAACACAAACACACCCTGATCATCAGATTACCCCCAGCCCTGCACTCAAGGCTGTGTGCAGCCGCCTGGATCGAACCACTGATGGGCAACTGAGGAAATATGATCATACATCACCTGCAGCTGATACCTACTTAAACCCACCTATTTCTGCCCAAACAACATAAAAGCTGCTGGAAGATTTCCCGAGCTGCAAGGAGCTCACTTGCTCAGCTGTTTCTGAAAGGTTTGCACTCAAAACGAGGAGGCCTAAGTGATGAAAAGTTACCTTTAGCTTAAATTAGTGCTGAGGGTGCAGCTGGGTTTTTGTTGTCGACTCCATTCTTGAGAACCGTACAGGACAAGGAGATAGAGGGAGGTTGCAGACGTGCGGTTGCTGGGAGACTGCTGTAGGTGGATTATGAAATGTGCGGGGAAAGCAGAGGCCAGTCACTCAGCTGGGAGCGTATTGAGTTGTGTAATGATAGGAAATGTCAGTTAAGGGCAGTAAAAGGGGGAGGAGGCCAGAAAGGAGCAGGATGGTGAATAAAACACCCTAAATGAAAGGTTAATTGGATTCTGTCTGAGGTGTATTCAGTCAGGGGTGTTTCTGAACTCTCTGAGTGTTCGCTTTGTACTCTTTTTGTGACATACTTTAAACCCTGTTACCAGATGTTACCAGCACCGGTATTACAGTCCCAGATTACAATCCAGTCTAACTCTTTTTTTCATCTCTCGGTTTAATGGCAGACGACTCATAATGGATGTCCCGCTCTGCACTCCCTGCAACATCCAGATCTGTGAGGTCACCTGCGATTCCTTCCGCATCATGTGGGATATGACGCCCCAGGACACAACGAGAGCCACGCACTTCTTCATTGACCTGAGCCGCAAAGAGAGCAGGGACCCTAACCGCTTCAAACACAGGGTCAGACAATGTGAAACCCCCTTTTTGTCCATTCTGTAACCTTTGCCTGGATGTATTTTTTCCCCCTAGGTGTCTCCTCTTGTGCTTTTTGCCTCCATATTTCATTACACCCTTTCAAAATAAGACCGGACAGCTTAAATCAGAACGGAAAGCATGCAGCTGGAGTCATAGTAGGCTAACAGATTTGTTGAACCACATTATGGTATTCTACATTAGTCTGAGCACAGAAAACATCAGTTGTGCCCTCTCAGTCACATTCAATACAAGCAAAAAAAGAAAGAAAATGAGTCCAGTCAATGGCTTGAGGCCAGTGACTCACTTGTACATTGTTTTCTTTTTTTAGGGACAAAAACTGACAAATTCTTCTGCGGCAAAGAACACTTTTCATGTTAACAAATGTCAGACATCATTCGCATGAATAAGAAATGTAAGAGCTTGATCTTTTCTTAATAATGTATAGATTTTCATGCAGAGGAGTTGCTTTGTGGCAGATTTTGCTAGCAGCAACTTTCTGAAAGCTGCAGATTATCTGCATCCCTGGCATGGGAAACATACTGGTGTTTACCTAATCTGGTTTAGCCCTGAGGCCTGACTGGAGGGATGGCCACCACACTGGACTCAAATATCTCAACAAATTAATTTGATGGATTGCCTTGAACAGACATTTGTTACCTTGTGTAGTTGTGCATTGGTTCTGTATTGTTGTGTAGCTGTTTGTATGGAGTAATGTTTGATATAACAGAGGCATTGTCTCTGTCTCCTGCCAGGGACTACTGATTTAAATGCCTTATAGCCAACTGTGGTACAGCTAAGTTGCTGCACACTGTCCCTGACAAAATAAACAAATAGAATACAATAAAATAAAATAAATAGTTGCCTATAGGGGAGGCTTATTTGGTGTTAGTGGCCCTCAAAATTAAGCTCTAGCTACAATAATTTGGACATTTCTGTCCTGAGCCAAAATAAAATATCTTAAAACAACTGTTTTCTCATCATATATTTCTAAACAATAATGTTAGCATGCCAACTCACTAAATATAACAAAATTGTCATGGAAGAAAATTATTTGCATTAGCATTTTGCCTTTGTAGCTACCTTGTTATCAAGCTGATGTTAGCATGTAGCTCAGCTGCTAGCGTGACTTTGGGCTATACAACCTAAGATAAAACAGAATTTTACCTTGTTACATTGGTCGAATGTACAAAAGTCACAATGTTCTAAGCATTTCAGCTGTTTCATGTCTAAATTTATCTCCAGTAGCTGCAGCCTTACATTTCTGATCTCCCTCTGCTTCAGAAGCAAAGTACTGACTGTAATTATGGTCTATTATTGCAGCTGACATTCACAGCTTTTTGTGAAGTCATGCAGGGTTCGGAGTCGGTAAGTTGCTCCTGAATGGGTTACATGCTCTCTCTGTGATATATAAAGAGGCACAAACAAACTTGAATCAGAGATATATGGATATATAAGCCTCTGAGCCTGTGGTTAATTAGCTGAGCTTCTCAGAGGCCTTGGTCAAAACAAAGGCACTGATTTGATAAGATGTATCTTGGTTACTGCAGCTCGGGCTCTAATTGCAGCATCACGCTAATAAGGCAAAGTTTATGGCTTAACAACTGCATTTACATTTGCTTTGAAATGTAGATTATACGTACAGCAGCAGTCTGTCCCTAATGTCAGCTCCTTCCTGTTTTGTTCTCCAGGATGTGCCGACCAAGCTGGTGGCCAAAGCTGTGCCTCTCCCCATGGCAGTGAGGGGACACTGGTTCCTCAGCCCACGAACAGAGTACTGTGTTGCTGTCCAAACTGCTGTCCGGCAGCCCGACGGTAACTACCAGGTGTCAGAGTGGAGCCAGGTGGTGGAGTTTTGCACTGGGGGTATGTCTCACAGATATAGTAACACTGATAGTGTAATACAGTCTGACAGCTCTAACCAAAGTTATACAAGAGCAGGACAAAGAACTGCAGAGCACAGAAGTGACAAAAAAATAAATTCTGTCTCAGCATTTGTTAGTCATTTGCATTTCAAAGCAGCGCAGACTTTTGAAATGATTTCTTATCTCATATCAACTTTGCAGACTACGCAATGGAGCACCTACAGCAGCTCCTTGACAAGGCCAAAGGCTCTGCAGGGAGGCTGCTGAAATTCTCTGTGTTTTATCGAAACCAGCAGCCAGACTACTTCGACTATGTCAGGTCAGTGCTGTTCTCCTTTGGATGTATTATACTCCTAAAAGCAAATTATTGCTTCTTGTTGAATGTTGAAGGAGAAATTCCAGACCTCTTTTTTTTTTTCTCCACAGATATGTTTATCGACATTTTGTTAAATGCGAACAAAACAAAACAAAACAAAACCAAGACAGCACACAGACAGTGACACACAACAACAACAAGAACAACAACAACAACAGCAACAACAGCAACAATAACAACAACAATAGTACAGATTATATTAAAATTTAAATGATAAAGAGAAGCATACACTAATTAATATGTATAAATAAATAGCTAGATAAAGTCAATAAATAATTAAGTAAATAGATAAATAAAAAAATAAAATAAAATAAAAAATAAAAACAATTAATAAATAAGTAAATTGTTATTGGTCAGTCTGCCGCCCTCAACATCACTTTTGAAAATTGCCAAAAAGGTAATCACCTAACCAAGTATATCAGAGAGGTTCAGCTCCTGCAGATAGTAAAAGAACGAGTCCGGCATCCTGTGAAATTCCCTCAGGGAGCCTTTCACTAAGTGACTGATTCTCTCCAGCTTGACAAAGTGAAGGATGTCCTTTAACCACACTATATGGGAAGGAGGTGTGGGGGGATTTCCATTTAAGCAATATTAAGCATCTGGCTAAAAGAGTGACAAAGGCCATGAAGGTTGGTTTCTCGTGAAGAAAGTGGTGCTGTGGGTGGAGTTACACCGAACAATGCCGTATTCAGTATTTGGTTCAACTGATTTTCCAGTTACTTTCGACAGTACATTCAATTTGAGACCTCTTTTAATGAAGGTTGGTGTAGAAAACAACAAACAAGCAGGTGTTTAGCTTAGCTTAGCTTAGTGTAAAGACTGAAAAAGTTAGAAACAACTAGCATGTCCTCTTCCAACGGCAGCTAATCAACTTACAAGCTTCACTGTGAATAACTGTGGAACCCACCAGCTATCGTTTGACGATGTACCTTCTGGAAGCGATGGCCAACTTTCTGGGCTTCTGTTGTAACTAGCACTTAGCGATTAAATTCATCTTCTCTTGGTTGCCTTTGTTTACTGGCAACTTAGGAGAAAATAACTGGAGTTGGTGTTGGTCCAAGGGCAGATACTTAGCTGCACTTACATTCAGGTGTTTGTTCAAAGACATTGCTGAAGGCAACATTTTGTGAGGTGACTACCAATATGTTGTGAAGTTGGAATACAGCCTAGGTGTACCATCCTTACCATGCTCCACACGGCCTGTTATTCTGCATAAAGCGAATTACCGCTGAAACGCTTGCGTGCTGTGGTTTCATTGCACTTCACCCTTTCTTAGCTTGAAACAGTAACTTCCAGAAGTCTGTTGGTTGTTTTTGTTCCAAGACTCTAAAAAGTAACTGCACCTAGCTGAGAAAGAGTTCACCACATAACTTGTGTAAAACCACATTTTAACACCTCAGTGTTTGTAAAAAATTTAAAAAAGCAGTTTCTGGTCTTGGCTAGCTTCTCCATGTAGCTTAATTTAGAGTAGAAAGGAAAGTTGTATCCACCCACGCATTAAACAAAAATCTAGTAGTTCTATCTCTAAAAAAGGATTATTTTTCCATAAGTATAATGCTAATATTTTGTCTTCTAATCTTGGATTAGGAGGGAAAGTGGGAGTCTGATGCGTCCGGCCCTAAAAGACATCAGTGGAAGTCATGGCTCTCCTATCAACGGCAAACTGCAGGGGGTGTTCTTCAGCTGCAACACTGAGTTTGATACAGGCCTCCCTCCCAAAGACTCTCCTTACGGCCCCCTGCGCTTCCAGATACCAGCTGGACATCTACTGAACCCCAACATCAGCCTGTATTTTGCAGACTTCTACTGCATGTACACAGCATATCACTATGTAGTACTGGTGCTGGCCCCTGTAGGCTCTGCAGGAGACACCTTTTGTCGCACCCGCTTGCCTATGTTGGACTTGGGCTCCAATCCCTTCCTAACATACATTGAACCCCAGAGTCCAGGGGAAGAGCCTTTATACTGCCATGCCAGTGATGTCATCCTTGAGGTGCTTTTCTCAGAGCCGGTTCACTTGGATCAGGGCAGCGTGGAGCAGATCAGCGGGCACCACCAGCTCAAGAGTCTGACCACTGCCAATGCCAAGAAGGACCCGAGCTGCAAAGTGTGCAACATCAGTGTAGGGCGTTGAGGGAGATGCTGATGTGGGATGAGATATGGATGTGTTTGGGCCTACTAAACTGAAAAGACACGTTTTTTGCAAAGGACAAAACAGTAGAGTCCATCATGTGTAGGCCAGAGTACATGGAAACAGCCCACCTCTCGGGGTGTGTGCATGCTGCTGTTCCTCTCCCGTCCTGCCTCTAATAGAATAGTGAGTATTTTTTAAAAGATTTAACAGCGTCCTGCAGATATTCATCATGATCACAGCTGGAAGTACAGTTTACATCAATCCACTGCTAAAAAAAGAAATCTGAAGTATGTGATAGGCTTTAGTCAACCTTATTTGTTGAGTTATCTGAACTCTGGTGTTTTTGTGGATTTTTTGTCAATCTTTATCAAATGTATTTTTTTTCCTGAATTGTGTTTGCTTTCAGTTTCTGTTATGATGGCCCAATAGTTTGATGTGACTTTGTTTTTTTCTGTCTCACACAACCCAGAAGTGCAGATGTTGGCTTGCAAATGCTGCCCCTTTATAAGTTAATGGTTTTAAATGTCAGACGTATTACCAAATGTGTTTCAGTTTGTACTTTCTAAATGCTCTCTCCGTAAAGTCACTGCCAGATGTTCTGTCTTTTAAAAAGGAACATTTAATCTCCAAATGTCTTATATTAAAATGTTTCTGCGTCCCCCCCGTCAAACACAGTAATGCTTCTCAAAGCTTGTCGAAAAAAAAACATCGGGTTATGATCTCTGACAGCAAACCTCTGCTCTCTAAACAGAGCTGAGCTAAGATTAGCTCAGCTCTTGCTTTGGGGCTTGTGTTTGTCCCTGCCTAATAATCTCTGACCTATATGGGAATTCCAGCGATGCCCACAGTGAAAGGAACCCCCTCCCTGGTGCATGACAGTCATGCAGGAAGGGAAGAACATCCAAAGTGTCGTACGTGACAGGACAGTCAGAGGAGTATGAGTACAAAGGTCATCAGTTTGAGTCTGAATGTGAAAGAAAGCTGGAGATGATGACAAGTTTTAAAAAGCTTTTATGCAAAACAGATATTGAGATGATTTAACAAACAAGAAGGAACAATTTAAAGTAAAAACTACAAAAAAGGATGTGATCTATTAAAGAGACAGGTTGAACTATGCCCTCTCATACAGATTGTTGCCCCGACAGAGATGCGAGCTAACGCACACATTAATGCTGTAATTCTGACCATTGTTGTTGTCCCAAAAAGGCTCACTCTGCCCTCCAGGTAAATACCTTAAACAGAACTCTATCTTTCTTTTGGCATCTAGCACTTTAGGAATGGTAATGTTGAATTCAAAGATGTCTGTCTGAGGTCCTCCGAAGCGTTTCTTTAGGTACGTGCAGGGCACATCTCTGTAAGTCTGCCAAGAGTCAAAGGTGATGCGAACACTGACATCCTTCTGGGGGCTGGTGTTTCTCACTCGGACCGTTCCTTGTATGGTTAGATCTGTGACACTGCAGTTCTCCAGGATTACCATGCTCTCTGCCAGCTTGGCTCGAAAGGCCTGAAAATCTGCCGAGGGCTGTGGAAAGCCCAGTTTGAGGCATGTTCCCGGGCAGCAGGTGCTGACGGTGCAGCTGTAGCCGTCCTCTGTCATGCTTCCCAAATCCTGCAGCGATGGCAGGAGGTCGAGGTCAGACTGCTCCTCTTCATCCGAAAACTCTCGCACGGCTGTTAGAGACAATCCCTGGGAGTCAGCGAAAACAACGTGTTTGTTCTTGATTGGGATCAAAACATCATCATCATCATCATTCAAGTCCTCAAGGAAACGGGGGAGGAGGTGATTGAGGAAGCCCTGGTTTAAGATGTCAGGGGATAGCTGATGTGAAGCTGTAGGACGGATGCAGGGACGCTGCGGCTTCAGGATGGGGACCCAAACATGAGGACACAGTTGTTTACGCTGGTTTAAGCACAGTGTGACAGCAAGCTCAGCAAGTCCAGCTGACTGAGCTGCTGACCTGAGGTCAACCACAGGCAGGACACTGTGAAAGAAAAAAAAAGTGTTTACAATACAGACTGACGCACAAGAAGTGTGATAACACACATGTACATACTGTAACTGTGAAAATAATAGGATATTGAGGAAAGTATTACAAGATAAAAGCAACATAATCGTAGAAATTTAACAGCTGCATTTGTTTAATGACAGAAAGAGCAATTTCTGGGCTTACCGTAAACTAGTCATCGGCATTGTGGTAGACTGGTGTTGAAATTATGGAAATACTTTCTCAAACTTGGTTGGAGCTCTAAAAAATGCAAAAAAAAAATGCATGTATAAGGAAGATGTAATGTCATGCATTTAAAATCTATGTCCATAATTTTGCAATCATGATGTAACCAAAAAAGAAGTCTATTAGTAGTCCAAAATCAGACTTACACACTTCCATAGGCAGCAAGTTGTCATCAGTAGTCTAAGTCACCCCTTTGCCCGCAGCAGAATGTGGCCCTGGATCCTATTTATACTACCTCAGTTATAAAATGTCATGTTGTAAACTCCTCCCTATTTTCTCTCCTGACCAATCAGCGCAGTCTTTTGGTTTTGTGCTCCTTTAAACATTCCTTGTGAGTAACCAATGCTTAATATTCATAATTCCATATTTCAATGTCAACAGAAAAATGTTACATATAAAGGTTTATATGGAACTATGTCTATGTGCTGTCCCGGTTTACTTCATGTTTTTCTACTTTATGTAACTCTGCTCTAAATTGTGGAAACTGTTCCAGACATCTCAGGCTCTATTCTCAGACCTGGCTCGTTCCTGTCTTGATGGGACCACTGCCATAGAGTTCAGAGACACTCTGAGGAGGGCAAGATTACAAACAACTCTCAGCATGCTCCTCACCTATCTGAGGAAGATATTCAAGATGAATCCATGTAATGTTGACATATTGAGTTACATAGAACCTTTGGCACACATCCACACTTACTGAAATCTATTTAAAACAACACATTTGGACATTTTGAAGACCTTAAATGTGGTGTACAATGGAGCATACTGGCTAATTTGTATCTTTAGGTCTTATTGGATGATAAAGTCCAGGAAGCTGATTCATTTAAAACTGTTAAGTGCTGCATTAAATAAACAATACAATCAATGCTTGTTTTGATTCCTCCCAAATAAGCACTTTCAAAATTTCACAGCACTTTGCATTCATTTTAGTTGAACCATACTAAATCACATCCTCTAAATACTTCTCTGTATGGTCTTATATTTCAAGCAAGCGATATTTCCCTTCCTCTAATAAATCTTGTTTCCCATAAGTAGAACAAGGGTGCAGCTTTAGCAGAACAGGTTATGTTGGCCTTTTTAAAGTTATATTTTTTGGGCTTTTTTCCTTTATTTGTTAGGACAGTGAAGAGAGACAGGAAATGTGGGGAGTAGATAGCGGGGGAAGACATGCAGGAAATGGTCGACCAGCCGGGGAATCGAAACCGGCGACCCCTGCGATGAGAACCATAGCCTCTGTATGTGGGGCGCTTAGACTGCTAGGCCACCAGCGCCCCAACGGTGGCCTTTAAGGCCAACTGAACAAATGTTACATGAGACAAAATAAATGACTGAACTGAAAAATATTTCTCTGTAATCAAAATAAAAAACGAGTATTTTATGAAACACAAACACATTTCTATAGAAGACGATTAGAGCCACTGAAAGAAAAAAAAATGAAGGTGCAATATAGATATTTTTTTGTTATTCTGAGATTAAAGTGACAATTCTGACTTACATTTCTTTCCCCAGTGGCCTGTAACCTTTTCCATACATTTCACATAACGCAAAAAAAACCAAATGAATTGCAAAAAAATATTTCAAAAATTGCAAAAAAAAAAAATAAAGAATAAATTGGAGAGCAGAAAAGAAATTAATGAAACAAAAACATTTCATAAAATTAATTAAAAAAATCACATATGGGAAAATTGTATTTATTATTTATTTATCAGTATTTGTGTGCTTTTATGCAATATTTTAAATTTTTTTGAATTATTATAGTGTTTGATTTATCCCTTTCCCAGTCCCTGAATTATTTTTGCATACCATGAAAGGCATTTGGGTTTAGTGTTTTTTTTGTGTTCATTGAATGTTTGAGTAGTTGACCTTCAGGGCCACCGTACAAGTCAGTTCATATGAGGCTCAATTTTACAAACCCCTCTATCCCTCAGTCGCTTGTTAGTTCCAATTACTAGGCAATTTGTGTGAGGGCAAAATAATGGGCAGTGATTTCCCTTCTCCAAGTCTTATATAACAATGCTTTTACAAAATCATGTCTGACTGAAGACCATGTACTATGTTTCGTTTGAAGGTACAACTAAAAATACAAGAAACTTAGAGTTTGTATGGATTAAGTTATAGAAGCAAAGGATGAGAGAGGCAGTAAAGCTGTCTTTTTTTTTTTTACTATTTATAGTTACAGAAATGCATATTTATACAAGCTTTTATCTCATATGAACATGGTGAGCAACATAAACAACACATACACACATTAATGTACACTTTGGCAAACCCATGATGCCAACTCAGCTGATGAAATTTCACCCTCAGGTTACTTGATGTATCCCGTTATAGAGCTGCAGAGGAAAAAGTCCAACAATGTGAGTCATCTGGATCAAGTAACGGAACCAACCATAAATTACCAGATTACTTAGATGGGTATTTACCAGTCACCAGAGACCATCACACCAGAAAACATTATTATGTAACCAAACTTGTGTTGATCATTAAAAAGGTCCAAAAATAACACTCGAGCACTGCACGAGCTGGTCTGGTGCACGGGGTTGATTCAGCAATGACTTGCAGACACGGTGCCGCAAATGTCTGCGTTTGTGTCTCACAAACAAGTCCTTTAGTTCTGACAAGGGATGCAAACAATAAGACAGTTCCAGATGTATTCTTTGCTGTTGATCCTCCTCATTACGGAAATGTTACAAAAAATAGGTCACTGTTCTTGTATGACCTCTCGGAGCTAAAAGAGACATCTACATCACCCGGCAAACCTGGAACATAAAAAGACTTGTCACTTCAGCCGAACAAAGAGTCTGTATATATTCTAAACAAACAGTATATTGACTCTTTAAAGAGACATTTTTACTCCATAATGTGCTGCCAAGGCACACAGACCAAAAAAGGGGAGCTAAAAATAAATCCAGATGTCACTACAAAGCAGTTGCTTATGTAAGATCTGCAGAAATGAATTAGCAGATGTTGGTGTAAGAGGGTTTGTGAGGGCAGTGTTGAGGTAATGAGAAAGTCTACCCAGTCACACTTGATGCAACTTACCTCCACGTTTAAATTAACTGCACTGCTCCACTTGAGACAAGTGGTGCTATAGTTCGATACCGCATCAGATGCTGAGAGCCCTCATCCAGATCCACAACATACTCTCTGACAGAGATCAGAAGACCAGTTTATTCAGTATCCATACAGAAAAATACAACTGTATTGAATGTGGAATCGTAACGCTGCCACCTAGTGACAGAAGTGGCAACAAGTTCTACACAAATGTACCTCTGATCATCTGTTTCCGGCTCCACTAGGATGTTCTCCTGTCTCTCTTTCACCCGCAGGAACACAAAGGAGTCCAGGCAGGGCTCAGGCACTAGGATTACATTAGGATATATCAGACTTAGTGTGACGGTCACAAAATGTCAAAGCAAATGTCACCATCTGCCAGCGCATGCTAATAGCAATATAACCAGCATGGGTCATTGACGGCTGGTGAATCTAAAGAGAGTTTCTGAAGTTTACAGAATGGAGGGAGATTTTACCTGCTTTGAGCATGTCCACTGTCTGCAGGTTGGGGGGCATACGCTTCAACGCTACAGCCTTCAGGTAGGATTCTGTGTTGGCGTAGTATCTGTACAGCAGATGAAAATTTGTTTGCACCAAGAGAGTTGTAAAAAAATCAACAAACAACTCTGGTTTAACTTCTCTATACTCACTCTTTGGCAAAGGCAAACTCCTCAGGTGAAAGCAGCGATGGATCGGCCTCCCCTCTGGACTTTTCCCGTTCCAGGACATGTGGGAAAAACTTTTCAATCTACAACAAAGCAGCAGAAAGTTCAAGCATGTTCAGTCAAAAACTACTGATTATGATGGAAGCTTTATTTTCCGTGATGTAGAGCCGACTTGACCGACCTTCTGCAGACGAGAGCGCAGGTAGCTGCTGAGCATGAAGCGTATCCGGTCGATTTCCATGCGATGCATGCCGGCCTTGGCGTCACCTTTCTTCACACGCTGCAGGTTGGCTTCCTGTGAAAGTCAGAGTACGGTCACATATTAACATTCAATGAATGAAGAGTAACCTCTTAAAAACAAGCAAAAGGTTTGAGATATGTTAGAATATGATTGAGTGGCCAGAATGCATCCATTGTACGATGACAACAGGAAACATAGAGCGATCAGGTGTCCTTATTTTCCATTAGGGGTGGAACAATATATACATTATTTTTGGTTCAGTTCAGTTTTTGGTCTTGAAGTCTCAATACATTTTCAGACAATAAGGTAAACAAATAGATAACACATTTTTTCACCCTTTAGTATGATCTTAAAAAACGTTTTTAACATTGCATTAAAGGTGACATATCATGCAAAATTGACTTTTTAATGGTTCTTTACCTGAAATATGTTTCCCTGGCATGTCTACAACCCCCCGAGAATGAAAAAAATCCATTCTGCCCCTGTTTTGATTTCTCCACCTTTCTGTAAATGTGTGTGAAACGAGCCGTTTCAGACTTCCGTGTTTTTGTTACGTAACAACAATATCCGGTCTGTCACGGAGTCAGAGCTCGGAGCTTGTTCAGCCCATAGACTGTATAAAATAATACTGAATCCCTCCCCCGTTTTTCATTACCTGCACAAATGTGTGCTAACAAGGAGCTTAGGAGGGAGGCATGCTAGTTGTAGGCTGTCTTAATAAACACAAAGGTCGGTTTTACTCCCCACGTCTGCAGATTTGAAGATCTAGTGGATGATTTTTATTTGTCATGGATAAGTGCTAGCACTAATTATCATAGCCACATAGCTACATGTTCATAGCTGTAGCTGTAGCTGTGTACCAAGACACACGTCGACATACTGACAAATAAAACAACAAGAAACACAGAATCTGTGACCAATCCTTCATAAAAGGTCCTGCTATCTTTCAGGCAGACGTCGGTTTTACTCCCCACGTCTGCAGATTTGAAGATCTAGTGGATGATTTTTATTTATCATGGATAAGTGCTAGCGCTAGTTAGCATAGCCACATAGCTACATGTTCGTAGCTGTGTACCAAGACACACGTCTACATACTGATAAATAAAACAACAAGAAACACTAAATCTATGACCAATCGTTCAGAAAGGTCCTGCTACAGGCGCCTCTCCGTCAGGATCAGATTCTGGATCAGATTCAGAGGGTTGAAGTAACGCGATCTCTGAGCAGCCGTGTATATTCAGCCAACATGTAAACATTAGATCAACGTGCTGGAGAGCCGAGGCCACATCCACTTCCTGAGGGGGCGTGGTCAGAGGGAAAACAGAGTGTTCTGAGGAGGACTGAAGAAGAGGACTTTTCAGGCATGCCAAAATCTGATTTCAAAGTGTTTTTTTGAGCATAAACTTTAAAGGCATGTTTTGGGGACCTCTTAGACCAATATATATTGATGAAAAAAGCGTGATATGTCACCTTTAAGTGCAATGTCGAAACTTCAGACAGAGTTGTAATACTGCATAAAGAGGAGGTGATCAGCCTGTGGCCCTGCTGAGGTGTGACTGAAGCTTGGTTGCTTTAATAGCAGCCTTCAGCTGGTTTGTATTTTTGGGTCAGGTGTTTCTCATCTTCCTCTTGGCAAATATCCAACAGATTCTCTAGGAGGTTCAGGTCAGGCCAGTTGGCTAGCTAATCAAGCATAGTGATATAATGTTGAGCACACCATGTGGTAGAAGTTTTGGCACTGTGGGCAGGTGCTACATCATCCTGGACAAAGAAATTGGCATCGTCATAAAAATGTAAACAGATAGAGGCATGAAGTGCTCCTAAATCTTCTGGTAGACGGCTAGACCTTGATAAACACAGTGGACTATCAAAAGCAGGGGACATGGCACCCCAAACAGAGACTGCAGTCACTGCACTGGACTTCAAACACTTTGAATGTGTGCCTCCAAAGTTTCTGTGACTTTTGACCTGCGAGGAAAAGTCCAGCTCTTTTTTCCTTAGCCCAGGTGAGACAGGTTTGACAGTCTCTCTGGTTCAGGACTGGCTTTATATTAGGAATGTGACAGTTGAAGCCCCTTTCCTGAAGATATCTGTGCATGGTGGCTCTCGAGGCGCTGACACCAGCCCCAGTCCACTCCTAGCGAACCTCTCAACAGTTCTTGGATCAACTCTTAAGGACAATCCTCTGAAGGCTGCGGTTATTCCTGTTGCTTGTGCACCTTTTCCTTCCACTCTTTCTCTTCTGGTCAACTTTCCATCAATATGCTTCCATACAGAAGCGTAAGAACAGCAGACCTTTTCAGCAATGACCTCCTTTGGCTCCTAATGGAGGCTGTAAATGATCGTTGCTTTTAGGGTTGATTTTAGGATTATTTTATTGACTTTTAAAGCACAACATGGACTTGCCCCTCTAAATATCTCTGAGCTTTTACCCCCCTACAAACCTGGTCGCTGTTCCAAGGACTCGACTGAAAACCAAAGGGGACAGGTCTCTTTCAGTCAGGGCGTCTACACTCTGGAACAGCCTACCAGAGGAGATCAGACTTGCAGAATCAGTCCAGTGTTTTAGGTCATTACTCAAGACACACTTTTACAGGAAAGCTTTTATTGGGTGCTTTTATTTAATTTTAGCTCTGATTTTAAGGGTCTGTTTCATAAGTTTGTATGTTTTTTAAGCTTTTATTTCATTTTATTTTCTATCGCTTCATTTTGCTTTGCACTTCTTCCTGCTTGTATTGCCCACTGTGAAGC
The DNA here is from genome assembly GCF_009762535.1 of Notolabrus celidotus. Taxonomy (NCBI): domain Eukaryota; kingdom Metazoa; phylum Chordata; class Actinopteri; order Labriformes; family Labridae; genus Notolabrus; species Notolabrus celidotus. The sequence goes on from NC_048280.1 coordinate 24,153,817, forward strand.
ACTTTGTTATTGTATTGAAAAGTGCTATATAAATTAAGTATTATTATCATTATTATTATCATCTGGACAACTGTCAAGTCAGCAGTTTCCTCATGATTGTGGTTGTGTGTATCAACTACTAGACTGAGAGATGCACAGTATTTATACTGTTTTGGTAATTATCTAATATATTAAAATATATATTTTTACAATCATCAAATTTAAAAAAAAAAATGTTTGAAACGCATTAATCTACATGAGGAGTCTTGGCTATATCAAATTTCCACTTTCTTAAATAACTGATGGAAATTATTGAACTTGTTCACGATATTCTAATTTGTTGAGATGCACCTGAACATGCACAGTTTTGACATATAACCAAACATATATTTCTGAGAATACATTACAGTATTTCTCAATCGCTACAGCACTAAACCCTATTGTCTGAACCAAATTCCTTAGCGGCCTGAACCCATGTATTGAATCAGTCACTCTTTTGGCAAAACCATAAGCACTTTTCACCTGTTAGACACAACTTGCAAACACATTCTCACTCAGTAAAACACATTTTGCACAGTGGTGCACTTGTGTTGCATAATGGTAAGCACAGGTAGCAAAAGTGAAACACATTTTAAGTACAGGTGTCACAGCTTAAACACAACCACTCAAAACTGATCACACTTGTGTCTAATGATGTGAGGAAACCAATATAAGCCAGTTCAGAGAGCACTGGTTGTTGAAGGTTGTACAATGGACCGAAATAATCTGAGAGGCAGAGGAAGAGCGTGTGTAAGGAGGTGGTCGAGGAGGAAGAGGAGGGGAGCAAAATCTAGAAAGACAAACAGTAACTTCTGATGAAATCAGAGCTACTGTGATATACCATGTTCTTCTCATTTATATTTGTTGGCACTTTATTGTTACTGTACACAGAGGCTAAATTCAAAGAGGATTTTCTTTATTTTTTGCAAAATTCATTTAGCCTACTGTGAACAATAAACATTATTTCTACAGCTTCATGTCCTGAGCATTGTGTTTTCAGTTTTTTGATGTAGTGTGTAATGACTGCTCAGTATTGTTTGTAATTTTGATTGACTTGGGGTATGATATGACAACATTGTTTGGTTTTGCAGGAAGAGTCAGAGGCTTGGTGAGTGTAGTTTGAAATTTTGGTATTGTGCTTATAGTGTTGAGAAAAGTATGTTGGATGTCGAGAAATGTTTTCTTAACAATTGAGAAATACTGTAAACACAACAAAGAATTGAAGTATCCCTCATAATATAACTTACCATGTGTGTGAGCTGCTCCATCACACACTCCACCACCTCTGACTTGTTCTCCAGCAACTCCGGGGAAAACTTCTCGTTCAACCAAGCCTGCGAGTTACAGAATGAGTGTTTCAATAAGTATTTTTACTATCACATACTATACTATTATTATTATTATTATATACTATCAGGGCAGTGTAAGGAACAGCAGCTCACTTCTTCCAGTTTAGAGATCAGCTCCACCGGAGTCATAACATCTTCCTGGCTGTCATCTTGGTGGATATCGCTCCCCTCATCAGACAAAGGGTCCGACATTTTCCTTTAAGATGCCAACAAATAAAATACTAAGTTAAAGTATAGCTCAGACTCTATTTTAACAATTTGACCCACAGTTTGAAGGAATAAAATGGACCAAGTTGATACAGATCACAGGAGACAGCAACCTCTCTGTACACGAGAACCTCCTTGTTTATTCGCGCCACTTGGACAACTCTCGCGAGATGTAAGTACGATTAATAACCCCGAGTTTTGCCTTAAAGGTAATGTTGCTCACGAACTTTGCGACGTATATCACCAATGAAAGATAACTACAAAAAAAGCTTTAGTTCAGCAGACATTTAAGCTGTACTTGATTTCATTGTCGGAGTAAACATCAGACTTTTTAACTGTATTAAACCGAATTTCAGCGTCGCTTGAAACCATTGCTTTCCTGACAGTCTAAACTGAGGTAAATTGACATTGCACCGTACACGTTTTTTTTCCAAAGCTCTTTATTGTACATGTTTATTGAACTTAACTCTTCAGCATCAGGACATTTTAATCATAAACCTCGGGTTGAGCAAGAATAGCTGCAGATATAAACCGAGAGATGTACAAAAGAAAGAAAGAAAGAAATTTGAATAAATGAATACCATACAACACAGAGCTATCTTAAAGAGGACTTACCAAAGAGTTTTAACTCATTCCTCAAGAGGTTAAAGACGGGTTAAATTTCAATATATCTGCATTTATGAATAAATAACTTTCCCTGAGAGCAAGGGCTAATTTTTCATTTGCAACAAGAAGACCAAACTTTATTCCCTTCTTAGTCAGACTGTAGCCAATTTTCCAAGTTCAATTGCACTTAACTCACTGTTTTTCAGAAAGCATATTTTTTTCTATTAATAGCTTTAGGTATTATTAATCAATTGGAGTTTGATGGCTTTGACTAAGTTAAAATGACATTACTAACAAGAGGTATCTTAATATGTAACTTTATCAAAAATCTATATTACAAAGAAATATTTTTTTTTGAAAATGTATAAAAACAGAGATATCTGTTTTTGCAAATTCGCTCTCTTTCCAGATTGACCAGACTAATTCACAATTTAAAAAAAGACACGAGTTCCAACCTTCAGGCCTTCAATGTCTTTTTAAAAAAAGAGATATAAGTTATAATTACAATTCAGTCTTCAAAATTGGTTTGTAGGATATGTCTCATTTAAAAATGTGAAATTCACCTCTTTCACTCCAAGAGACAGAGGAATGAGATGATAATTATTATCTTTTTTAATTGTCCTCTTCATATTCGTTAAGAATATAATTCATTCTTACTGGATTAGGGTAACATTGCTGCCACAAAATAAAATTTTCAAAATTTGGTCTCACTCACTGCACCATACTTCCCAATTTCATGGCACTGTTGAAATTATTGTAGGTCTGGTGGAGAGGAAGCCATAATAATTTCAGTGCACAGGTGTTTGCAGTGGGTAAAGGGTCAGCTCCATCCTCTTGGTGGAGAAATTCCAGTTTAGGATGTGAGGGAAAACCCATAGCTCTCCAGTCTCCAGAGGGGAGTATGTTAAAATTGCACATTCAAATAGACAACTGATTTGTGTTTTAGTGTTGATCTGGATAACCCCAGCACATAGTAGCTTTATGTGGAAGCATAACACAGTATTAGCTCTCTGTGAGGGTAAGTTACTTTTTTAGCCATTTGTGTATCAAATGTGGGGTATCAAAAATAATCTATTTTGTCATTTTTTTGTCTCTTTGTTGGTTCCTTTTCTGGTTTGTATAATGTGAAAAAATTAAAATACTGGATTTTTATGTTGTAATAAATATATTAAATTGGTTAACAAAAAACACTAAGTTGTGTTTTCTTTTGACTGTTATTTCTGAAATGAATAGAATTGTTTCTTTGAAAAGAAAAATTGAGAACTCTTGAGCCTTGCCCTCAGGGACAGTTTTTGGTTTTGATTTTCAAAATAAAACCATTGGAAATTTTAGGCTGATTTATACTTCTGAGTTGCCCCTATGCAGCAGGGGCTGACACGGACAAGAGCACCACATACTTGTGCGAAGATGTGTCGCTGTCGCACAGCAATTCTCTGCCGAAACGCTTGAGGGCAGTGCAGACTTTCTAGTAGCCGGTCGCCTGCTTCCGACCCAGCTACAATCTCTGTTTACTTTTCCAGAGTGATTCAGAGCGTGTTATGTTGATCAACAGCTGGTATATGTTGCTGTTTATCATACAGACATGATTACAGGGAAGAATAGAGAAGAGGAGATGAAATACAAGGCCGATGAGCGGGGATCCCCAATGTGCTGTAAATGTGGGAAATACAAGGCCGCCGAGCGGACCAATCACAGGGCTTGTGGTCCGCGTTGATTCTACTCGTAGTTACATTTTGGAGGAGGAGCGTGTCAGCTACATGCCTAGGCCTCTGCATAGGTATGGAAGCTACGCAGACCTCCGGTGTAGGCTACGCCGTCGATTTGACGCAAAGTATAAATCAGCCTTTGGTGTATACTTTTATTTTGAAATTCCAAATCAGATATAGCTGTGATTGTCAGGAACACATTTTGAGGTGTTCTCTTATCAGTCTGAATCAAAATATTTAAGTGTAAACAGCTGTTAATGTCAAGTATATATTAATTCCGTGTTGCACATTTTCATATTACCAACTTCTTTTATTTTGAAAATTGTTGCTACATTCTCTTTTGTCATAATCTGCCTTTTGTAATTTTGTTTCTTGACAGGTAAAAATGTTGAGTTGCCTGTAAAATTGTCTCATTGCTTGTAAAAGTGTTTCTGATTTTGTAAATTTGTTTTCTTAAATATAAATTTGTTTTAGCCTTGGTAAATGTGTTTTGCTAATGTCATTTTCTTTTATGAAATGTAAAAATGTTTTCCAAAATGTAAATTTGTCTCCAACTTTGTAAAAGTGTTCCATCCTTTGTAAATTTACATTGCACTTCCCAGCCACCATAATAGGTAGCCTATATCGTCATCTATATGAATTTCGACACTCAAATTACAAGTTCTTACCCTTTGATGTGTTGGTAAATACCCCTACAGAGATCAAGGGAAACCCCGTTTTTAAAACGCAGTTAACCCTCAACCACCCACCACAAGTTGCGTTATTAGCATGATTGTTGCAGATGGTAAACAGGCCAGTCCTGGGATGAATGAAAAATAAATGGTAATCGAACATTTGGTGAGCAGAATTAGGTAGGCTATGCAAACTTCTAGTTACTATACCTGCCTGACATGAATTGTACTTTTCCTACTCCTGTCTGTCATCATGTGCTAAGTGTAAAGTAATTTATTCAGTGAATTATTATTATTATTATCATTATTATCATTATTATTATTATTATGATGATGATGATGATTATTATTATTACTATTATTATTACTTTTATTTAAAGGCCAAGCCCTTATCAGACGTTACAAAGTGCTTTCTAAATGTAAACCCCCAACAATAATGTCTGCAATAATCCAGGAATGGAAACATTAACAGTGAAAGGGGGGTCAACTTAAAACAACCGCTGGATAAGAGAAATAATTAAAAACAATTTAAAAAGAAAAACAATGCCTGAATTAAATAAATAAAAAGAATAAAGAAAGAAAGCACCATGAATACAATTCAGAAGTTACACGATGGCTTTTCAGTCGAAATATGCCTTCAGACGTGATTTAAAAGAAGATAGCTACAGAGCCCGAGCCTTGCAGCAAATGCTCATCTCTTGATAACCTACATATGAGGCCACATGGAGGTCATGGGTGTTGCACTGCCAGGGCGCACCAACAGTCTATAACAACTCAATATCTTTGAAAATATTTAACACTGATGCATGTTGTAATATTTATTCAGAATCATGTTCAACACACTTTACAGTGCAGAATAATGTTCTTTATTTTTAATAAAATATTTCTAAATTGTGCAAGTGAGTACAAATGTGCAAGAATGGTGATCACAAGACTTCATCTGTAAGATAACTTGGTGTTTGTAAGCATTAGTCTTTTTTCTAGACTTTGTTAACTCCACTCAGTTTCATATCAAGGGTCTTATACTTTTTTATTGCAATAAATTAAACCATAATTGTTAAAAGAACACACAAAACAAACTTTCGATAAACTTGGGTGCTAAAATCTGCTACACAACAAAATTAAATTCTCCCTCCAGTATTATTTGTATTGTTAGCAGAGAGTCGAAACAGTCAGTCAGCTTATTTCTAAGTTCACTGGAGGACAGCTATGTATTAGGCATGTGTCCCACTTGAAAAAAAAAACCACTCAAATGAAACTAAGCAGTAAAAAAAGCTGACTTCAGTGTGAAAATTAACTTACTTTCTTAACATTTTTGACAGGTGTTAAAAATGTAAAAGAATTACATTTTATGAGGATAGATGGGACTCATGGCAGGTAGGGCATATCCAAATTGGGGGTTCAACAGAGGAATGGAGTAGGGATAAGGGTAGACAGCAGAGCCAGAATGAGGCAGGACATGACGGTACATTAGCTGAGATTCAGGTAGTCTCATTCTGTGGTGGAGAAATGCAGGGTGTAATTGGTGCCGAGGGTCTCGCCCTGATCTCTCAAAGCTTGGCAGAACAGTTGACACCGGTATACTGGAGACAGAATGAGGCACACTCTGCTGGGTCAGGGGAACTTTTTGTCGCATTGTTCTAGATTTGTCCCTCTTCTCTGTGTGATAAATCCAAGGAGCCATGTTGTTCTGCTTCTTGGGAGTAGTATGTGAGTCGTCTTGCTTCATCGACCTGTCCTGGTGGATTTTATAACCTGGCCGAATAGGCGCTGGTCGAAGGAGCTGCACAGATTTGGGAATAACTTTGGTGAAACTAGAGGAAGATGTTGGCCAGCCAGGCATCACATAAGAAGGGGGTGGATGAAAAGGATGGGTGATATATTTACCGCCCTCTTTAAGGATTGGCCCCCAGGCTGTGTCTTTAATCTGGACTTTGATCAAATCTGCAGACTGGGCACAGGCTTGAGGAACACCTTTCCTCTGTCCTACAGGATCTTTAGATACCTGAGAACAGCCTGCAGACTTGCTGTCTACACTGCTGCTGGATGCATTCTTGGCTGAGCTGGAACAGTTTTTGGGCAGTTCGGTTGCAGGTTTATCTTCACTCCCTTCAGGACCATCCTCTGATGACACAGAGTAAGGGGAGGGGCTGCGAGAAGAGGAGGAGGATAAAGGCAGCGGGGAGCCATCAGAGGAGTTGTAGTTTTGGTTGGAAGAAGCCCGAGATGGAGACTGTGAGCAGTGAATGACGGAGGGCCTTTCTTTGTCCTCACTTTGAGGACTTGGAGGTAAGTTCAGACTAGCCTGAGCCATCCGCTTTTTTTTCTCTAGAGGGGAGATGACCTCTCCGACAGTAGATGGGATATGAACCGCCCAGGGGCTGGATGTGGGGACCGGGACAAGGCGAGTATAGATGGTAGTGTTGTTGGCTCTTTTTGGCTGAGAGCTGTCCAGATGAAGTCGATCAGAGCTCCAGAGTGCGTGGTGAGGATGTGATACTGCTTCACTTTGACAGGCAGCTTCTGGACTTTCCTGGGCATGTCCCTATAAAATGACATGCAGTAAACTTTACACACATAACAAACTTAAACTTTGCTTTTTATGAGACATGTTCTCGATAGTAAATTACCTCTGAATCCATCTCACTCTCCAACTGGGACCTTTTCTTCTTCTTCTCAGGCTTGTTGAGCTTACTGTCTAAAGTTCTCTTGTACGGCTTCCGTGGTTTGCTGGGAGGCAGAGGTTTATCTTCCTCACCTTTTATATGTCTTTCAAAAGGCAGCACAAGCCTAAAGAAGAATATACATATGATTATGAATCTGTTTATGAAGGGAGTGGACAGGTATAGCAGAAACAGAATCATCCTCACTTTTCATAATGTCTGCGTGTGCAGGTGGCAGCACTGGTGCTTCCTGGACTTCCTCCCAGCTCATCATAAACTTTCTTCCAGAGACGCCTCGCCGTCACCTGTTGGATGACAAAGTGGTTAGAATGTGCAACACATGTCCATGAATGTTTCTTTGTCTTTCGTTGTTGTCCTAGGTTGTGAAATACTGATGCTTCAACAAGCAAGCAAGTGAAGTCTGTCAAAAAGCAGATAATTTTAAAGTTATTTTTTGGGGCTTTTTTGCTTTTATGATAGGACAGCTGAAGACAGGCAGGAAACGTGGAGAGTAGAGAGAGGGGGAAGACGTGCAGCAAATGGTCTGCAATGTGGACTATAGCCTCTGGATGTGGGGCACTTAGACTGCTAGGCCACCAGCGCCCCCATCAAAAAGCAGATTGTGAACTTTTGAGTTCTCACATTCAGCCTTCAAAGTAATGACATTTTCAGGGTTTGTGAATGTTTTAAAAAGAACATGGGAAAACAAATGCACTGCTTTTGTCCAAATCTGACTATATATTTTTTATTACGATGTGAAATCTGATCTTATCAAGTCTTGTTGGCACCTTCATATGTGGTCCTAAATCAGATACGGTTGGATCACAGTCTGAACATCCAGGTCAGGTTGCTTGCAACTTTGATGTCACTGAAACGAGATGGCCGGAGTCACTCGCACCCAAAATCCCAATATTAAAAATGCTGACCCTGGATTTAGCCGAATGGTTAAATTGCACGCCCATTTAGTGGGCATGCCACTGACCCTTTCCCTTCTTTCTCCGCACTATTGTCTGCATCGAATTCATTGTGCACCCTTAAACTATACTGACTTCACTAACTTCCATGCTTTCTATAAACACATATGTGTTCATAGAAGTGTGTGTCATCTTTATTGTCGGTCAGTTCAGGACCATGACCAGTTCACATTGTTCACATTTGGCCAGTAGTGTGAACAACCGAATAGAAGTTTTTTTGAATTCGAAATTGATTATTCGAGCATTAAGGCTTGTAATGACTCGCTGCAACCAGGGATACAGTAAACCAAACAAGTTCTTGAATGTCATGAACAAAAATAAGGTCTGATTAGTTTGTGCCACCAGGGGACTCTCAAAATGAGCCAACTATCCTGTCAAAAAACATCACATCTCCTGTTTTTGCTGTTTGTTTTGGAATGAGGCAATGAGAGGCAAACTTGTACTGTACACTACTGTCATAAATGCAATTTTTTAGAATTAACAATTTTAAATCACAACCTAATATACTCTGAGGTATTAAGATTGCAGTTGTCTGGTTTCCCTTTAAATTTCATGTCTGCTGATTTTCAGTATTTTGATTTTGAATGCATAAACATGTAAGCCACGGAAATTATTTTGGAACATTAGTGAGGATAGTGGGGGTCAATTCCCCTCTTTGGTGCCATTACAATATTAGCTGCAGGTTCAGAGCTTTCTCACAGATTCAACATCAAAGACAACAGAGCAGAGGTGCAAAGTGCTCCGGTGTGGTAGAAACCACCATGCTGCAGCGCCTGACCTATAGCTGACTTTCCACAAGACACTTGCAAACACACACACACACACACACAAATACACACACACACACACACACACACACACACACAAAATGCATCAATGTTTAAGCACCAGTAAAAAAAACTTACTGAATCATATCCTCCAAGTTTCTCCACAGCTTTGTAGATTCTCCAAAGATTAACTGAAAGTTGAAAAATACGCATTTGAACTAAACGGCCTGCATTCAAAGTTCATATGTTTGTTGTTAAGTTCTAATAACTCACTCTGCTTAAAGCCCAGATGTGGGATCCTCTCTATGGGTGTAGCTCTGTCCTTCATAAAAGAGTGCAGACCCGATACAAAAGCCTTCTCCTCCATCTGCACTAGATCGGGCCTCATGTCTTCCTCACATTCAGTCAATGAGTCATTAATCTCAATGACAGAGGGAGAGGCCTGTCAGAGAGAAAACAAATACATTACTTGAAAAAAATTCTGTTCCGCAAAAAATCAAGACAATCCCGTAAATGTGACACAGCTCATTGCAAACAGCGTTTACAGTTGAAGGTGCTTTCAACAGAAACAAAACAGAATCATCTCTTGGGATGCAAATGCTGAATTGAAACGTCAAAATCGAAGAGTAGGGTTTCACCGCTACTTTCAATAGGTAACCACTGAACATCCTGTCTGGAGAGTAAGCAGCAGACTTGTGGGGTTTTTGGTTGAGTGTTGTCTGACACTGGTATCACAGATGTCCCTTCAAGAAACAAACATAAGCTAAAAGACAGAATCTTAAAACAGTAAGTGTTGAAAACAATCTGAATCTGTGGTGACCGATGAGAAGATTTTGAGTTCAGATACTGCTTTGGAATATTTCAAAGAATGAGCGGTGTGTTTGGTGTATTTCTGCATAACATGTGTCAACAGCTCTGTCAGATGGTAAGTGCTAAAACCAAGACTACCAAGAACTCAAGTGCCAGAAATTGACAATGTCACAGTTTGTGGTTTGCGAGAAAGGAGAAATGAAACAGTGAGGACATGAAGATTAAAACCATCAGGTTGACAGATTTCCGTAGATAGAGTGTCAGAAGATGAAACCCTAAGATAAGTAAATGATGAAGAAAACTTATTTGTGTTACCACCATTATGAATACATTTTAAAACTATATCTTGTGCTTTAAGCTTTTATTTGTTTTTAATGTCAACCCTCCCCAGTACCACTAATATTTCCTGCCATGGGAACACTGCCCCAGCCCTAATGATGATATCCTAACTTCTGTTAATGCAGTGACGTCAGAGAAAACTGCTTATCATAGCAGATATTCAATGTGAAATCTCACATCTCTTCTGTTTCAAACAACTTCATGAGATTTGATGTCAGCAGAGACCGCAATGGTCAGAGTCAGTGTTTTAAACTTTAATCACCACCAGAGGCCTATTTCTGTGGCAGTCATTGTACAACATAACGGCTCAAGGTGGTTTCATATTGAATCAAGTTCCTCTATGTGGTTCCTGGTTCCGAGAAGTTTGCCTCCAGAGTGAGTAATAGTGAAGGTGCAGACCTCTAACCAAGATAGCCCCGACTGAGTCACAGTTTGGCAACTCCACACTGCTGAACTGTTCCCAGCTAAAACAGCAACTCAACACAACAACTAAAACTTTACACTGGTGTTCTTTAACTCGTACTATGTTCAGATTTCAAATATATACAATTTGAACAACAATGTATTGTAAGTCCTGATAGTTGCTGATAATTGTGACATAAAATCAAAAGATGACAAGTATGTATCAACTGCAGAATTTAACTTGATATTTGCATAAAATTGAGTGAAATTCATGAAGGGCTCATTCAGATTCAGATGTGATTCAGGTTTATGCATGGTTGGTTGCCAACAGGAAATGTCTGCACTTGCAGGGGCAACTACACACAGTTGCCCCTGTTCTTATAGATCTCACTTAGAGATTGAATATCATTGTGAAACACTCAGTTGATTTCCACTCAACAATTTTTTTGGAAATCTGCGTGGGTGATGTTGATGTCAAAGTGTTGAATTGTGACTCTCGCTATGAATGTAAGTGGCGTGCTGGATTGATGCAATCGTCAGGCCAGCACTTACCACAGAAACCGCTCTGCTTTCAACTATCTTCAGCCATGGAAATTTGGTGAGCTAATTTGAGTTTCTCATATTGTACCTCTCATTCTAGTTTCCAGAACAGAGGCTGTGAGAGCCTTCGGCAGTTTCTGTATGTGCAATGAAATATTGTGGCGTGATGTAAGTGTTGAGCTGTGCGTGCGTTTCGCAGCCCCCTGAGAATACCAAGCAGAATCAGTTCATCTTTGTTACTCATTTCACAATCAGCCATCAAGATGAAACAACTGTATGCACACAAGCATCACTTCAGAAAATTCAGCACTATCTAAAATTCACCAAAAAAGGGAAATGAAAATGCAACGCAGGAGTCATGTCTGAAGACACAGATTAACTGTAACTGATGAAAACTGCAAGGGCTTAAACTGATATTTCATCAGCAGAGGATGAGGTCAGTACCTGGTCTTCCACCCTGTGCTCTTCATCACTGGCTACTGTTTGTTGTGACGTCTCACTATGGTCCTCTGGATCTGCAAACACAGTAGGAAGAAGACATTTTACGACTAATGAGTGGTGTGAAATTGAATTCAGAGAACTACAGTCAAACAACAGAGCACTTCCCCATTCAAAGAAACACAAGTGAACCCTCTTGATTACAGCAGAAATGAGAAATTCATTCAGGTTAAAATGTGTCTTTTGTGAATATCTCATTCGTGTAAAGCATGAAACTTTCAGACAATTGATAAGTACAAAAAAAGGAAAAAAGAGTAAAATCTGAAGGACATATTGTCAGCTGAGTCTGATATAAAACCACAGGTTGCAAAACCACTTCCTCCTCAAGAATAAAACCGCCTGTGTGCTGCACTGTGTGATATTGTAACACACATAAACTACAGTATTTGGCAAGTCTGAGACCGTCTGAAGCAACAGAGCAAACCAGCATGTAAAATTAACACATTTTTATTCTCTTATTAAAATAAAAGAAGTAGTCAAACAATTTGCATATTTGTACTCTTGTTGTTGGGTGTATTTTTTGCTCTTTTCTCACGTATTTCTCAATAATCAGGACCAAATTGATGCATTGTAAAATAAAAGGCTTTTATGAATCAAATCATGAGCGCTTGGTTAGAAACGTGATTCTGAGAATGAAATACCTTTCACAGCGTCTAACCCTGAAAGACCTGTCAACGCTTTACCCACAGCGATAGAATTTGTGCAAGAAACCAATACGCTCTCTTTTCAGATCACTTGTTTCCTGAGCTGTGGCTTGAACCTTTGATTCTGCTTTTAGAGGCCTCTAAGTTCTGCATTTCACAAGCTGAAGACCTATTTTTGATATTTTGTATCATTACTCAAGGATGTACAACTGAAGCTGTATTTCAGTGGCCTGCTTCCTCAAGCGCCAGATTAGCAATATCATTGTGTCTGTAAGTCACAATGTAGCAGTCAAAATATTGTGAAAGTGTTTTTTTAATTGATGATTGTTTTTATGAATAGAAGTATTTTTAGTTCAATTATTTATTTTACTTAAATTATTATAATAATATTTTTTATTCAATAGCAGACAGTTTTTATGTATTGTAATAACAAAGTCATTAAAAGAGTTGATTTAAATCAGAATCAATACCTCTTGTAGAAAATATATAAGACAGTATGAATAATTTTGTTTTGATAAAGATTTTAAAAATTCTTACCCATGTCCAGAAGTTGTCCTCCAGTCATTGCTCTTACAGTGTTTTGTGACAGCCGTTCACGAGTCTGTTCTTCAACTTCACACCACCAAACAGGAAGTCCTCTCCACAGAGCAGTTTCATTGGTGGGCTGATCGCTCTGCAGCAGCTGAGTCTGAGAATCTAAGTGTGTTTTTTTAGTTGGTCACTTAACCCCCACAATTGCTCTTCTCCGTTTCATCCTCTTTGTTTCACACAACACCTGTCTTAATATAGTGTTGCTGAGTTTAGCGTTGATCAGGCAGTGTCAGTGTTGTTTCATACATATTTCTAGATGAAATAACACAAGAGGCATCTGTTACCATTAGCAAAACATGTAACTGTTATATAAGGTTATTCTTTGTAATACATTAAGTTATTGTGACCATTAAATGATAACATTCAGATAGTTTACATGTTAGAATAACCTCACTATGACATATATATGTATATATATATGGTGAAACAAGCTCTGAAGCTTGGTCAGCCACTGAGTGCAGACTGGACTCAAACTAAACAAAGTATCTGTATTTGGGGAAGTGAAACCACAAATGAGCTGAAGTCCAAATAAAGCTGTACAGTTCTCTAAAACTGAAGAATTTCCATTCTCTATTTCCATTATCAAAATGATTTATTTTAAGTAGATGATTTAACCATTAGCATGAGCATCAGTGCTTTCCTAAGCATTTAATACTAATTGGGGCGAGATTATTACGACCTAATTAACTGTACGTTTCATTCTAGTCGAAATGATTAAAATAATACAATAATGTTTATTTTTGTTATATCACTTTCAGAATAAATTGGACACAAAAATGTTGTTCAAATAGGGAACTGATATTATTTAAGGCATTCTGTTTTTACAGAATATCGCCCAAGAAGAAGAAGAAGATCAAAAATGTAGGACAAACATGATGAACAGTTTAAATGTGTATTCTCTCTGGTTTTTTAGATAGAGTTGTAAGAGATACATATATTTTCTGACCTTTATGTTTGAGAAAAGGATTCTTATTTGATGGGGATGTCATTATTCTGTATACAGCAAATATTTACAGTCTGAGACATTAACACACATTTCTACGCCGTGCTGCAGGAGGAAAGTTAGAGACATGCTCTACTTTAGGTTGCTCTAATTAAAGATAGTGGTCTTCATTTAGAATACACAGTTAATAAAACTGCTTTATGCTTTTCAAAAAAAAAAAAAAAAAAAAGATCTCCTGCTTTAACTCTCACTTAATTTGAAAACAGTATGAAGGCTCTTTACTCAAAGGTGTTCACTCAAAGTTGGTATGAAGGTAAAAAAAATTCAGACTGGCTGGTAGCAGCACAGATCTTAAACTCTACATTTTAAGGAAGAGGTAAAGAACCACTTCTTGAAAAGAGTTTCTACTGGCCTTTGTTTAAACAGTTTACGGTTTGAGTTAAAAATAGAATGCAAGGCCATTGCAGAAGAAGCTAATTCCACTTGAAATGAATAATAATAAAACTGTCAGCTATTTCTCTACTACCAGATGAGTCAGATAGAGTCGTCTTACTGTATGATGTTGATGGCCCCCTGCCAGTAATATTGGGCGCTACTGTACTTTTAACAGAACTTGAAGAGGAAGGTTGTTTTATAGCGTTTCTTCACCAGTAACAGATGTCTTATCACAGCGTTCTTCCACTGTCCCTCCTTCAGTAGAATGACACAGATCTCGTGATAAAAAGCCTGAAGATTAATGAAGCTTCACTCCCCTTTCCACATTTCCTCCGCTTGTTTTTGATCTGCTTAAAAAGGGGATGCCCTGCTCCCCCATCTGCTCCGGATAGAGTGTGACATTTCAAAATGATTAACATTTAAATGTCAAAATAACCAAATATCTACAGACTGTCCAAAACTCAGAGGGACTTTTTATGTTCAAAAGATAAAAAACAAGTTTTTGTTGTGTGTTCTTGAGAATTTCGATGTGGAAACGAGGCTCGCTGCAAAAATGGAATAAAAATATGTTTAGCTTGTGAGACACAACAATGTTTTTAGTCATGATTTGATCTGATTTGTTAGACGGTGAGAAAAAATGAGAGCAGTTGGAAGTCTGATTGTAAAGATGAAAACACCTTAAGATCAGGTGTGTGGTGCAATGAAATACTCTAGAATAACACATACGCAATGTATCATACATGAAGCTTTACAGGTAAGTACTCTTTTACTCTATTTATTTTGACAATTATTATGTATTTGCACAACTTGTATGAAGTAATCTCCCCTCAGCTGCAGATGTCGAGGTGATGAGAAAACACAAACGTTGTTGAGATTGAAGAAATCCCCAGCTATTCATCTCAGACTTTCACTGACATAAACATATGAGGTTGAGGTGAGGGCAGAGGGGCGTAAATGAGAACAAGAGGAGAAAATATTGTGAATCCAGCACAGAAAAGATTTCCTGTCTATAGTGAGTCACTTTCTCTGGAACAATCTACAGAACAAGCAACAAGATATCAGTCATGGTGAGAAACTGTCTTTAACTGTGTGCAGAGTGAGGTTTTCCAGAACACACAGAGTTTAAAGATGCAGTTCATTGTTTAGAAGACCTGTGGTTAAAGATAGCTGAGGTGTTAATCTTTAAAAGTGGGAGTTAATATTCTTACATTTTAAGTTTAAGATGGTATATGTGTAGGCGGAAATTTCAAAGTTGATTCATTCAGTGAAAGGCTGATATTAAAAATATTATCACAGTTCAAATCTGAAAGGCTGGTATTTAATGTTTAAAAAATAAATGTGTATTTAAAGCACCATTTAAAAAGTGTTATGAAATATTACATCATGTTCTAACATGATTTAAAATTTCAATGTTTTTTTTGTTTTAGGAATATTCTAATAAAGTTGGCTCAATATGATTTTAAATGAGTGTCAAATGCCCCGACAACACTGGACATTGAACGCAACATCTCCAATGACATTCTTCAGTCAGATAAAATTGATTAACTAAAAAATTAAAGAGGAGTTATTGAGATATATCTTTTTATACGGTGACTGAGTACAGTAAAAGAGCAAAAATAAGGGAAGTGAATGAGAATAATGCAGAAATAAAGTTTTTGTTAAAATAAAATCAAATATTTTTCATTCTGCGGGTCACATCTTTTGTCACTCACAGATTGAACTGAAGGGTGTGGGAGAGTAAAATCAGATATTTCATATGAAAATGAAACCTATGCTTTAGAGGTGAATTCCCCAGCTGTTCGCTCATTCCAGGAAACTGAGTGAAGAGAACAAACTGTATGTGTGTGTGTGTAAGCGCCTGTGTTCCTGTTAGACCTCTGAAAATCCCTGATGACTTCTTCTGTTATTATCTCAGATGTATGCAGCTTCTGTAATGCTACACTTTGGTACACTCTGCTTACTAAAAGAAGACAAGGGACAGGGCTTGTTTATTCATTTTATTATGAAGAATGTGCATTACAATAGACTCTGGAAAAACAAATGAATAATGCATTGGATACATGATGCCCTTTTTTTAATTCATGATCGATTCATTTTGTCTTGTGGACAGAGCTAAAAGCTTAAAGAGCAAGACTTTTGTTCCATGATAAAAACTAGGAAGTTGCATAAATTTGGCTTTCAAATTCAGCTGACATAGTGCTCTAATTCTTATCTGAATGCCACCACTCACTGCACTCACTTCCCTTCTTCCTGGCACCGTAATACCACACATTATTGATCTTATGTGCACTCAAACTAGACCTCAGACCAGCGAGATTCAAAATAAAATGATTCACTCACTTACTCTTTCTTCTGTGCAGCTGTACTCTGACGTGTTAAATATGTTGAAATAATCTGGTTCAGATGAAAAATAAAGGACTTGAAATGTAAAGGAACCGTTAAATACTCACAGTTAAAAGGAAACTTAACTTTTTGATGCATTCCCCACTAAAGTGGACCACCCAGAGCACAGCAAATATTCACTTCAAACACAGTCAGATCAGTACTAAAGCATGGTTTGAAAGTCACACAGGATGAAGGTTCAATCACTTAAAAAAAAGAGAATAATTCAGTCTTCCAGTAAAGAAAGGCAAAAACAAGGCAAAGGATTATACTGTAGCTGGTACCACAATCTTTGATTTTTTTTTTTCCTGAAATGTACAGGAGCCTATTTGCTACAAGTAAAAAAAAAATACCTGAAATAGAACTGAAGTCACTTTGTAAGGAATGCTAACTACAAGTGCCATAAACGCTCACAATTTCATTTAAGACTCAACAGAAGGCTGATATCGTACTGCATCACATTTAAAGGTAAAGAGATGGATGTTTCAGGGGAATCTGGGGAAGTTTTGGTCGGTCTAGGGGTCTTCACAAATCCCTAAACTATGCCGTCAGCTGCTCACAACATCAACAATTTAATGAATTACTTTCTTGATATGAGGAAAACATTTTCTGGCCCCGCGATTACCATCCGATTATTGGTCCATGATGTGGAGGATCACCTGTTCCGTTTCAGCCTCATCACCTCACGAGTGTGTGCGGGGACTCACTGCTGTGTGTTATTTTACTGCAGAGGTCCTCTAACAGGGCTGCCACTGTGATAATCTGGGGGTGCGGTGGAGGGGTGGGAAGGGGCTTGCTCGGCTAGACGAGCTCCACGTAATTGGCTGGGAACATTCCAAAACTACCGTCCGGGGCGTAGCCTCGCCACCAGCCTTCATCTATCATCTCGATCCCGGTGATGATGTCGTCGGGGTCGAATGAGACCTCCGTTTCGTCAGCTGGAAGAGGAGAGCAACATTTCATGAATATGAGCATACACTCTTTTAAATTGATGAACCTTTACAAATAAAGGACTATTTCAAAATGTTTCCCAATGTATTATTGAAGCTAGTCTGGGCTTGAAGGCACTTTTTACATTTGCAAGGAGGTGACGGTGTTATGGTGATAACAGTTACTCAAATAACTTTGGGTTAGCCTATGTGCTGATTTTCTTTTGATAAAACTTTGTTATTTAAAGCAGCTTGTACATTAAAAGTTCACCATCATCGCTATATCTCTCTTATTCTGCTCTATCCCTCTTTCCAACCCCAACTCGGTTGAGGCAGATGGCTGTCTAACATGAGTTGGTTCTTCTCGAGGATTTATTAATTGATTGATTGATTGATTGATAGATAGATAAAAACAACAGAGTAATTATAAATAATAGCCAAAAAGAAGCTAAATTTAAGTTATTTTTCTGTTATTAATTGCATACTATGTTGTCCCTTTTAGCACACCGTAGCCAAGCCACCGCAGCATCTTCCTGCTGCCGCCGTGATGGAAAATAACACTGCACTTGTGAATGGCACGTTTCACTTTAGAAAACTCTTACTAACTTAACTAACTGACTAAAACATCGCTAAAGTACTTTGAGTTTAAGCTATCACCTACAAGCTAAGCATGAAAGTGCAGCTAAACAAACTCACAAATTCTGACAGAGCACTATTTTGGAGTGTGTGAGTCACCACAGACCATTGGATGATGCTAAATCAAAGAACTGTATAAGCCAAGGGCAACTCTAGTTTTACATCTCACTTCATTTTTGTGATTTCAGTTTTGGGACTTCTGTTTTTTTATTAGTTTCTTGGTGCAAGGCCGAGAACAACGATATAATCCTCACGCTCCTCAGTTTTCAACCACACTCTGGGTTTTTTTTAGTTCGTCATGCACTTTATTAAAATGTGCTGCACATTTTGCATATGCACTGCTGCATATTTCATAAAGTGTAACAGTGCTATCCTTAAAAAACAACAACAACACTGTATTTCACATGCTAAGCACTTTGAAGCCTTCTTTCTCTAATTCATGGTTTCAGAGCACACTGGTGGAGCAGTGCAGCATTCATTTGAATAATACATCTAAAAGTCAAGATCATAAGGTACATTTGAATCCCAAATCAAGACACTAATGAGGACTGCTTTACAACATTAATATGAACTAAAAAAAAGTTTTGTAATGAAAAATAATGGGATTTTAACCACGGCAAGGCCATAAAAAAGGTGATAAATTGTGATTACCTATTACAATTCAGTGATTTAACACACAATAAAAAATTATTAATAATTTGATAGCCTCTAACAAAACTAGCTAAACCTGCTTGTGGGGTTTTATTTATATTTAAGAAATTCTTTTAACACTGAGAAATAAAATCAGGGAGACAATTGCAACCTAAATTTTGAATACCACGTCACAAAACTCGTACAGTCATGTTTTTACCATCTTACAAATCTTTCAAAAATACGATCTTTTTTAACTTTTAAAGACACTGAAATTATTTTACATGCTTTTACATCAACTCTGTTAGACTACTGTAACAGCCTTTCTACCTGTCTTAATCAAAAATCCCTCGACAGACTGCAGATAGTACAGAACTCAGCTGGCAGGCTTTTATTGAGAACCAGAAAACACAACCACATCACGCCTGTTTTAGCTTCCCTACATTGGCTGCCAGTAAGTTTTAGAATTGATTTTAAGATTGTATTGGTTACTTTTAAAGCTCTGCACGGTCTCTGCCCTGGTTTCATCTCTGACCTTTTAACACCGTACACTCCAGTGCGCAACCTGCGATCCTCGGGCAAAGAGCTATTGTCAGTCCCAAAAACTTGTCTTAAAACAAGGGGGGGCAAGGCGTTTGCAGTCCGAGCCCCACAGCTGTGGAATGAACTGCTGGAGAATATTAGGTTGGCGGACTCTGTGCTCTCTTTTAAAACATCGCTCAAAACTTATTTTTATCGAAGAGCATTTGCTGATTTTATCTGATCAAGGTGTCTTGCACAGGGTCCTGCTTTTATTTGGCTTTTATTTGGCTTTTACTTTGTTTTTATGTATTTATGATTTCATATTCTTTTAATGGTGTTGACACTTGCACTGAATGTATGGCTTTTTTAAATGCTCTTTATTTTGCACATGTCCTTGAGGCATTGTTAAGCACTTTGTAACATAGTTTTTGAAAAGTGCTCTATAAATAAAGATTACTATTATTATTGTTATTACAATTGCTGAGGGAATGGTGAACCTTTAAACAAGAACTCACCAGCCTGGTAGTCATATAAAGCTCTGGCACAGATGCCTCTGTCTGCTGTCTCCTCTGGAGTCACCTCATACGAGTTAGTCTCCTCCACCTTGGAGAGGAAACAGTTTAAGTTTTGTGTTGCAGAATCATTTGCATCATAAAAGGAGAAAAATAATTGCATTTCCTGTTAGAGATGAGTAAACAATCACCTGAGCGGGCTCTTCGTGAGCTTCCTCTTGGACATAGGAGTTGGCAGCTGGTGCCTCTTCTGAAGAAAAAAAAAAAAAAAAAGATATTCACATGAGATTGTTTTGACAAAGTGGCATCCTCCGGTCTTGGGAAATGAAACTGATGCAGTTCCTCAGAAGCCCTGGAGGCCACATACACACGTATTCTACAAAAGGCTGTCTTTACAGGAGGAAGAAACATGTTTACAGCCTGAGTCAAAAAAACACTATCAGTGTGGTTAGCTTATTTCTCTGTTCGCACACTCTGTACTAAGAGTGGATTTTTAAAATATGCAGTTTTGAAGATATTAAGGTTACAAGTTTTGCATAAATTGAGCTGCCTTGACTGATACGTGGGAACACTGTAGCTGTGAGTGAGGAGGTTTAAATATTAAGGACCTGTCTCCATTCCACTCTGTCTCTTTGCCTCTTGCTAGGTTGACTTATCCTTAACTAAGGTAACTGCAGTCGATAGGCTTCAAGACTACTCTCTAGAATCACTACATCCATGTTCTGTTCAGATTAGGGTGCTGACTGAGCCATCTGTTATCCACCAGCAGGTGGCAGCAGCTGATCCCGAGAGCACGGTTCAGCAGGAGGGGATAAAATGTGCTTCTGACAGCATTTTGTGAAAAGCGGATGGAAGGGCTTGGAAGCTGATGTATTAAGGGTTCAAACTCAGGCTGGTTCTTGTGTAAAATGAGCCCCACCTTTCGGCTGCTCCTCGGGGGTCGGCTCCTGCTCATCATACTCACACCTGGACTGTCCATCATCCACATCAGGCTCTTATCACCCAAAAACACAAGCACAGACATGCATGTACACACAGGGACACAAAAACAAGTCCACACAGGCAGAAAACCACCACAACCAAGGAATTCAAAACTCAAATCTGGGACAAAGAAAACTGAATAGAGAGCACACTGAATGGAGGCATGATTTATGATTAATGCATGATTTTGAGGACTATGGAGATGATCACACAGAATCAACAATGAGAAATGAAGCATGCAGATTTAAGTATGAAAATTGACACCCGCTTTGTATGCATGTAGTAGTGATGCTTGTGTGTGTGTTAGCTCACACCTGTGGCATGGACAGGAGAGGCGGAGCCTGCTGGCACTGGGGAAGCTTGGCGCTGCTGAGGTGAGCTGGCTCGCTCAGACTCATACACTGGCTTAGACAGAAAAGGGCTTTGCAGACGCCCTGAGCAGGGACACACATGGAGCCCCGAAACATGCCCAAACAAAAAAAAGAAATGGGCGAGAAAAGAGAGAAAACACAGCAGACAGGTTGAGAAGAAGAAGAAGAAAGGGCTACAACATGATGGGGACACACTGTTTAGTTTGGACTATGAGACCAACACACAGTCTGATGGAGAGTCAAAGCTCTAAGAAGAGACAGCGTTAACCACACCTACCTACCGCTACCTGACAGAGGAGGCTGACAGAGCTGTGCAGCGGAGCAATAGTGCAGTTACAGAGCTGTTACATAGAGGGGTCAATGTGTGTACAGGGGGGAATACCTGGCTGGGGGCTCGCAGGTGCAGCAGAGGGGACGTCTGATTCACTGGGAGTGATGCCCCTCTCTCGCTGCTTGAACATCTCTCTGGGGTTCATAGCACGTTGAGAGATGAGAGATGCCGCCTCCTGCAGAGAGAGACAGTGAACAATAGGCATGATTAGAAACCACAGGTTATAAATAATGTAGAGACTGAGAGAGCAGAGAGATGTCTGATATCTGTAAATAGTCACAGAGGAAGGAAAGAGATCATGCAGCGTAGACTAGAGGACAGATGTGCTGCAATTGGCTTTGAAGATTTGCAAAGAAGGAGAAGAAAAGAAGAAGAAAACACTTGGTTTTTTTTCCAGGTAGCGGAATAAAAGGAGTAGTTTGTCCAGAAGAGAGCACTTTCGGGAAGGGGAACTCACATTGGCCTTTTCGATAGATTCACCTCTCTTGATTGCTTTCCTCTGGGCCGCCTCGTTCTCCTCCTCCTCCTGATGATGTCAGTATAAATGTTGGATCTGCTCACATTAGCTACCCTCCTAACCTAAGTGTGCACAACCTAGACTTCTTTAACTTTCAACACACTCAATATAAAGTAAATTTCACACCAACTCTGTCCGTTTCCTTGACATGCGTTACCCCTTTACCCACAGAGTCAGCGATGTGACAGCGAGACACTTACCCAGCGTTGTTTCTCCTGCTCTTTACTCACAGAGTCCTGCTTCTGCTGGTACTTCCTGTCAAACAAAAGTCCATTCAGTTATCAGAGGAAATGTAACTTGAGGCCTTTCACAGGATTTATTAAATAACCCGCCTTAATAACCAGTGAGCATCTCCTTCATCTGCAACCTACTTCTGTTCCTCAATTTGACTGGCCTTCTCTTTGTCCCTCTTGTCCCTCTGCACTGCTTCGTTGGCCTCCCTGTCTTTCCTCTCTCTCTCCAGGCGCTGGCGCTCCTCATCTGCCTTGCGTCGCTCCTCCTGGCGGCGCTTCTCCTCCTCTTTCTGGGAGACACACAGACCGCCAAGGTCAGGTTGGAAAGGGTTATTTCATATTTTATCTAGGAAACTGTAATGTGAACAAGCTTTCAGGGTGCATCACTGTCAGGTACAGTGATGAGCAGAGTGCAACAAAAGGAAAAACATGCATGCTTCTGCTGACTGTGGATAAACTGCCTACCTTTAATTTGTCTATGCAGAATTTTAAGTCAATGTTCCAAAAGTGCTCATCTTAAAATGACTGAGTTCTTGTATTTTCAATGATTCAAAACCTTGTTCAAGGAGGTACATTTTTAAGAGATGCTCAAAGTTGAAGAGCTAAGAACTCAGTTAACTACGGCAGATACTAAATATACATTCAGGTTCCTACCTCTGCGTTAGCCCAGAAGCTGTCTTTGTTGGTCTTTCTGATCTCGGACATGGCGTTGGTCTTCTGGTACACTGAACCCTGCGAGACAGAAGTGATAAAAACAAACATTTAACACAAAAGAATCCAAATGAAGAGGAATTAGATTAACAACAGGTTAGGGATGCACACAATTAATCAATTATCGATTAATTGATTGTTAAGAAATTACTCGAAACACGCATCTTTGTTTTTAATTTTCCGTCATGTGGAACAAACATCATGTGGTCTCATATTACACTCAGCTATCAGGGAGGTGTTTTAAGTTTAAAGCATGTTTTGATGTGAATCAGCTGATTAATGGTGTTGCTCACAGTGCAGACGCTCAGCTGGGGGCTGCGGCTGAGTGACAGGTCTCCGCTTGTTAAAGAGGATCAATACGCAACTGCTGCCAACAACGACACGCACACGAAGGTTGACAACTTTAAATAGGACATTTTAACCTATGGATGCAAAGCCAGCAGACTGGTGGGAATTGCTAGTACGTTATGTTTGCAGAGCAGGAACATCAGAGCAGGCTGAGATTTTCTGCAGCTAGACTGATTATGACCCGGTTGCGCTCCTGGCTAACACCTGACCGAATACACGTTTATTGTTCTCAATAAGAACGAGTAGGCAGAAAATTGGACACTGTGAGTCTGAAGTACTTTTCTGTTAGTATTTTGAGCCTTCACTTTATAAGATATGTCCACAGAGAATATTTTTATGAGCCTGATCATTGATAATCAGTGTTAAACATGTAACCGTATTCAATCCCGTCAGTTAAATGCATTTTGTTGCTGTAGAAAGTATAATTTGGGTAGAAAAAACACTATTTGGCCTTGTTTTTGACATAAGAATAATATATAGATATTTTTTTTATTGATTATTGATCGTTAACATTTCCAAAAATCGTTCACAGAAAATACTTAAAATGTACATCTCTAGTTGGAACCATAGACTGTATAATAAATAGACATAGTCTCCGTGACGTCAGCCATCTGTTTCTAAAGAGCTGTTTTGAAGCCAATCATCGGCGGATGCCATATTGGAAATGCTGAAGTCAACCTAACTTCTGTCGAGCTAGTGTGAGTTAAAGAGGCGGGCTTTGAGCCTCCTCACTAACAGCTACAGTGTTCCCGCCTGTCAATCAAGTCAGCTGTGCCTCTCATTGTGGAAAAGGCTGAGTTATGAAAAAAGTTCACCCCCTGGACAGTGTGTGCCGATAGAGAAATGAGCTATTCAGACTAAAATCATTTTTTGTACCAGGCAGTAAACATTTTTAATTCTGCTGTAAAGATCGGCATTTTTGAATGGATGTATGTGTGGTGTCCGGTATTTCCAGAGCCAGCCTCAAGCGGACACTCAAGGAACTGAAGTTTTTAGCGCTTCCTCACTTGCTTCATTTCTCGCAGCCAGGGGTTGCCGCTTCTTTCCGTTATTACAACTTGTCACACAGTCACTCCTTATAGAAGTGAGAGAAGAAACAGCTCCTCTCTGTCTCATGTCACACCATATGTGTTAGGTCACACTATTCATAAATTATGTGTATTTTTAAGAAGTGCAAATTTTGTTTCCGGTACAACATCAGATATCATCCATTCGTCGATTTGAGTTATAAAAAGAACATGGTTTACAAGAACAGGGGAGGAAAATAAGACAGAGACTATATTCAATGAATTTAGGTCATTCTTTATGGCCAGCTTTTTCCAATTGTGCTGCTTGTTTTGAAAAACTGTTCTCAATGGGAGACTCGCTGGCTTAATGGAAAGCCTGAGACAAAGAGAAAAAACAAACATTTGAGGAAAAATCTGTTTAAGGAGCAGATTAAGGAGCCTTGTTAAGATCCAGCCCTCTGTTTATCTTTCTAGCATGAAGCATAAGCAAACACTCCTGCATACCACAGGACCCTGAGGACCGCTGTCCTGGAAGCGGCTGGAGGATTCTTTGTGGAAGCTGTAGTTCGCTCCTGAGGCTTTGGCCACCTTCTCCATGATCACCTCAGGTTCCACGTCCTCCTCGGCGCGGGCATTTATTGTGACATGGGCCCCCTGAAAGACGGGAAATAAAAGCTCTTTAATCGCTCAGTCGGATGAGTTCATGCACACACCACCCCATGGTTTGTTTATGTTTGCTGTTTGCTGGTGTGGTGCGAATGACTCGGACTAATCCAACAAAGCTGTTGCATTATTCCAAGAATTCCTGCAGCTTGCTGTGCAGTGTTTGTCTTCTTTGGGTTTCTTTTATTTCAAGTCCTCAAAATTCAGCCCACAAATAACCTCCCAGGGACGAAATTCAAATGTGTATTCAAATCAGACTCAAAATGTGAGTTCGGTGTTACCTTAAGAAAATTGGCCATGGAGCTGACATGATTTGCACATATTCCTTTCCTGGCATCTTTCACTCCTTCTCCAGTCTGAAACACAAACAATTATTCCTCAACTTCAACAAGAAAAAGGACAAACAAATGTGGAATAGTTCAGCGTGGCACACACCCAGTTGATGAGGACATATTTTGGCAGACCAGAGTTTGGATCCAGGACTCTGCAGAAAGCGTACATCACTTTTCCACTGTTCAACTCCTCAACCAGCTCTTCCAGTCCTCCATCTGAAACACAAACGTTGTGGAAAATTCAGACGGTTTCTGTGGTTGGTTTTGTAACTACAGACTTTTTTTTTCTCTCTACAAATGAAGGGGTGCAAAAGCAAAAGGCAAGCAATCCTTTTGTGCTGATATTACAGTGCTGCAGCTGTGCGCTGACAATGAAATTCCTGAACGCATTTGATAATATCGAGTTCAGATCATAAAAAGGTGATTACAGAATCAAGTCTGTCACTCACCCCCCTTCTCTGCCAGGCGGATGTCATTACTGTTTCCCTCATAGGTGAACAAGGCCCTGTGGAAAACACAGCATTAGGACAATAAAATACCAACTAGGCGAGTCACACAGGCTGACAGAGGAGGGATTAATCCAGAGGGTGGATGTGCTTTATTTCACACCACGGTAACAGAGGATGTTTTGTAAACAGATTTTTAGCACCTTTAAGCTCTTTTCAAACTGGATACACTTTATAGGAGAAGTGCAAATAAACAAACTCTGAATATTGCTGCAGTTTTAATCCTGTTTTATATCAGCTGTGTCTGTGACTTTAGCACAGATTACACCAGCTTGAAATTAAAGGGGCCTCATAAAAATAACTCAAGATTGAACAGCTCTGCACGATTTGGATTTCTTGTAAATACTTGAGTCATATGATGTAAAAGGTACATTCCGCTCTTTTTTGTCTTTTTAATTAACATGGAGAAATCTTAATTCTTCACTCCAGTGACCTTCATATAGACACATGAGCCGTCTGAACGACATGTGGACAGGACAAACTGCTTTCTTGGTTTCTGTAAGGCAGGGGTTCCCAAACTTTTCAGCCTGCGACCCCCCAAAAAATTGGTGCCAAAGACTTGCGATCCCCACTGTCCCTCAAAGTGACTTATGTGGCTTTAGTTAGTTGGTCTGCAGAAAATGACCCTACCTAAATGAGCATGTGGCTGTGTTTCCTGTGTTGTTATGAATTAACCTACTGCTACTGATGCTTTTGATAATTCACTGTTCACTAACCCTAAACTTAGGAGTCATCTGGCAAAAAGAAAGGCAGAGAACTCATTACACTTTCTATTTTCAAGGTTTTATTTCCAAGTTTAGCTACTATTTTTGTCGATATTATTTATCATAATGGGACAAATGTACTATTTTAAAATAATTGAAAAACAAAAACATTCTGGAAGACATCTCACGACCCCCCATTTGTGTATCGCGGCCCCCCAGGGTGTCTCGACTCACACTTTAGGAACCCCTGTTGTAAGGTATAAGGAGATTTTTATGACTGCTGTACAGTAACAAAATCAGAGATGGATACCTTACCAGAGTGACTTCTATTGTTTCAGGTTAGTGTAGTTACATTATTTAAGTTTGTTGTAATGGCACTTTCGAAGTTTAACATTTTTGCTATGTTACCTTGTAGTCAATGCTGATTAATTGGAAAAAAAGATGGGTATAGAGCTATAACTTTATCAAAGACAGAAACTAGTGTGCCGGTTTAAGCATCTACAATAATCAAATTTAATCAATGTTTTTTGTTGTTGTGTTGGTTGGACTAAGTATGACTGGAAAAGTCTGAACTTTTGGCTTAGGGACACAGCATGTTTCACATTAAATGACAACAACTAAACATCAATAAAACAATTAGCCAATGAACAGGATGAATGACGATGAAAGCAATCACACTCAAAGGAATCCTTTACTTGATTATAAATTTAGAGCCCAGGGCTTGAGGTCTCCTCTTGATAGAAACACTACAGAAGCATCATGACTTTGCTTTGATCAGCACAAAGAGAGCCAATAGAGAGACTTGATTTATATGACCAGTCTTTATTACAGTGATTTAAGCGTTTATAGCTTTGTTATTGACATAATAGTTACCCTCCATGTTACATTACACTCTGTTTAGGGTGCGAGTTTTGCGCCATCGTGTGTTAATGCAGGTAAGAATGAGAGAAGGAACATAAACTCACTAATCTAAAGTGGATTAAGTTCATACTATGACATCTACAGTCTGTAAGTGCTCACAGTGACTAGTCAGTCTTCAATCTGTCTTTCTCATTTGTTCCCTGTTAGAGAAGGATAACAGAAGCAGCAGGTTTTGATCGTGTAATAACTTACCTTATCTATTTATCAGATAGAAGTGTACATAGTGTGTATATATCTGTAATAGTTGCCGTATTTTATTTTATTTTATTTTTACTTCATCGTATTTTACCCTTGTCATTGCTATTATTATTGTTATTATATTTTTTAACTATGTTAGCACATTGTTGTATTTCCCCTCTCCCTTGTTGCAAGCTGCTGTAACAAAATAATTTCCCCCAACGTGGGACAAATAAAGTATATCTCATCTTATCTTATACTGATTACAGAGTGGCACACGTTCATAACACAGACACTTTCAGTGTAATTGGGCCAGCAGCAGCAGGACTCCCTGTGTAATCTCTGTCTAGGGTTAATTAAGAAATCAATTTAGGTCATCATTAAACACTGCCAATGTCAGCAGCAGGTATGATATAACATAAAGGCAAGCACAGACGAGATTAGTAACACAAAGAGGAAGTTCCTGGATTTGACTTTACCATATTTGATCACATTTAGCCTCTGATATGTGATCAGGAAGTGGGTGGGTTAGCAAGGTTAGCAGGTTAGCAACCCATTCACGTTTAGTTACATGACTCACAAGCTTCTCAAAGACACATGAAATAACAGACATGATAAATGGACAGTGTGCTCAGCTTATAAACTGTGTTACTCGATATTCAGTGAGCTCATCTTTAGCTTTGGGACTTCATCTATAGATGGGAAGCTAAACTCTCATGTAAACAAAGATGACTTTAACACACATAATCGACTTTTTCACATGAAGAAGCTCAGCTTTTGTTAACATAATACCACTATGTGAAAGGTTAAGTTTCTCTGTCGTTAGGTTAACATTAACTAACTTGAGGACTGGCTCAGTGCTAGCAAACACTGCTTCTAACATGTTACATGCTCCATCATGCTAACGCTGTTTCATTGAAGCTAGTCCTTACCAGTTAGTGTTGGATTTTTCATCCACCACTTCTTTAAATGCAGATGTTAATGCAGGTCCGTTTTTGCTGAGGTTAACTGCCATCGTTTTGCAGTGAGTACAGCTAGCCAGCTAGCTATCCGGGATGCGCCCTTCCTACTGGAGGAGTGGCGATGATGATGCTGCCTTTCAATGTACAGGAAGCTGGTTTAGCTTGTGGCTACGTTTCAGCACCAGTGAACTCGATATGATCACCAGGGTGATCCAGCAGGGCGGGGCTTGTTGTAGTTTTAAGCATGTTTTGTTACCGACTGTGCATTTTCACGATAAATTCACCGATGATCATGAAGATACACGACTCTGTTACTTTGGATGGTATTACAAAAAAACAAAGATAGCTCATTATGGAGATTTCAGTCTGTATTGTAAAAGCCGCGCCTGACACATGTATTAATCAAACGCACTAAAGTGTAGTGTCACTGTGCGGTAAGAACTTTTCAGACAAGACTTCTATTCAGCTTTTGTGAAAAATAATGGCAGCTCTTCGACATGCAATGTACTGCCATAGTTTCATCCAGCTAATGTTTGAATTCTGAATATTGTATCAAACCACAAATTAGATTCTAAGTCCTGTGTAAATTTTAGAGGCCTATTTCCATCAGTTTAATGGGAAACGAGAGACAAACTGTTTTAAAAAAGGACTTGATGCATTTATGCAGAGCAGGGGCGTCAAACTCATTTCAGTTCAGGGGCCACATACAGCCCAAGTTGATCTGAAGTGGGCCGGACCAGTAAAATCATAACATAATAACCTATAAATAACGACAACTCTAAATGTTTCCCTTTGTTTTAGAGCAAAACATGTACAAGTACATTCTGAAAATGTTCACATTCAATGAACTATCTTTCTGCAAAAACAGCTGTTGTATTTTTTGCCATGATGAGTCTCATAGTGGGCCAAATATTTTACTCTTTAAGCCCTGAAACCTGCTGCCAACACACCAAACACACATGTTACCAATACACTTGACACAGTGTGTTATGTTTAAAGCAAAAGAACAGAGATTATAATAATGAACAAGGTACAATTGATTATTGTGGACCCCTCCGCTCCAGCATGAACAGTTTGCTTCCACAGTGTTGTATGCAGGGGCGTAAGGCTAGTGTTAGTAGTTATTCGATCATCTTATAGTGCTCTAAAAAGTCTTTATGAATCTGAACCAGATTATGCAAACAAGTAATTTATTTTCTCACTTTGAGAAAAAAAGTCCCTGGAAAGTTCAGGTGATCTCAGTCAGCACTATGATTTAGGCTACCCCCAGAGGACAAATTTGAAATAGTAGTTACTTTTATTGAAAAATTGCAGTTATTGTCTTCTCTGTAATTTTTTCACTTTGCAAAGTAGTTCTGCGGGCTGGATTGGAACCTCTGGCGGGCCGGTTTTGGCCCACGGGCCGCATGTTTGACACCCCTGCACTAAAGTGTAGTGCCACTGTGCAATAAGAACTTTTCAGACTTCTATTCAGCTTTTGTGAAAAATAACGTCAGATTGACGACATGCAATGTACTGCCACAGTTTCATCCAGCTACTGTTTGAATTCTGAATATTGTATCAAACCACAAATTAGATTCTAAGTCTTGTGTCAGTTTTAGAGGCCTATTTCCATCAGTTTAATGGGAAACAAGAGACAAACTGTTCTAAAAAAGGACTTGATGCATTTATGTAGAACAATGAGCAACTAATTTGAGATACAAAGTCTTTGTTTAGAGATATCTCATTAATTCAATGGAATAAAGTCAGTGTCATTTATCTTACACTTTGAAATTCTTCACTAAGACACTACATTTTTACATTCCTTGTTCAAGGTGCTGAATAATGAATAAAGGATTTATCGTAATCAGAAAAATGACGGCAGACGATGGTAAACCAAGATGAACTTTATTCATATGTTATGACAAGGTCAATAGTTATTTTGTGTAGGCTATGTGAGGACGTTCATGGTGGCAGTTCAAGCACACATATTCCAGATTTAAGGATGCATGAAGGCTGGTCCTGCATTCAGAAGAAAGCCAGGCTGAAATTTTCAACAGAAATATTGGTGCTCTTAAAGCAGATTTCTGTGTCTGCTGATGACATGACTCACCCATTCGAGGGGGGGGGGGATACAGCCCTGATAGCAAATTTACAGTTTATGACAACGTTCTTTACATATACACAGAATGAGGGTTAAGGCTAAAATTTCAGTCCGAGGTGTTAGGCAGATGAATTGTAACGAAATCCCTGATATCTGGCAAATGGCTGTGAGGAGGTTCTCCAGAGTGCAAAGCATGCCAAGCTGCCTATATAAACTCTACTGAGCACAGTGGACAAAGGGAGTCAATGTCACATCACTCACATGACGAATCGAGGCTGCATTCAATCGTACTTTTGGAAGATACTCAGCTTTCAAATAAATAAATTAGCCAGATAAACAAACAACAATACACACAAAGTTTGAGCTAGAACTATTACACACACCTTTTTCAGTCATGATCTGGCAGCAAAAAGAAAAAATTACTGCATTTAGAGGATATATGTTCGTAACCTTTAAGTTTATACTGTGTTTCAGAACAACTTGTTTTCTCTACAGCTGCTAATAGTGGTGAAAATCTATATTTGGCGCCTAAACCATGGTGTTAATTATACAATTAAAGCTTCTAATATTTCATGCTTTACTATGGACCTTCAGGATAAATCCTGTCAATAATGCCTCAATAACTAAATGTATTCCTCCTTTAAAATATCAGATAATTCCCTTTATATTGGCAGCATCAGCACATTGTCAGCCAAGATTAAAAAAGACAAATTATAGCATTTCCTAACTACTTCAGTCACAATGGATTATATTAAAACTAATAATACATATGAAACATCACAATCATGTTTTGAATTTGGGTGATTTCAATGGAAAAAATATATAATGGCCTAAAACTACAGTTTTAAAAATACAATGCAAAGATCAAGCATGTGTAACCCAGGAGAATGGATTATTTGTCCAAAAACAAAATACTTCAGCAGACCTGATGATGAATATGAACATACAAATGGTTTTAAACTTTAGCGTACCAGACATTTAGAGCTAATTCAATTGTCACAGCAGGTTAGTGTATCTGTTCACCTGAAGAAACAAGTTAGTTGCACATGACTTTAAATTTACTCAGCTCAGTTTTTTGAGATCCCATTGCTAGTGAC
Organism: Notolabrus celidotus; assembly: GCF_009762535.1. Lineage (NCBI taxonomy): Eukaryota > Metazoa > Chordata > Actinopteri > Labriformes > Labridae > Notolabrus > Notolabrus celidotus. Next base: position 24,185,535 of record NC_048280.1, read on the forward strand.
GCCAGCTGTGACAAAAGGCCATTTAAATCAGAGAAGTAGTCGCATCATTTAAAAGCTGTCGTTCAAAATAAATTAAAGGATATTAACGGGAGGTGGACTGGGATGATGAATAACTTCTAAGACAGTATTTTATCAGGGCTGCTAATCTGTCGTTGATAATTGTGCCTCGTCAGGGAAGCGTGACTGTAATCCAAGAACAAACCACTACACTTGGATCAGTTTTCTTCCTCCCAGGCTGATGATACCAGACCTGGTCATTTTTCTCACCATGGGTCACTGCGTGTAAAGGCTGATGATTTGGTTAGATACCTGAGTCACTGCACTGAGGAGGTGGCACACAGCTTGGCTCATGGCCGAAGAGTAGCTGCGCTCATAGCTACACATAAATTAGCGAGTCAACAGTAGTATTCTGTGCACTATGTGGGTGGTTACTGATATGGGATATGAGAGCAATGACTGCATATGTGAGAGAAATAGAAGTTGACATTCACCCTCTGGACTGGAGCACAACAACAACTCAGGCGCCGGCTAGCTCGTAACAGCGGCTAACCAGTGTCGTCCAAACCTTTAATACTGTCGCTTTTGAAATGCAGTGGGAGATGGAGACTGATGATTCTTAACGTTTTCACATTGTCTGGGGGTAGAGACAGTATGTGCCAACAGATCAGCTGCTGGTAATGGCACCGCACCATTTTATGTTGAACAGGGAACATTCTGCCTCAATTGCACATTTACCGATAAAATAACAACACAGAAAGGCCACTAAATACATGGAAGTACAGTAAGAACAAGACATCCAGTGGGACACAGACAGTACCTCTGAAATGAAGGGAGAGCCAACCTCCTAAAGAAATCAAATAGTTTGCGTCTGAGTAGCATGACGATATGACTCATGGACAGTGAAAACGATAAATAGCAACATCATAGTGATAATCACAATAGCAGGAGTAACAGTTTAAAGTCTGAGAGTGGCGGTATGGGCTGTGAAGTGTTTCCGGTATTCCATATGGGAGTGCTTTAAAGAGCCCATCAGGTCCTGCTCAGCAGATCCGTACATGAAGGACAGCACATGGTAGCAGCTCAGCACATGGAAAGCCAGGTGGCACTGTACCTCTATATCGCTTCCTCCTCCAAAAGATAGATGTTGTCTAGTTTTTTTCCCCACTCTGTTGCTCATTTGCCTCAAGTTACAAATCAAACGTGTTTCTTTTGTTCTCATTTGTATTTTGATCTTCCTGGCGTTCTCACATTGCATACTTCTGCGTCCAATCTCTTGCTAATTTGTTGTACCTGGAAAACACACAAAGTTTTGAAAAGGTCAATGACGCAGAACTTCTACCAAACACAATGAGTCAGTATAGGAAAGTGGAGTGATATGATGAATCTCATGTCTACACTCACTTTTCCCTGTCAGCCTTGTACGTATGAGCGATCTCTGGTACCAGTGGGTCGTCCGGGTTTGGATCACAAAGAAGAGAGCAGATAGACAATAATACTGTGGAAGAAGGAACCAGAAAGTGTTAGGTGTGCATAAACAGAATCTCAGTGTCAAAATTAGCTTGTTTTTTTTTATATGCTATGAATTCTTTCTTTTTATTAGACCAACAGTGGATACTACACAAGCACAACTTTTGATAAGCATTGCAGTCTGATTAGGGTGATTCATCAAAAACATAAAGAATTTTTACTAGGGCTGTAAATACAAATGTTTCCTTGTTATGATAAGATAAAAATGTCTAAGGTCATTGAATTTAAAAAGTAAAATGAAAACATATTTAGGCAGTCTGGCTTTTATGTAGGGTTTAAAAATTGTATTACTTTAATGTGTCTTCACTGATTTTAATGTTGTTTTATTATTTTATTAATTTTAACTATCTTGTTTTTTTATTTATCTACTCAATTTTATTGATATATTTAGCCTTTATTCTATCTTCAACTCTTTTCCCTACCCTTTTTAATTTATTTATTTTAACTTTTTATATTCTTAATGTTAATTTGATGCTTTAACTTATTTTAATTATACATTTATATTTTATTGTTGTTGTGCATTAGTCTCTATATTAAAGTCCATGTTTTTTTAATGTCTTGCAATTTTTTTTTTTGCTTCTTGTTTTCAATCACTGTTAAGCACTTTGAATTGCATTTGATTTGTATGAAAGGTGCTATATTAATACAGTTTGATTGATTAAATTTAAGTTATATATATTGTATACATGAACATACTTTTACATACATACATACATACATACATACATACATACATACATACATACATACATACATACATACATACATACATACATACATACATACATACATACAAAAGCCCCACTGTGGGTTAGCCTGTGCTGGTTCTGTTCCAGTTTGGCGACACATCTTATTATTTTGTATTTTATTAAAGGTAGGCTCCTTATCTAATCAAATTCATATCATCACTACCCCTATGATGTTGGGAAATGTTGCATTGTTATTCAAAGAATCAGTACAATACTGTTAGATAACGAGACACGTGATATCATTTTTGCACGCTGACATTTCATTATAATTCATAAACATTTACTGGTATGGATTTAATCATTCATGCATTAAACTTTATAAATCCTACTTAATAGGAGAAATCCTTGAGAGTTATTTCAAAACTTCACAATCAACACTGGATTTCATTTGGTCAGACGCCTTTTACACTTAAATGTGACACTTTAAACATGTAATGGACATGATTTAACATAGTAAAAAGTTAGATGTAGTCTTAATGCCTGACTTAAGTATTATAGCTGAAACAAGCACATGCCTTGAAAAAGATTAAAAGACGAGAGGGAATGTGTCAGCAATGCTTTATAGATCATTTAGGCAGACTTTGTTTGTAATTAATGGGAATAGCAGTGTTCCAAGAAAGTACAAGTTAAGGGTAGCAGGTTACAGAATGATCTGTAGACTGTAAGGAGGACTATGGATTTGAAAAAAACAAACTGAAGTATATTTCATCTCTCTGATAGCACATTAAAGACATCACCTGAAAGCATACAAGTGCTGGACAACAACTGAAGAGGAGTCACATTGTAACGTTTAGTCTTAGCAAAACAGAACACAACGCTTAATTTTACATTTAAAATATAACATCCTTTAAAAAAATCTGCATTATGTCATTTCTGTTTCCAAAAGTAAATGCTGAATGTTGTCAATCGTGGGCAGCGTGGTTGAACTTGTCAAACCTTTCTGTAGTAAATAACATTAATGATGCTTGCATTACATTATGCTGCGACGGGGTGGGGCCCCTCATGCAGTCAATGCTGAGTCAACAGTCACAGCTGCCTTAATAAATTAAAATGTCAACATGCTCATGCGGCCGACACCTGACTGTAAATCTTACCTTTCGATACGGTAAGTGCAGGCGACCATTGTGATCTCAGTATGTCCAGACAAATACTCCCATTGCTGTTGATATTTGGGTGGTAAATTTTAGTTGTAAATGCCACCTGTGACAAAACAGACAAGAAAGTAGAACACATTAAACACATTGAAGTGAATGAATGGTTAGTCTAGGTGAGATGACATACTGTGTGTGCCTCATAACTCACCTTTGGTGGTTTGAATGGGTAATCTGTTGGGAAGTGGATGGTGAGGAAAAACACTCCACTCTGATATGGGCTGTCACTCTAAAAAAAGAACAAGACAAGTTTCTACACAGCAACTCTACTGTTTCTTTTGCTTATTTTAAACAAATTTGAATTGATTTAAGATAAAGTTTCACCTACCGGACCCATTATTGTTGCCTGCCAGTGAAATACTAGGAAAAAAGATTAACAATGATTCAGTATAACAGCTTGAATTAAAACTCCTGATGCATACACTTCTTTTATTTAATAAGGAACACAAGAAAACTCAGATGAAGCGGTGTTTCATTATTAAATTGACTCACGATCGTCCCCAACCGGTCCAGCAGAGCACTGAGCAGGTGGGTCCCTCTGCAGGTCAGACAGTTCCTTAAGACAGAAAATCACACAATTAAAAATCGTCAATTAACCTCCTTTGGCAGCACCTCCTTCCAGTTTTTTGCTGCAAACGACTGAAATCACCTGCAACAATCCCTAAAACTGACCTCTCTCATTCCACTCGCCACTTTCAAAAACGTATTGCACCCCGTTACTCAACATCACTGCACTTGCTTTTAAATTGCTTTTAAGTTGTTCACTCCTGTCATATTTTTATATTGCATTGTTCTGTTTCTAGGTTTCTCTGTATGTCCTCTCTGTTTTTTGTTTTGTTTTTATTTATTGTCATGCCACCTGTGTTACCTTTTGCCCAGGTCGCTATTGTAAATGAGAATTGGTTCTCAATTGACTTACATGGTAAAATAAAATGAATTAAATTTAAAGTTAGTTGGAAAATATTGATCACATTTCATTGTTTATATTGGGTACATGTGGATCCAAACACAAGAAGAATATTTCATTAGATGATTTCAAAGATGATTTATCTTTTAAATCTAGTCTGGAAAAACTTCCACTTATCCTGAGGGGATTTAAGGACACAGACTCGCCTCTTTAAAACGTACTCCATGTAATGTCTGGCTTTATGTAAAGAGCACTTTCTTCACTTTTTTTTTCTCAGTACAACCAAGTTGCAATTACTATCTTTTTAGGGCAGCAATGTTTGCTGTCCAGTACAGCCATCATGCAGAGCTGCTGACATGTAAATGGTGCTTTTAGGAACAGATGACTTCATTAACATTTTAGTCATCAGTTCAGTTTAGCCAACAGATGTTAACTACATAACATAGCGACATGAAACAAACATGTTGAACAAGAATAGCCGAGGCAGAGGGAGTAAGGTCATTGTACAGAACCACATTATACACCATGTAATGACACTGAGGAAAGACAACAAAACAACAGATGGTTATATTTAAATTAAGCTCGTTATTTAACATCCGTATCCATTCTGTTATATAAATACACACCGTGGCCTGCTCCAGTGCCCCATTTACCAATCCATATATGGCAACACTGACAGTACTAGGGTTCAATTTTGGCAACCAGCAAGCAGCTGTCATTGAGTTACCAGACACATCATCAGCCCTACTGTAAGTGTCCAACAACAAGGATAAAGACAACTGACAGGCTACAAAATAAAAACAATCCTCGATCATGTCAATCCATCAAACCAAAGACCAAAGCTAGCTTAAAGCTGCTGTGTCAAAGTGCTCTATTCAGCTTGTTTGTTAACACTAGCCATCTTAGAAAGAAACGTACAAATGATAAACTCTCAAACATCACTGTCAGCTGTCAACAAAAGCAAGGCCTCGTTTCAGTGGTGATAGTTAGCGTTACTGTAGCATTGCACCAACTGAGCCACCAGTTGTTAGCTCGTCTTTGTTTGTGAATTATATTAAAAAATGAACATTAAAAGCAGTCAAGTGAGGCTATCATGCGCTTTACGAAAATGATACGTTGCGGTTTTACTACCACGGAGCATCCTTCACACAGCAAAACGAATAAACGAGAGGGTACTATGAGTAACATGAGAGAAATACACACTCACCTTCTGAATTCTTTTCAACGCCATTGCATCAATGGCTATGCTAGGTAGCCTGTCAGCTAACAGTTAGCTCTTCACACATACAATTTGGCTTCTGTGGACGCGTACCTACAAATCTCACTCTACGTATAATCAGCAGATAACAGCTAACTTATATAAGGCTTGGGGTTTTTGAATTTCTACAACAATTTAAGTGAGAAAAGCTGTGTTAATTGTCGATATTTCCAAAGCTAACGTTGTACAACATCCGAGATATTTTGCTCTCCTCTCTCATCCCTGCTCCTCTTCGTGCCTGGCAAACCGTTTGGGCTAATATCGCGAGATTTGTCTTTCAAAACGTGAACTGACAAAAACAGCGTCCATTGTTGTAGTTTTAATATAAATTTTTCATACTTTAGCAAATTTGACACGGTTCAATTCAACAAATCAAGATTGTATTCATTTCATTTATAAACGAAGATAGTTACGTCCGATATTTACACAAAATCCCCACATGTAAAATACCAGTCAAACACTGGTGGAAACACCTTCTTATTCAAGGGTTTGTATTTATTTTAATTATTTGGAATAAAACAGTACTAAACTACAATGTTGAAAATAATTAAAATAGATAAAATCATTGAATGAGAAGGTTTGTCCAAACTTTTGATCGGTAGTGTAAGTTTTAATAAACCTATATTTACCAAGGTAGCTATAGTGTTAAAAGGCAACCTCCCCATAATACAAGATATCTAGAAATCTTTGGTTAACTTGGTCGATGTTACAATTGATATATGTTTTGTTTGCCACTTAATAATACCTTATTTCTTGTCAAGAGTTATGTTTCTTATTCTTATCTTCTAAATAAATACCCAACAATATTAAATAAATGTATGATCCTTATTATTAAGCTCACTGTATTCATGAGCAAGATTATAAAGAGGCATTGTAACAACAGATTTATACATGGCTTCAAAAAGGCACAGTATATTAATTCAACATGTGTTATAACTGAGGCCAGGTGTCCACAAGATGTCACTGTTTGAAAAGAGCAAAAAAACACAAACATGCATACTGGGCAAAAATATTTTTTGTACATCATCTTTGTCGGGAAGCTTTTGTTCATCTGCAAGTTTCACAGCGTCATTATTATATTTGATATATTACAGTCTCAGAAGCAAATGGGGAGTGAAGTTCTTGTTTTGCAATTTGTCAAAGTGCTAAAGTGCTTTACAATGAGGCAGCAAAGTACAATGAAGCCAAACACGTGTATTATATACATGTACATAAGAATAAAGAAAAAGACTATAGAATTGTTCATTCAATACCCAATCATTGTAAAGGCATATTCATCTGAGTCAGCTGCATGCTCTGGTTTCTGCACAGCCTTGTCTCGCAAAGCCTCATGAGCTCTCCTTTATATGTCTTAAACAAGAGTGAAAAAAGAGCTCTCATTATTTTAGTGAGTGTGTATGAATGGGTGGCAGTGTTCATTCTTCTTAAATGGCTGATTCAGTGTCAGGTTGAGGATCCTATCGTCAATGTGACACTGAGAGGGACCATTTTCCTTTGGAAAGCTGAAGATTCCTTCAGATAATATCTTATTGTTTGCTCATCTCTGTGCTCTCAATGACCTGCCTGTCCTCGGGGCCTGCCTGTAATCAGATTCAGTCAGCAGCAGCAGCAGAGGTAGCAGTTTGGCTCTTGTGCAGCAGGGGCCTTGTGTTCTGAGTTTGTCTACTTGGAGAGGCCATTTATCAGCATGAGGTTTACAGACAGTCAAGCCCACACTTTGTTGGCTTAAAGCCTCAGTTCACAAAGCCTCCCACAGTCTCCTTACAGTAGTTTCCTCTGAAATCTCAAATCACATTGGTTTGCTTGCTACTGTTAAAGCCTATAGGGTTTGTAGTTGACAAATACACTTGTAAGCCCTTCAGTGATGTTCTGTAAACGTACAAAGCAATAAGATAGTAATGTCTTATTTCTTCAAGGCAACATATCAGTGACCTGTATGGGGAATTTCCCACCTTTTTCCACAAGTTCAGTTTTTTGTTACAGGACAGGCGCTCTGAGTTCTGAATTGATGAGCCGAGGTGTGAAAGTGTCACAACTGGGATGATATGGGTGGGAGTAGGTTGACCTGTCTCATGAGGAAAATAGCCTATAGTGCTGTTATTTGAAACCATAGACTCAGCAAACTCCAGTGATGTGTCTTTTTGGTCACATGAATCATCAGTAACACAACAAGCATTCCACCTATTGTACAAATTATGCCAAAGCAGCGTCAGACTTTAAGTATACTTCTCTTTGGGGCACTTTTCCCATGGTTTTACCATGACAAAGCACACAAGCTCACTATAAATTTCAAAATTGACTTAAATTGATCTCACTAATGTCTGAATTATCCAATAAAAGGACCACAAATTAATGCTGAGCTCAGGCTGGGCTCACAGTCCCCAGAGGTGTCCCTACCTTGGGTCAGTGTATTAGCTTTCTGAAGGCTCTCTTATGGAACAAAGATCCATTGTTTCCATGTACTAAGAGATATTTGTTCACTCTTTATATCAATGGTCATGATTTGATTATACACTCAGGCAATATGTGCAAGCGGTGCTCATGTTTGCAGTGAAGTCAGCACTCTGCACAATCAAATAGTTCTTTAGCCCAGCAAGTGGAAAAATGGTCTTTATGTACGGAGCAATCAGTGTTTCATGGCTCATTTCCTTAGCTGTGATTTGATTTTGCTTGTCAGTGTTAAGGCGGCCTTTGACCTATAGGAGTGCTCCTCAAATCTTCCTCCTGCTTCTGTGGGTCTCAGCTTTAGTGAGTTTAAAAACCTCAGATCAATAAGTAAAAGTGTGGTAAATAAATTTCCCTCACTTTAGCTTGTCTTCTTGTGGTTTGTACACTTGAACAAGCTGGTACATGGCTGCACGTTTTTTTTTCTTTTCTTTTGGCTTGCAAAGTTTGAATGATGTAATCATATAAACATTTATAGCTTGAAGGATGTGCTTATTAAACAGTATTATAAGCTTTAACTATGGCTATAGAGAGCTCTGCAGGTTTTATTGGTCTAATTGCATTGCTGGTTACGGGACGTCTCATTTGCAGGCAGGGGTCCTGGGACAAAAATAATACTTAATTTTAGTGTTTTTTAGAGAACAACTGCTGAAAATGTCAGACTGAGTAATGATTTGTTAGCTCAATATAATTTTAGACTCATTTTCAGCACACAAAGAGTAATATTGTAGAGTTTGCTCTGAATATTTTTTATCATAATTGTTAAAACTTACTCATATTTAGAGGATCATACAATTGCAATGCATCCAATTTTTAAGCTCATGTTATGTAAACATGCAACATCTTGAGTGGATGAAGTTAATTCAGCAACTGAGGAAATATGTTAAAAAAATGTGAAAAAATTTATTCTGAAATGTAATGACGTAACACAAAATCACAAACTATTTTTCCAAACTTCACAGATCTCATCCAAATGTGCTTTACTTTCCACATTTGGATTAAAATCACCAAACATTGTTGTAACCAAACGAGCAAACATGAGTTATGGATTCATCATCCTGAAAATGATTTATGTTTTTCTTTTTAATTCCTCTTTAATTATTTATTTTTCCCCAGAGAGAGCAGAAAGAATGAGCTCAGATCCCGTCCCCTGTGACTGTCACCTCTGATCCACCCTTATCAGATGTGCATCATGTGGAGCACAGGCACAAACCACACATATAGTCATAAAGAACCAGTAATCCTTCAGGGTTAAGCACTTAAAGAGCAATCCCCCCGAGCCCCCTGTGTCTCTGTGTTGCACCACAGTTCTGGCACAGTGATTGACAGCTCTGGAAACTGTTTTACTGTGCTGCTTTTGCAATGAGTACACTCCAGAGAGCAAAGGTAATAACTAGTCTGGAGTGTTGACTAATACTTTTAAGCGATGACTCTCAGTGATTAAATGCGTTCCAGCTGTTTGAGTTCCGATGACAACTTCAGGTTTTCCCAGTTTGCTGAGCTTCCTTGAGAGACAAAGGAGGGATTTCCTCTGAAACAGACAGACAGGCAGTGGCAGCACCAACAAACTGAGTGGTTATCAAATAGAAAGTCCGACTAAATATAAACTTATCATCTGCAGCCTGCAGACAGAGGAGAAAAGAAGAAGAAACAAACTGGCTGTGTTAGAGTTGTAAAAAAGGAGTAGTTTCATAAGAAACATAAGAACTGATACAATCAGGGCAGAGGATCATCTTAGTCACAGTGTATGGTTATACTTGGAGACCGTGGGGTATTAAAAATAGTAAATAATAAAGTTGTTGTCCTTTTTTTCTCACTAAAGCCAAGTATGCAACTCCCCTCTCTCTGAGTTCTGGTTGCAGCCACCTGTTGTCTGACAGGATTTCACAATGCAGAGGTGTGCAGTGTGTGTCAGTGATTGTGTGTGAAAGTAAGTGACTGGGGCAGGAGGAGGGGGGCTGTCCATCCTGCTGCACAATAAACAGTTTGTTTCCCAGGAGCACCCCTCATGTTCCTGTTGTTGGCTCCATCGGCGCTCACTGGGAAACGTCCTGGCCTCTATTGTCCGAGAGGTCGGAGGTCACAGGATGCTCCTAAAGGCTCGAAAAGAGAAGGTAAGAGGTTGGATAGTAAGGCCTGATAAAGAGCTAGACCCCCCTCTCTTTCTGTGCATGCACTCCTTAAAAAACAAAAACGCTAGATAGCTTATTTCCCTCTCTTGTCACCGTTTTTCATTCAGTCATTATCAAGAGATTCAGGAAATGAAATCAGGACAAAGCTCCGACTCACTATTCCATCTTGACTGTTTATAGTGTGCATGTGTAGGGCTCTGTCCCTCGCCTGCGTTCTTTGCATATCTTTAATTGAGTCTTAGTAAGCTTTCACATACAAAAATGGGAAATTCAAATTAATAGCTACTAACACAGGGTAAAACATATCATTTCAGTAATAAACAACCAAACATGGAGTGTATGTATCATGTCTTTTTCACCTCACAAATGTTATACTTTAACCACAGATGGAGCTTAAACACTGCCTGAGACTATGCAGCAGATACATGCCCCTGATTGCATTGACCTTTTAAACAGCACAGCACATAAACAGCCATATAAATGCTGCTTTTGCAGCCCAATTAAATAAGCGGCGTTATAGCAGCAGACATTTATGATAAACAGAGACACAGCGCTGCCATAATGGAAACTTCTCACACCTCTCTTGAGATGACACACAAACTCAATTTGAGTCTTTGTGTGCAATATATCCTGTGTGGATGATTTTGAGAAGAAGGCTTTTGAGCCGTAGTCTTATTTCTTTATTGCACTTGAACTGAAGAGCTTCAGGGCTTGCAGCCTGTCCTGAGCCTCAGTGTGCTGGAGGAAAGGAATGAGGATACATGCTATTCTCTGGACATTCACAGGGACACATTCATCTTTTTTATGGAGCTAAGCTAACCCATGCTTTGAACAATATTCCAGATGCTTGTTGCATTGCAGTTTATCTGCTTAATACTAATGGATTGCTATCTAAGGTACCTTGACAGCATAGAAAAAAAGCTGTGATCCTTCATGTTTGTATCCATCCCCAGACTGATGTGGTTTAATTCATCTGTGTTTTACATCACATTTGAGGTAACAGATAACCTGATACATCAAGAGTTTCACATTTTCATTCAGTGACATTGATAGTGTTAGGGCGCTAAAAATGTTGATTAAAACAGATTATGACGGTTTGAAAATCATTTAGACCCTAAGTTTAACTGAAAATAGTGCAAGGATGACACATCAGTTGTTAAACTAGAAAATGTTCATGTTTTATGAAAATGATATGCTCATTCTTAATGTGATGCCAGCAACATGTTCCAAAAAAAAAAAATTAGGGACAGGGACAAAAGACACAAAGAAAGTTGTGTAATGCTAAAATAAACATCTGGTGGAAAATCTGACAGTTAATTGAGTCAATTTGCAACAGGTCAAGAACATGACTGAATATCAAAAGGGAATTCCAGAGAGGTTGAATCTCTCATGACTCTGTGAACAAAGAGTTAAACAACTTCATACTAATTGCTGTTCCTCAGCATGAAATTGCAAAGAATTTTGGGATTTCATAATCTACATAAGAAACATAATCAGGCCCTCAGGGGGGAAACTTAAAACAAGACCTGACTCTGTAGTGGAAATCACTGCATGGGCTAAAAATTGCTTCCAAAGCATTGTTTGTGAACACAGTTTGTTACTGCATCCACAAGTTCCGGTGAAAACTGTACCTTGCAAAGGAAACCATATTTAAACATGATCCAGGAATGCTGGCGACCTCTCCAGCCCTGTCTCTTGTCTTATTTTCCCTGTTGTTATCTTGTCCGCCATTAATCACAAAAAAATGTTTTGTACTTTCCAAATAACACATTTTCAACAGGAAGAGGTAATACTATAAACTTCTTAAATGTGCCAGCCTCTTTCTATTGAGTGATGGTACATACATGCTAGGTTCATAATTTGTATAACTTACATCACAGTGTCATCTGCATGGAGGTATTGTTTATACAGACAGAAGCCTCTGTAATTGTTGTGATATCTAATGTTTTGTTATTGGTTGATGAATTACTGTAAAATGCAGTGACTAGAACAGTTATCTAGAGTAACAACATTTTATTTTTAAGTTATTGTTAATTGTAGCCTATGTAAAATCAGCAAAGTGATACATTACTACAGCTGTCATGCGAATGTAATGTGTTGCAGGTAATAATTACAATATTACTCATTCACGTAGCAGATTCAAAACAATGACGACATCATCACAAGTGAACGTTTACTCTGATTTGTTCTCAGATAAAGTACACAAGTAACTATATTTGCTACATTCCTCTACTGCGCGGCTGTGGTTTCTTGTTGTTCATTGTCTAGTTATTGTCTGTATGAAGACATGTCCTGTCTAATGAAACATGATAAGTTAATAATGGTAACGTGAGAGACAATAGGTGCAGCACTTGGCCGTCTTCACTTTAAAACCACAGGTAATTATGAATATAATGCTCACAGTTTGAGTTACATGCTATGAATCTTCCTGGAGGCGTGACCCTCACCTCTTCTTGCCCCGTCATATCAGGTTAGGAGTTAGAGACTGGAGCAGGGATGTGACAGCTGGAAATGGTTTGAGGCTCTCAGAGATAGTTTGTTTCCAGGCTGCGCTGCAGGGAATGGATGGGAGACATGTGGAGGTTAGCTTTTGGCTGTATGTACCTCATGGTGATAAAAGTGTAACTGTAAATGATATCAGTGTAAAAACCTGCACTGCAGCTTGTCCTGTCTGCTCTTTGTGTTCCCTGTGTGTGTGACAGTGATCCAGGCTGTGCAGGTATCTCATTAATGTGTCACTATCTGAGCTAATTAGACGCCTCTGTGCTTTGAGCGCTTTGACCTATCGGGGATTCATTTCCTGGCCTGTTGCATTTCTATGTCTGCAACTGGGGCTCTGGCATCATATGCATTCTCACTTCCCAATCCTTTTCAGATGGTGGGGTGCTTTTCCTTTCTTTATGACCAAATAAATCAGACTGGTGCCAAAGTAGAAAAAAAAAGGGATTAAAATTCCCCTTTCGCAGTCTTGAGGAGCCCAGCTGCAGTGCACTGTTTGTTTTCCACAGCGTACTGCAGCTGCAGAGCACGGAGAGGTGGGCCAACGCAAAAAACAGAAATTACTTATTTTTATTGGCACGTACCTTTCCATTAAGCGGGTGATAATTGTATTGTGGAATAAAAAAAGCAAGAACAACAGCCCGGTTGACATCATTTTAATGCGGTTTAACGCTTTTTGTGTTTATGTAATATCTTCAAGGTGGTTTTCTTCACTCAGAGGACTTTAACAGTAGCTCTTTTTCACAGAGCTCGAGTCTCTTCTCTCACCACAGTCTATTTCAGAAAATACACTGTACAAGAAGCAGCACCTACTGTATGACACAGAGCCGCTTGAGTAACGACAAAAATAGTGCCTGTCGCACTCAATGAACGATAATAGTCAACATGGTTTTAAGATGATGTAAACTCATGTACAGTGGTTTAAAATTACTTGAGTTATTTAACAGACAGGCAGAGTGGAGCCGTGTCTAACAACCACACACTGAGCCACATACTGAGAATGGATGAGAGAGACAGAGAGGTATTGATGTACCTGAAGATAACACGACGAGAAATGTGGTGCAGCAGGTAAGACATGTCTGCGAGCAGTATTATTTGAGCTAGGTGAATGTAAATGAGCTTGACTGCCCAGCAGTTGTAGGAAGGCTCAAACTAACCTCACTTCACCCTAACCTAAGAGCTCGGATTAGCCCTTTGCCTCGTATTGTACTCTGAGAGTTATTTTTTATCATAAACAGGTTTTTTTTCTACCTCAACATGCCTGCCTGAACATTGAAAAGAGATGATCAAAATGTGTCAGTTCTCAGCAAAGAGTTCACAGCCACTTGAACGACCACAAAACATGGCATCTAAATCCCCCTCTGATGGAATAATACCAACAAAATGTATCTGTAGTCTACAAAGACAGCATTTACTATCACTAAAAACAAGAGCCCACTTTGATGGCCCTGAAAGTGATCATATCTCATGATATTACTCACATCATTCCATCGCATATCAACAAATATGTAAACAACTCCTGTCAAAATATGGCTGCGTGGTCGCATAATAACTCCTCATGTCCATAAATTTAGATTATAAAGTGAAGTAAGTTTGGTATAAACACACAGATACAAGCTCTTTTTCCTCCACGGCAGCCCCTCCTCCTGTGACTGTGCACACACTACCAGCTGCACACACTCAAGTATGAGGCAACTACCAGCAGTTATTCTATGCAAGAAAAATTTACACAGCAACACATAAAGATGATGGTTTCCAGACGCTGGGCATTAGTCTGATTGCGTGCTGCTGGACACAGTCATTCTATAGTGGGTACACAAAAAAAAAAACACGACACCCAAAACACAACCTTTAATAAGTAATTAATGTGAGAAAGAAAAGCCCTCACAGACTGGGAATAACTTTATCATCTCCTGTGGATACACTCAGACAAAAGCCATGCAAGGATGCTAAAAATATGCAAAGGACTTGTGGTGCAAGTTTCCCAAGGCCAGAGAAAGGAAATAGACTGACAGTTTCTCCCTGACCTCTTTACTACCCCCCTGTAACCTCTTAACAACCCCCATGGGGGATCCTGTCTCTATGTGTAAAACAGACAGTCAAAAAGCATCCTGGAAACTTTAGAGGCAAAAAAACAAGGGGACATGAGGAAGTCCAATAAGCTTGTATGCAGAGGAGATAATCTGGAGGCCACACAGACCAGGCGCCAAGCCTATAGAGGGCTGAGAGCTCTGTGGCGCAGCAGAGCAGCGTGGTCATTGTTGTCTTTGGAAAGTAAGCAGCTTCAGTGAGGCCAGTGGTGTGAAAGCCACCTCTCTTCTTGAGTGTGTCCTCCAGACCCTGTTGTTGACATACAGAGCAGGTGCAGCTGCTTTCTTCAACCGCATCAAGTAGAACCCCTTTAACAGGCACACACACACACACACACACACACACACACATACACACGCACGCATGCACGCACGCACGCACGCACGCACACACACACACACACACACACACACACTCACACACACACACACACACACACCCACACACACACACATACACACACACATACACACACACATAGAGCTTAGATGTCACAAGACAGGGTTATATGGACAAAGACAAATCTACCATTTTCTTTAATATCTCTGCAACAATCAGCGGGGCAGTGCTGAGTTAACACAGGGCCCACAGAGACAGAAACAATGGTTGGATTCTTCCAGCCTGAAGATGGCTATGGGAAATGGCAGGGATGCCAGCGCTGATAAGTGACCGAGTGGCTCGAGTTACTTCCAGCTGTCTGCAGCCATGCATGCCTCTGCAGAATGTATGGTTCACGCATAATGCAAACCATTGCATTTGCGTAATGCTCATAAAAATCTGGCGGACATATTAAATAAAGTCAACAACAGCCTCTCGCTTGGGCGAGGGGGTTTACATCACAGGAAAGAATCTCCAGTCCTCCGAGGAGTGGTGCAGCACGTCCTCAGCTGTGAAAACACAGACGGATGAAGACTGTGACCCCGCGAGCGATAGTGTTAACTGGATCAATAAAACCAAAAGCCTGGGTGCAGCATGTGGAAAGAGTCTGAGTCAGGCTTTGTGGACAATTATGGTAGTCACAGAGCTGTTACAAAAATGTCCAGGAGGACCTGTTGGCATTGTTGGCTGAGCTTTTTTTCCCCCTTAAACCATAAATTTCCATACAGACACAGCAAAATAAAGAGCGTAACTGTCCTCTTGTAATTAAAACTACGGGAAATTAAAGTTAATGTAAACCAAAGCCTGTAAAAGATTAATAGTGTTTAATACAGGCTGTATTTTGCTGCCCTAAGTTGAGTTACACCGAAAAACTAGCACCACACTGCATTAGCATCACCTCAATACCAGTGAGGGCCTCTTCCTGTCCATTTGGAAAATATAAGTACATTTTCAAGCTGCTGCACACTCCAAGAGGAGAGTGCTTTCTGCAGGCTTTGAAGTTCTCAGGAATAATGCTCCTTAAAAGCATCCCCTGCAACACAGAACAACATGAACATGTATTTCAGTGAAAAGGCGTGAGCAGCCTCTTCTTAGCAACCATGCAAACCCTCCTACTGGACAACCTTGACATGTTTGATGTCTTGTAGGTCTCATGATGTGACATGCTTTACATGAGCAGCATTGAGTGGTCTTTATTCACTCATTTATTAGTGGAGGTACTCAGTGGATAACATCTCTGCGTCTTACCGGATAAAAGCTCTCTTTATTCTAATTTGATCATAAACAAAGTCAACACTCAGTGAATTAAAGCCTGCAGTGAGTGTTTCTTCCCCTCTTGTCTTGAAGGCAGCCTCATTCTGAAAAAGGATACCACAAACGCAACAAAACACCAGCGAGAGGCAAAAAGGCAGGAATGAAACTTTCTTTTTCTTTCCTCTTCCCTGCACAGTTTAGTGTTTCAGTTACACCCTGTAGGCAGTAAAAACTGTCGTCTAATCATATCCTCACACAGTCTTAAATGCCATATACGCCCATACCAGCCTGGAAAGGGGACCTTTCTGAGGATTAAAACGGATATGAGGTTATTTTTGTGAGATCTATGATTGCATGAGGCACTCCCATGCAGACTTAGCGTGATGACTGAGGAGGTGAGCTAATGTGGTGATGCAAATAAGGAGTTGTGTAAGTTCAGGTGCTTTTGTCTAAGGGGCAAACGGTTGATTTTTTGGTCTTCTAAATCTGTTGATCATCTTGTTACGTTGGATATTTACTCAATGGGATCATGTGAGGGAAAATACATTGCAGGATCTTGAATATTTATGTACAAAGATATGATCTGAATCTATCATAACTATTGAGATTTATGTTTCATACAGTTTCCTTGCAGGTTCTCACTCTTTAAAAACCAAATTGAGTTATTCCGCAGCTTTCATTGTATGAATAAAAGAACATGACTTGGGTAGGCTTCAAAGACAATCAAGAGAGACCTACATCTCCTGAAGTGAGATGGATGGAAGCAGCAGCAGCAGCAGCACATTGTGTGATCTGACATGTCCTCCGCACACTTTAACTAGTATTATTAGAGAGCTCGACAGGGCGGGTTTGGCCCTGGCAGGATGTGTTGGACACTCTGCAGCAGATCAGAGGGAAAGACAAGGGAAAAGCTTGCGCACCTCTGAAACACTGCGGCGAGAGCGTGATGAGGAGGATGGGAATTACTGCTGAATTAAGCACCACTTTGATTGGGGAACTGATTGACCGGTGGTTGGCAAAACATGAAAGAATGACCTTGAAATCTCCAAAGCGAGTATGGATTGGCACACAGCATCTCTCCCTCTCTCCTCCCTTTCCCCACAAACACACACACACACAATCACACATACATGCACATAGCAACACATGTACAATGAAAAAGGAGCACATACATGGGTGTCTACCCACATGAGTACCCCATCTCTGCCTTTTTTACAGCTCTCTATAGTGAGGGAGAAGAAAAAAATGAACACACAGTCACGTACGACAAGCTGGAGTAGAGAGAGCAACTTCAAAGTAAGGCAGATGCAGGGACAGCACCCTCTGAATAAATTTTCTGGCCACCAGTCGATCTGCCCGCGGGCTAAGATTGTGGCTGCTCGCATCTCTCCTGACCCCTCATCAGCTCCCAGTTAAAACCAATCCTGCTCTAACGAGGCAGCAAAAAAGAGAAAAGGAGGGACGGGGAAGGTACATTTGAAGGGATATTAAATGCATTTTTGCTTGTTCCAGGTTTGAGAAAATTAATTACCTTCAAATACTTGGCTGTCATAAAAGTATACCTTCTTTGGTTAATAAAACAGTGTGCTGGGGCTGACAAATAAACACTCAAAGGAAGCCTGTAACTTCTATATTGTGTTTTCAAGGTTTGTGTGTTTTTTTTAAACATGTTCAAAATGGATAATGTGCAATACATGTTGTTTGTGGATTTTATTGGCATGTGCTTCCCTGTTTATATGTGGGTCATTGTTTGTTTTTATGTTTTAATTTATTGATAGTAGAGGCAGCTACATTGTAGCAGCATTTGGGTCATAGACAATTTATTGTATTGTATCATCTCGTATCCTTTCATGTAACGTATTGATCAGATTGTATTGTATCGTTATATTGTATTGTTTTTTAACGTATCATATATCATGTTGATCATATCGTCTATAAAATTGTATCATATCATATCATGTCGATCGTATCATATATGGTATTGATTGTATTGTATCACATTGTATCGTGTCATATTGTTCCGTATTGGATCATCTCGTATCCTTTCAAGTAATATATTGATCCCATTGTATTGTATTGTTACGCATTGTATGGTACTGGATCGTATCATTTATTGCATTGATCATATCGTTTCTATCAAATTGTATCGTATCGTCTTGTCTTGTCTCAAATCGTAGTATCGTATTGATTCATATTAATTCATATTAATTCGTATTGTATCATATATGGTATTGATTGTATCGGATCATGTTGTATCGTATTGTCTCGTCTCTTATCGTACCTTATCGTATCTTATCGTATCTTATCGTATCTTGTATCTTCTCTTCTGGTATTGTCTCGTATTGTATCAGGTATCTGATCTTATCTAATCGTATCTGATCTTATCTAATCGTATCTGATCTTATCTTATGGTATTGTCTTGTAGTATCGTAGTGTCTCGTAGTATTGTATTGAATCATATTGTATCATATATGGAACTGATTGTATCTTGCCGTGTCGTGTCTTTTCTTATCGTATTGCATTGTATCTTGTCATATCATATTGTATATGATCACATCGTGTCAAATGTTATTGTATGGTGTTACAGTATCATGTCGTATTACATCATATCACATTGTACGGTATCATATTTTATTATTTGGTTCTATTTTATTATATTGTATTGTACAGTATTGTATTGTATTGTATAATATTGCGATGTGACATGACATGATACAAAACAATTAAATTAAATACAATGCATTTACTGACATATCACATTATTTATTTTAGTTAAGTATACCATCTATTATTAAATGTTCATGTTGCAAAATTGAGGTGTATCCTATCTTCTTGTTTCATTTCATTTCGTTTCATTTTGTATTGTATTGTATGAGATGGTAAAATAGTATCTCACACATCTTCTAAATGTGTATGTTATTATAAGCACTGTGTACAATTCATATTGGTCAAACTGTTACACTAGTAATAATCATCATTGTTTTCCTTATCCTGGTGCTCTTAGTTCAAATTAAACATTCCAGATCCACTAGATTTTTTTTATTTTATTTATCACAGACATGTAACTTCTCACTCTGCTGTTACAGCTTACTTCTACTCACTGCATGCCGGTGGTGCTTTATAGCACCCAGTTGAAAGTTGTGCCTGTGTGAGAAGTGTCAAGATTTAAGCGATATATTCCTCGTCAGAAACTGCTCATACATGTCATTATTATTTTTCAGCGTGTTGACTTGTTTTAATATTTGATTTCTTGTTTAATCATTCATGATGCTATGGTGCATGAGCACTGAATAATTGTAATTACACCTGCTGGGACATACATAGTCCATTAAGTCTCTGACATGAGATAGATTCAGTGTAAATGATCCCTATTTGCTGAGTTTCTGGATGGATTTGGGTGTAGAAAACTGCATTGTAGGTCAGTGTCAATTTTAAGGGTTGCATCATCAAGTGGGATGAACAAAATGTTGCACGAGCATCATTTGGAAGAAGCAATCTCTCACATTCTGTGCATAATGAGGCCCAGGAAAACAATGATCTGCACCCTGAGGGCAAATATCCACCTGTGTGTGCACATGCAAGTGAAAATGTGCATTTCTGTGTAGAAACCCTCTCCTCAATGACGACCCTGCGAGCGATTCATAGAAAATGCAGGATGCAACCATCGTATATGTTGCTTTAAACTGAATACAAATACACACACGGATGTGCATGCTCACATACACACACAAACACCCAGGAGGAGAGGAGATCTAATGAGGCCCGTGGAGACCCTGCTGAATTGTCAGTCAACGCTCAGCCTGCTGACACGCAGTCGACAACATCAATGACTTCTTTTCTCAAACAGGGGAGGCCTGTCCGATTGCATCAGATGTAAAGAGAAGTCTGAGGTCCACTGGATTTGGATTGAGAGAAGAGGAGAGAGGAGTGGATAAGGAAATGTGCTGCAAGAGTTTGAGAGTAAAAGTTAACTTATGTGGAAAACTGGCAACTTTTAAAGCCTTTAAAAGCAAACATTGGGCCAAAAACACATCACGGCCATGATAAGATTTATACTCAGGTTGTGTGTTGTAACCACATCCCTTATTCTTTCAAGACTTCCTCCAAAGTGTGCCTCCAATCCTGTTCCTCAAAACAACAATGTATTTCAGAGCAGAGGGAGAAAAGTGAGCCATACTTCTCCTGTCACAGGAGGCCTGGGTGTTCTGTCATGCCTATATTTGTGCTATAATGAACCATGCTTATCCCAGGTGTTATTGCTCTTTGTGTTTCCCAGCGTATTGTTTCAGGACACACAGACGTGCAATTTACATGGCAGTGTGTAATTATGACTTTCTCACTAAAGCCTGGCCTGTCATTTTCACAGATGGAGGCTGTGTGGTCTCTGTAATGCTGGGGGAATCAGCTGGTCACACCACATGATAAACTGCAAGTTTATATTCTATCTAATGAGGAAAATACATCATTTTAGTTTTATTGTGTATATTTCTGAATAGTCAACATCAGCTTTTGGTATATGAGTTACAACTTTGGGTTATTATTTTGCAACTATATTACTGTTTTGATTACTAATCATGTCATTAATAGACACACTTTCAATATTTCTTCATGCTCAGACCTCTTCTTTTCTGTCTCATGGTGTGGTGGCTTGAGGCTGGAGACTTGCTGATCTACATGCTGCTGAATGAAGTGTCGGTTTTCAGCGCAAACTCCTCCCCTACGGACGGACGGGCTGCGCTTTTCTTCCACTTGAACAACCAAGTAGTTTTCAGGGCGCATTCCCCGGCAGCAATGTGGAGGGAAAGGGCGGCCACATCCAGCTGAACTCTTTTCTTCTCATATTGCTCTCTTACAATTTCCAAACTTTTGTGTTTGTTCGGGAGAACTGAGAATCGTCGCATATGTGGAAGAAAGCAGGAGAGACTGAGTTGAAGGAAACTGCAGCCACACCGTCTCGTGTTGTGTTTGGCTTCTTTTTTTCTGACTCCAGCCATTGTTTCTCACACATGGATATTAGGAGATGAAATCGGACGTGTTTCTTGTTCTATAGTAACCTTCTTTGTGGCTTGGACTGAAGTTTATGTGGTCCCGGGGCTCTGTAGGAGGAGGTGAGAGAGTCCCATTCCTCAGCAGCACAACAAGGAGACACACACAGGGGCCACAAGTTGTCCACAAGCTGCGAAGGAGCTCAAACTTTGCCAACTCTCTGCGCATCCGGCCACCGACGCCAAACATTCATCGATATTTTCTTTCAGCGCCTCTGTTGCAATTTTAACTGTGGATTATCATCGCCATGGACCGAGGAACCCTGGTCAGAGGATGAATATGGAGTTTTGAACCATGAACAGCTTCTTGTAGTTAGTTTACTACTCCGGAGACGCGTTTGGACTACTCAGATCCAGCAAAAAACGCAAATTCTTCTTGCGATTGTTTTTCCTCTCAGCGATATCAAACATTCTGCAAAATGCCACAGCTGAACGGAGGCGGTGGGGATGATTTGGGGGCGAATGATGAGATGATTTCTTTCAAAGACGAAGGGGAGCAGGAGGAAAAGATATCCGAAAACGTATCGGCGGAAAGGGATTTGGATGATGTGAAATCCTCGTTAGTGAACGAGTCGGAAAACAACAGCAGCTCGTCAGACTCAGAGGTAAGAAAACTCAGTGTATTAAACTGTTCCCAATGCGTCACAGCATGGGAAGAAATACGGTTAAATAGTGTTGAAAGTTTCAACAGTTTCTTCCCCCTCCGTGTGTGTGTGTGTGTTTCTCTCCGTGTCAGCAGGCAGAGCGGCGCCCCCGAACCAGACCAGACTTAGAAAGTTATGAGAAAACAAGAGACTTCTTCAGCGAAGGTAAAACTATCTGTATTTTATTAGATTTTGGTTGCAGTTCTATCTCAATGTATGCCTTTACTGACTCGAGGTTTTCCCTTCCCTGCAGCACTGAGAAGACAGCAAGATGGAGGCTTTTTTAAGAGTCCTCACTATCCTGGCTACCCGTTTCTCATGATCCCAGACCTCACCAACCCGTACCTATCTAACGGGTCTCTGTCCCCCGGTGCAAGACCAGTAAGTGCTCCTGTGTATAGACTCATCTCACACACCCTTTACTGTCTTTTCCACATTTTGTCGCACACTACTAAAACTTTGTCCGTGCGTAAAAGTTCCTTGTGCACCGTCAGACCGCCATATTCCCTCTGAGTGGCCTCTCAAGGAGTACTAACTACTTCTTTGTTCTTTTTTGGGGATATAGCTAACATGTCTAACTGCCACACACCCTCCGCAGGGCTCGTGCTTGACAACTTCTCATTTTGGCTCAAAGTTCAGACACATTAGTCATTCTTTGTTATTTTGAAGGATTTATGGCAGCTCCATGTCGAAAATACTCCGTAACACTCACGCAGGATCTTGATTATACTCTTTAACAAAGCTGATTTATGTGCTTGCACTATTAGTTTCCTGTAGGGACTTGCAATTCACAGAATGGAGGCTTATGTTCTTCTAAAGATTTGTTTTAAAGTTACAAGAAATTTAAAGTTTGATACAAGGATTAGTGTGCATGCTGCTATGTCCTTTTTTTCCCCCACAGCTTTTTTTTACAAAAATGTACAAATTCAGTTTTTCCTGAAGCCATTTCCTACAGTTACAACACTGTTATATCATACATGTCAGATATTTCGATGCAGCTTCAGTGACAGCTGTCGTGCAGAGACTTTTAAAAGTTCAAATAAGGTTATCAGTCTGTCTTAAAATGTGTTGTTTATGTAGAAGTTGCTTCATATCGCCCACATATGCATTGGTTTTGTAGCAAGTACAGTTAGTTGTGACTTGGCGATACTTTTACAGCAGTCGGGAAAGACAATAACATGTCTTATTGTTGATTTCACATAAATGAATCCCACACTAATGTTAAATGAGACATTGGACTGTTCGTATGTGATTTAGTAACACATTTGCATAATTTAAAGCACTAAAACAACACTGTTTATTGTTACAGTTTGTACAGGACTATGCAAACTTCCTTGAAATAATCCCTGCTGGAGATCTGTCCCCCCTCGAGCTTGTCCCTCCCCCAATCCATGTCACATCCCCCCCAAAAACAAGTACTTTCGTTAAGGCCTGGCAGGCATCTGACTGAAAAGACAACCCCCTCACCCCCACCTCCTCTTCCCCTCCTTTTTTTCTGTCTCCTTTTCACTGTTCCAGGCCCACTACTCCCCTCGCCTCCCTTTACCTTCCATTCAATTAGAAAGGCGTTAGTTGACCATTGTTATTCTGAGCAGTCCTGATGGCTTCATTGGAGGTCTCCATTGGGGCTCATTAACTAAATGGCTACTCTGCCCACACTAGGTGATACATAACACTGTATAGATTGTCTGTTCTGCTTTTTGCAGGAAAAACATAGATATGAACATGCTGGAATAGAAATGCATCTTTGTATTTAAGTGCTTTTTCTGAACTCTTTTGCAAACACCTTTTATTTTTTAGAAAACAAAGCATACGCTCCAAAGTGTTGAAGTTTCATTAGTTGATTATCTACCCTCTGCTTTGTTTGTGTCTCTTATTTCCTTGTGTTTTGTCCAGCTAAAACAAAGTTCAAAATTAAAAAAGTCTGATCCTGTTGCTTGAGGCAAAGTAGCAAATAATTGGAGAGGATTTAAAATTCAGAGGAATAATCCTCCATATTGAAAGGAAAGAAAAAGAATGAGGTCAATGGGACATAGCGAGCTGACACTGTCAATCATCAGCGTGGCAGAAAACATGCAGGCAGACAATAGCTGGCATAGTAAGCAGCCGTCTTAAGGTCTCAGCATTGCACATGGCTCTGCTTGAATGCTGCAAGTTTGATTTATTGGTTGACGACTTGGAACCTTTTGAGGCCTCGCATTCTAGGAGGTTTGCTTTGTTTACACCTGTGGGTGAAGTTCAATACAGGCAGGGGTTTCTGGGTGATATTTGCCAGCAGCTTGCACCCACGTCTGGCCGTCATCTTGGTTCAACTAATGAGCTCCAGGCTAACATTTATCTTGCATAATCACTGTGTGGAACAGGCTGATTGGCTCGTGAGATAAAAATTTGCCCACGGGGTAACCTCGTTTATGTAGTCACCTCTCAGGATCTGAGATACAAACAATCCCTAGAGCCTGCAAACACTTGATTATTACGGTGTGTGTTTGGAAAAGGCCTGCTGAGACTGACAGATTTGTTTTATGAGTATGGTGTGGTATGTGGTTGTACTTGTGCTACACAGGACACATTTACGTTCTGCCTCTCAGGCAGATCATGCAATCGATAGTAAACAACTTATTCTATTTTTCCAGGAGAAATGTAGCATGGACTTTTTGACTTTTGGGCTTATATAGAGTATTTTTGTGTCTTAAAGACTAGGACAATGCACCCTTATGGGGTTAATAAAGCACATATATGTATTTAATGAGACAAACTGCTGTGCAACGGATACTCAGGGTTGCCTAACTGTGATCAAACTCTGCAATGTGCTGCATGTTGAAGGATTTGAGGCCTGAACTTTCAAATTTGGATGTGGCAACCCTATCATGAGCAATGAGAGACAGGCCTACATGGGATCAGCACAGTTCCCCTGAGGGCCGAGCATAACTGATTTAAAGCCTGCTCCGAGCTGACATTCTGCTGTAATCCGCTGAGAGTTGAGCAGGAGGTTTAATGTTTGCAGAGATGTTCCTTCCACCATCAGACTCCTGCTTACTGCTTTGGGGAGCGGGAGAGAGAGGGATTTTTTTTCTAGGACAAATCCAGCTCATTGTTTGTCGACTCATTGAAGTGATTATCGCCGCATTGTTCCCGTAGTGACAGACTGGTGCCAGATTTAATTGGTGAACACACACTCGAGCTTGACGCCAACACTTGTCAGCTTCATCAGCACTTTGGCATTGCTCTGCTGGTGCATCATCATCGTCACTAAAGAGAGAAATGCCTCATGTGTGTGAGAGGTGGGGACGGTCAAATATATCTTTAGGACAAACTCTTGCTCCCGAGCATGATACTTGAATAGAGAATAGTTTGAGATATGAATGGAGGGCTTGAATAAGTCTGAACATGTCAGCGGCTGTATGTGCATGCCTCACCGACATCCATTCTTTCTGCAGCTTTTGGTGCTTAAAAATGTGCAGACAAAGAAAAAGTCAACACAGACATTGTCCTGCTGAAGAAAAGGGGCCTCTCCCTGCACAAGCAAACCCCATGTGTGTGTAAGTGTGTGTGTGGAGGCGTCTTTTCATCAGGTGGCTCACTCACCTTGCTGAGTTTGTGTGCGTAAAGTCTGGTGGCAGGCGGGAGGGCGGGAGGAGGAGGAGGAGGGGGCGCTCAGGTGAGGCTCAGTGGATACATTTGCAACAGAGGGAACAGTGTGCTGCGTTCACATTCTGACAAACCTCCGTGTTGTGTTCCTGAAGGTTAGCGCGCAAATATTTTCTCAGCCAAGCGCTGTGTCAACAGAGTCAACAGTTTGGACTAAGTTTATAGGTTTTAAAAGATTTTTCCTTCAAAGGCAAACACATCGACATCAGTTTGGTGGCTCTGTTCAATTACAAACAGATCGCAGGCAGCCACAAAAATGCCATCGCTGGCTGAGAATAAGAGCCTTCAGATTTTTCTGTTGAGTATTTGAGAATATTTAATTAAATTTGTCAAAAATAGTTTGAAATATAACAGTAATCATGACTTTCTTATGGAAGAAGCAAAATATTTAACTTTTTGATGTCAAATAGAAGCTTTTGATTCTATTTTGCATAAATAACAACTTGGATGAACTGTTGTCTCGGGTTGTCTGATATATAGATTTATGCTTTTGCGTTTTAAGAGCTGCAGCTGCAGGTTATTTGCATTATTGATTCATCTGCAGATTATTTGTCTGGCATCAATTAACTGTTTCGTCTCTAAAGTGTCAGTAAGTTGTGAAAGATGCTCGTCATGATTTCCTTGGGTGAAAAGTGGCGTCTTCTGATAGCTTCTTTCACAACCGAAGAGATTTTGTTTTGAAAATGACTAAAGGAACAACTTGTTCCCAGAAGACGAAAAATTAAGGAAGATTTCCTGATGAAGACATAAAAAGAAAAACAAAGTTTGTATTTAAGATTGCGCAACCATGGCATCACGAGAAATACACTGCAACTGCTAAAAAAGAGAGGGTGCTTTGGAGTTTGAAAGTTTACTATAGATGAACAATCAAACTGGTATTGTGAGTGGGTGTATTTTTGATTTTTATAACAGATGCTCACAATAAAATAAACTAGGGTAAGTAAAGCTTTACTAATTTTGTTTGAATTTCACCAAAATTATTAATTTCTAAAAAATATTGATGTTTAAGCTCCTTTTAAGTGATTATTCCATTGTTACAGCTTTAAACAGTCAATAATAAGGACAGGTTGAGTAGTGCAACATAATTAAAATCAGTTATGGTGCTGTAACATGGTACAAGCATTGTCCTGATACACAGTATCTCTCTCTCTGCATGAGCCATATGTATGAGGCGTGAAGAGAATTCACCGTCTGTGATCTGGGTCTGAAGTAGTTGCACATCCAACCTCCGTGTTGGAGTGGGGATGCTGAACATCACTCGTATAGTAACTGACTGAAATGGTGTCAGTCCTGGTCTGCTTCCTTCCCACTGCTGGTCTCTGTGGAAAGCATGAGCTGGCGTCAATCCCTCCTGCTACCCCTGCTAGCCCGCTAGTTCACTACCTAAACCCACCCACTCGCCCGCCTGGCATTAGAAATTCTGTTTATAGCGCTCTCTGGCTCCTCGCGCGCCGGGCCCATCAGGAGCATCTCAGCACCCTTTGAGGAAAGGAGAACCAGCATCTCCCCTCTCCAGCCGCACACTCCCCATGTTCAGTGACATCAATGAATCCCTTTGATGTGCTGAGATGAATATGTGTGCAAATGTGTTTTTATCAATTAATGTGTTTTTCTCATTTGAGATGTTTGGCCAGAGCTGCTGTTGAGTTTGGTGCGTTTCTTTTTCCTGTGGAAATTTTGGGAGAACTTGTGTTTTGTGCTGAGAGACATTAAGCCAAAGGTGGGCATCTGTAACATGTCTGAGTGCACCCTGAAATGTCTTTTGTATGGCTTTGAAACGGTTAATGGTGTGTTGTTGAGCATGTCTGTCCAACATCCTATTGACAAACACTACTGGTGTAGTTTGAAAACACCTAACACAAAATCTTTAGCCTCTGTGCGAGGAATCTTCTTGTGCCTCTACTTTCCAGTGTGTTGGTTCAGACACTTAATGGTTGAGGTAATATGCTATCTGGACCTTTTTTCCAGCTGCTCATTATAAAAAAAAAATAGGAAAAGTCTTTGAAAAGTTAGAATTTTGAGGTAAAGACTTGTATCACACAAGCTTAGTCATGCCTATGCTGTGGTTTCAACCTGAAGTCCTGGTGCAGGCGGGGGAGGGGGATGCCTGTGGATTTATCAGGAGGGGAGTCAGACTCTTTCCCAGGTGACCGCAGGAATGAAACAAGTTGTTTTTGGATTAAACAACTCACACATTTATCATTAAAATGCCCCATGAGCCTACCCCCCTCTTTTTTTTTTTGCCATGTCAGCATTTCCATAAGTTGAGAAACATTTGTATTTAATTTGATCAAGTGTAAGATAAGGTTTTATAAGTGGTAGAAAAAGGCTGTTATGACTTCCATGAGACAAATGTGGCACATTCATTTGTACTGCAACTTTTTAGTGAATGTACTCATCTTCAAACAAACTTCAGATCAGTGTAACTGTTCATGAAGAATCATTTTAACAGGACATTTAAATATAACAATCATTTCATTTACATGTACAGATCGGTCTGGCAGCAATTTCAGTGTTCAGTCAAAAGAATCAGGAAGTGAATAATAAAATAATTATACTCCGGGGGTTACAGACATCAAATTAATGATATGACACAGAAATGAACTCAACATTCCTGCCCTGCCCGTGCTGTAGCCTTTGGTTTTAGTCATCATCATCATCATCATTGTCATGATCATCATCATCATCATCATCATTTTGTTGTAAACCTCCATGAAGCTCCCTTCTATATTTAAAGCTCCAGTAAGAAACTTTGGGTTTGTGTTATGTCAGCGCCCCTTGTGGAAAAAGTGCTCTCTCATATCTCTGCAGATTTTTCCCTCTAGTCCAGTGATTCTCAACCTTGGAGTTGTGAGATAATTATTGAGGGTAACCAGATGGTTGTGGGAATCCCATATAGAATATAAAATAGCATTTTTGACTTGCATTTTTTGCATTACATCGCCTGTGACAGTGACAAGTGAAATGTCAGACTATCAGCGTGTTTGCTACACCATGGCTGCAGTTGATGGCCCTTGTTTGTGTCATCATGTTTTTCACATACAGGCTGAGTGGTTGTGGTGGCTAACAGGGGGCGGGGCCACAAACACCCACCACGATATCACTCTTGGGGGGTTTTGACTGGAAAAGGTTGTAAACCACTGCTGGAGTCTACATGTGTGTGCAGCTTTCATTTCCGCAGTTATCATAATCTGTATCGTGGTAAACGTCACCAAAAGCTATTTTCGCTGTGTACTGTGAACTGTCGTGTTTCGCACTGCGTCAGCCGTGGCATCACAATAAAAACATAGATATAACCTGATATGTCACTAAAGGTCGTTTTTTCTTGTTACAGCTATGTTACACCTATTGATAAATCTTTAATACATTGATTCATATTTAATGATAACAGTTGCTCCTGTATCTACAGACAGGCAGTGCTGTGGAGTGACAGCAAACTGTGCTATTGGACTGTCCCATTTAAGTGTATCTGGCCCTCTCATAGCTATAACCACTACTGTTTAGCACACATAAAGAAATGTTTTCCCTCCATAATTGTACCTTAAACGCTTCTCTCCATGCTAATAAAACGTGATTGTACAGCAGGAAGAGAAAGAAAACGCTCTAAACAGGGTTTCATCAGTCTGGTATTCCAAGCAGCTGTTTTCAGTTTAAGCTCTGCAGGCAGCGGGTGAGCGAGTGAGTGAGAGAGAGATTGTTGATGAGATGTGGTGGTGGGAGCATAAACTGGGGCAGATACGGGTCCTGCTAGTCCTCTGCCTGTTATCCCGAAGTGGGCCCACTTCCAGACCTCGAGGCTCTCACTTATCTGAAGGATTCTGTCTCCCACAGAGCACCGTTTCTTCACCGTGGACCACAATGCTTTGCCCTTCCCTTTCAGTCACAACCCAATCAGCATACAGCATGGAGCTATCAGATCATGCACATGTTGCATCAGTACATGTAAGAGTGGTATCGGGCTCTGCTTCACTTCACATAGAGACATGTTCCCTCCCTGCGTGTGTCTGGTAAAGGCCTCGTTCTGAGAGCGCAGGATCAGGGAGGTTGTAGTGGTCATACTAAATTAAGAAGTGGATGGATATCCGTCCAGGATGAGGTTAGTTGACAGCGAGCAGAGCAGCTGTTCTTCCAGCAGAAGTTGTAAATCAGTTTGGCTGCTTCCCACCGAGTTTGTCCTGTAACGGTGGACGGCTGGGGCGGCTCGTGTCCCCAGACAGACGCATGTCAAGTCAACACATTGCACCTGCGAACACGTGCAAACTCCTGCAGACGGATCCTGAACAGTTAATGCTCGATTTACTTTAATGGCTTATAAACAACTTTCCAACCTACCCACATTTTTATGCAATCAATACACTATAGATCTGTCTCTTTACTTTATGAAAGTGAGAAAATGAGAAAATAAAGATTCAACACTTACATAAACTGATGATGTAAATGATGAGACTGTTCTGCCATCTGTCATGTGAAACTCTTAAAACTAACGTTGTCTACGTAATATATTGTAAATCTTAAAGCAACAGGGAATTATCCATGTTTAAGTTGTCAAGATGCCAAGTTTAAAAGTGCATTGTATAAAATGTTGCACGTATTATAAGACGTCTGGGAAGTAAAACTAGTTCTAACCAACCTCAACTTCTCATGGGAGTTTTTTTCTTAATATGATTGAAAAAGTCACTGGTTTAATAAGGATTGAATGGACAAAAGATGGAGTAGTTATATTATTGGATTAACGTAAAGTAAACCCAGACACTATGCCTCCATATAGTCTGTAATTGTTAAATATCATATACATATTTGCCGTTTTCCCATGAGATCAGGCCGCTCATCCTAATGTTGATAATAACTTCACCTCTGTGTGCCCCTGCTTTCCCCCCAGTTACCCTCATAAACCAATTGTGCTTGTTAAAAAGTCACAATGTTCTGCAGTGTAACAAATTTGATTAAAGCCGAGGAAAGGCCCGTGTCATCTAAAATGTGTAGCCTCCTTATCTGGAACCAGACTTGTGGATCTCGCAAGACTGAACAGCAGGGACCTCTGACGGTGATGGTCTGATATTTTGACGTTAAACATCACTTTTTCTTGACCTCATCTTCTTCCCGGTAAGATGGCGAACTAATGATCTGGATAAGTGAAGAGTGATGGCAGCAGTTGAAGGCCTTGTGCTCCTCAGACACAAGACACTCTTCAGTGTTAGTGGGATTCCCCCAACTCAGCTGATCAGCTGCAAGATAAGGTTTCTTTGTACAGGGATTTTATCACTTGATATACTCAGGTTTGGCATTTGGTTGCACTCATTCTGTTGAATCCTTGAATCAGATGATTAATGACGGGGGCTGGATGGCAGCTCACACCTCACGGTTTCCTTGGCTTGACACCAAATCCCTACAAATGTGGCTGACTTATTTGCTTCAAATTTAGAGTCGCTACATTAGGAAAAAAAGATCTAATCAGCCTTATATGACATGGAGTAGGCCATGGAGCCCTTTTGTTTGATTTGAACATGGGTTGGAGGGGCTGGCTATTGGAAATCCCTGAAGCAGGCTTTAGGGGCAGGTCTGATTCTCGTGTGAAATGGGAAGGCTCTATAGCTCTCGGCTGACTTGACTGGGGCTGTATGGGTGTGTTGGCAGGGGGAGCGCCGGTCATGAATAGGGTCTTTGACTACCTCAGACTTGCCCTGAAAGGCAGGACAAAGACCCTAGGGCAACGGCTTAGAGCCTCACAGCTGAGCTACAGAATGCTTGGCCGAGTCTTCCTCCCTCCTCGCCTGATTTAAATACTACAGTGGCTTTCAGCATTCTGGCGACGGAGGCTCGCATTCAACTGCGGCACATTTACCATCAACTTTTCTCTCTGTTTTTGTTTACACCATGCTAATGCCAGGGCTGTTTACGTAATCCATTGTATGGAATCCATCACAGGGGCTGGTGAATATGCATCAGTGACTCTTAAAACTGCCTCGAGATGAGCTTCATGTTGGTCGCATTAAGAAGACTTTAGTGGATACAGACTAACTGTTGGCATATGTGTGTATCTGTGCTAATCACAACTCCACTCCAGGTCGTTAATTATGGAACACTCCTGCTTATCTCGGTGAGGGACAGAGATCCTCAGTAAACAAGACGAGTCCCAGCACACACCTCTCATTGCTCGATCATTTTTGACGGCCCCGCTCAACTCTCCAGCTTTCGAGATTTGCTGGGGCAGAATACAAAAAGCCATAAATCTTTTCTGCAGAGTTAATGGGGTTATTTGAGTCCTGTCCAGACACTCTCTCCCCACAGAGTGTCTAGTTTCAGATGTCACTCAGAGCTTTGTTTGCCCCCCAGGGTGAAGGGTTAGAGGTCAAGGTTCAGGGCCAGTTGGCTGAGTGGCCACAAAAGCTCAGGCTTCCCCCCCACACATCCGATCCCTGCGTCCACACCGGCCGGTCGCCACAATGATGGGATCAGTTTGCAACATTTGTCTTTTCTTATTATACCCCTAAATTAATCTTCACTTGTGTCAACAATTATACGGCTTCACAGTTTCACAATGAGGTCATAAAACTGTTGTTGGTTTACGGTTTTAAACTTAAATTGTTTCAGTGGAAACTTGTGTAATTACTCAGTAACAGGCTTTATTTTGTTACTTATGCTTTCCAGCTACTGTGAAACATTCCTGACATTGGTTTAACGGCATGACTTGAGAATTTATATTTCTCATCTTTCCCTTGACTCCAGTAATCAAAAGTTGAACCCCAGTGAAATCGGACGCCATCCTGTTGAAAATAAAAGTTTTCTTTGTTCGAAACACCTCAGAAACTCTGCAAGCCCACAGCCTCTCCTGCATCAGCCACCACCCACAATCTCAACTTTTCTCCCTGCCCCTCCACCACCAGCACCACCACCCAAACATGTCCTCCAGCCAGGTTTATTATGCTGTTTCACGCGGACCAAAATTGCAGCTGCATGGAGAACAATCTGGAGCACATTAGCTCAGGCGCTGTGATTTATAAATTGTTTCTCAGGCCATAAATCCCTGCTGTAATTGTGCACAAGCAGCCCTCTCTTTCGCCAGTCACTCCCCCTCCCTTCTCTCTCTCTCCCTCTCTCTCTCCCTCTCTCTCTCTCTCTCCCTCTCTCTCTCCCTCTCTCTCTCCCTCTCTCTGTCTCTCTGAGCAGCTTACAGTTCTGGGGTTAACACTAATTGTTTGCAGAAGTTTGCAGTTTGGATGGTGGAGAAGTTTGTTGTATTGTGGGGCAGATTTAAGGCTTGCAGATAACTTCAAGAAAGATAAACTTTCTGTGTTGTTTTTTGTAAAGCTGTCTGTAAACTCTCTCTGTCACGTGGTTTAGGAGCGACGTCCAAAATGGGACATGAGCATTTTGTCTTCAGCTCCATGTTGATGCGGTTCATACTCTGCATTCCTGAAAACTGTGTAATTGTAAGGGGCCTCCTAAACTCTGTCCCTGGGAATTTGATATTTACAGCAGCCCCAAGATCGTAATCACCTTGCCGTTCTTGTTAGAATGGATTGAAACTGAAAGATAGCAACAGCTGTATATATTGTTTTAAATAGCACGTCCAGCCATGAGTTCTCCGTCTGGTTAGTGTTAGGATGACATTTTTCACTGAATTTGCAACTGGATCAGCTTAAATAAATGAAGGCAAGATCCTCAAGATCATGTCTCCTCTCGAAAAATGCTAATTTAATATTGACTGAATCAAAAAAAGACTTCCTCTGCAGAAAAAACATCCCTTGGTTGTGTTTGTACTCCTTTGTTTTGCTTTTGAGAGACCTGTTGAACCGTAACGAGGCAGAGGACTTCATGACCTAACCTCATCTTGCCTTGTTATCTTTCTTAGACTTTTTCTCCAACCCCCAAAGCCCACGGTTGTTGATAATTCTTTACAAAGTTTCAGACATGAAGGACACTTGCTTGATGCAAACTCAAAATTTAATTTATGACCAAACTGATCACGTTTGCATGATTTAAGGCTCAATATCACTGTGCTCAGCGTAATGAAAATGAAGCCTGTTCATAGCAGGGGGAATGACTTTTACAAATGTTTCAGGTATAAAAATGCTTTGGCGACGCTCCAGACCTCCCTGCAGAATGCTGACAATACGCATAACTAATCCTTGGGAATGTCATGGTAGTAAGCTGTGCACTTTGTCAAACTTGTAGAAGTTTGTAACCACTTTTGAGAATATTTTCTTTTCCAGTTAGATCCTGTGTCACATACCAGGAATTATATTTCAACAGAGATTATTTGTAGGATCAAGAAGCATTACGTGTTAGTAGTATTTTTTGTGGTTCTCCAATATGCAGATGACACCATTTTTGTCTAATGTTTTCATGTTTCTAAAACTGATCCTGGTTTCATTTCAGTCTCAGGGCAGAGAGTAGAAGCATGCATGCAGTGTTTGAATGTGTGTGTACATGTGTGTTTGTGTGTTTGGTCAGAACTGGAGGGGAGGGCGTAAAAGAGGCGAGGAGTGGAGTGAGCGGGGTTAGCGGTGGGGTGATAGGGATGTCAGGTAGTAAAATCTGAGATGAGGCAGGGCCCAGAAGTCTGCGGGGCCTGGAGATTTGCGCCTGCACACTGAGAGCAAACACAGGAGGCATCTGCAGGCAGCTGTGTGTGTGAGTGTGTGTGTGTGTGTGTGTGTGTGTTAGTGAAGGGGGGGTTGTGCTGCTGCTCAGGACAGGGTGGAGGGGGTGTGGAGCTGGGTGGTGGTGTTTGGTGGTGGTGGAGAGAGGGAAAGAGAGAGAGAGAGAGAGGAGGAGGGGTGGACTTGCAGAGGGAACACAATCAGGCCTCTGTTTTCATAAGACTTGTGGTATGTGAGAGCAGAAACAAATGTGTTTAATTTAGGCCCTTTTTTTTCTCCCTTGCTTGCTTTCTCCGCTACACCCACTTGTGCCCACCTCAGTTTTTCAAAACTGACGTTCTGCCTTCAGGATGTCTCATTGCCTCTCCTGCCACTGTCAGCTGCTTTTAGGAAGTTTAAAAAAAGAGCCAAGAAAAGTTACGAGAAAAAAAACTACACAATCAGCCACTGTGCCCCGTCAGAAAAAAAGAGACACTTTTAGCAGACGCACTCAAATGTACTCTCTGAGGATGGGGGTAAATATTTATCTGGAAAACGAAGAGTTGAAGATTATTTTTGTGTCTTTGCTGAGAGTTTGGAGTGATTACCATGCTGTGGTATTTGCCCTGTTCAGTGTGAGGGGTGCATGCAGGACTTATTATTGCCTCCTAAAATCCTTGGCAGGAAACACTGTATTATATCGGTAACCCATGCTGTCTCCAGTCAATTTGTGTTTGGTCATAAATGAAAAATTCACCTCGCACTTGTGTGTCATTGGCGTAGTCTGGGACGTGCGAACCCTTACATCTCGACGCACACTTTTGATTTCGAAGTGGGGCTTTACAGTAAACATCCAGCCGAGCACTGCTAACCACCTCGTGTTCTGGAGTTAATTATACGGACGTTTATGGCTGTGACTTTCAATGAAATGAGGCTACTCCCCAAACAATAAAAAGCTGTGTTCCTGGACAAACAATGCCACAGGACATGGAGAAAGATGACATCTCTGACATTTGAGGTGTAGTCCGTCTTGACATCAGATCACACTGACATTAAACCAAGCGCTCTGTCACAATTGAAAGCAGATCTCCCAGGTACGGGAAACCACATAACTGACTTCACATAATTGACTTGAATAGCTTCGCACCCTCCTCTCTGTCTTTATGAGATGGCCTTGCACTAACCAGATGTATAATTATTTTCTTGTGTGTTTAATTATACGGTGAGTTTTATATGACCTGCTGGTGTGCTGCGCAACAGAATTACTCACTCATTCCTAACTTTAACCTTCGGCAGGCTGGAGAAGTTTTCCTTCGACTGCATCGCACCAGAAGTAGCAGAAAAGTCGGAGAGACAGATTAAGAACAGTGGCGGCTTCATTCGAGCCCTTCTGCCGCACTTAGAGCAGGGGATACAGGAAGCAGTAACTCAGGATCATGTCATGCTAAAGGAACACAAAAAAAATAAACCCTGATGCAAATTATTGCTTGAGTTGCAAAAATGCAAACTCCTGCTGAAGTGGCAGCTCAGTCAATGGGACAGAATGTTAAAGAAGCTTTTTGGAGGGGTTTATGTTGGCCTTGTGTTCTGTTAATGCTGCTTTATTAACGAAACAGCAGTAAATTTACTCCCAAGACTTTTCAAATAAACTGAATTTGATTGCCAGTTTAGCCTTGGGCAGAATCTGCATAAGGATGTCAGGTGATACCATTGCTTTCCTTCTTAAAGGGAAATTTTAGACATATTTTTTAACTACATAAACCTGTTTCTTATGTGTCTCCCGTGAAACTCCTCCACGTCTTGTCAAAGATAGCGCAGGCTGAGTGTCGACCATCTTGGAAATCTTGGACAAACCTTGGCGCTGTGTTGTTAGGACCTCCCCTGCGCTGCCTCCCCTCTTCACTCTCCTCTCTCCCCTCTTTGCACTAATAGTTCTTTTGTGTACAAGAGCATGTTAAGAGGCCAATGAGCCTGGCCTTAATAGGCCATGTTGCCATAGAAACCACGGCACTCTGGATGTCTGACCTTTGACCCAGTTTTTTTTACTGGCTGTGAATAAGAGTGCGGGACGACCAAGCAGGTCACAATAGAAGCCCGGCAAACTGAGGGAGTGCCCCTGTCATAGTCACTTAACTTCATTCCTCTACGGGCTAATGGACACTTCAAATGTGGTCGCCATTAGCGGGATGCTATCTCCACCACAGGACCAACAGGCTTCTCAGGGTTAATATAATGTAAACTAAGACAGCTCGCTGTATGTGCGACCTAAGACAGAGCAGAAAGAGGGAAAAGGTAGTTTTTATTTTTTGCACGGTAGCCGATTAAGCTGATTATTTTGGAAGTTAAAGAAAGAAGAAATAAATCCCACAGCACAGATAGAAATCTAAACAGCCTAGATTTAAAAAAGGAACTTTTTTCATTTCTTCTCTTTGTAACCTCCTCTTAGATAGCTTTAATTAATAACTTCCTCCCTGACTAATCTACTTACTTCATAGTGGACCGGATAATAGGACATGGTCCCCATTCAGAAAAATTTGCTGTGGCCCAATAGTGCATTGTAGCTTTGACCGGCTGAGCCGCTTGTCGTTTCCCCATCAATTACACACTAATTAGCACAATGACTGCAGAGGTTTGCTTAAGAATTGTCAATTTAATTGCCTCTAATGTTGGCAAACAATGAGCCTTAATGCAAACTCTGAGACAAGGCGGGGACTGCTTATCGCATTGTCTTTGTCCTGGAGGCTTTAATTGTGTTCCATGCATAGATCAGGTTGAGGTGTCAATGGCCCTGCATGAGCAGGTGATATCAGCAGAGCAAACCCGGGAGGGTCTGTTGTGCAGGGGGCCTGACAGGGCTATTGTCTGAGGCTGCTGTTCATATGGGCAGGGGACGGTAATTAACACCTCAGCCAAACAGCAAGCTGTGCGGCCCATTTGTTTTCTGTTGGGGGGTAAAAGAAAACAATGGGGAGGGGTTCTCCACACAGTGGGTGATTGACATTATCTGCTGGAGCGATCCATGGAGGCATTCCTGCTGCTCTGCTATTCACCACAAGTTGGGCGAAGCCATTTCACAAGCGTCAGGCTTCGTCTGAGCTGCCACTTTATACACGGTCGCTCTTTTATTTGTTGTTTGACTTTGTCTGGTTGTTTGCTTGTGATCAATTGACTTAAATCAATTCTGCATAGCCTGCAGAAACATGCCTGTTCTGGACAGAAATGGTTAAGAGGGCATCTGCTTTTTTCACGGAGTCAAAGCACTCTTGTTGCAACTTTGCACCTTTTTTCCTGATATAAAAAAGTTATCTGAAACACGACTTCTCACTTTACTTTTTGTTTGATTGACACTTTTTACGACTTCTCACTGCAGCCCTGAAAGCGGCAGATAGTTGCAAGCAAACTTTGGGATTTTTCTCCCCCTTTGGCAGAGTGTCTGACTTAGTTTGACAGCAAATGTCCAGACATCTGTCTCTTCTCGGTGCTCTGATGTTGGTCTGCAGTATGGCAGCACACACTTCAGAGATGACAAAGACTCTTGGCTGAGTTTTCCTGCGCTCTGTGAGAGCGATGTAACAATTAGAACCCAGCTCTGGCAGGCCACATGCCCCTGAGCATATGTTGCATTCTCTGTGTTCAGAAAACCAAAGGGCTCCAGTGTAGCTTTTTTGGAAAATTTCAGTGGCATCACTGCCACCTTTGTCGCATCTGGGTCCTGTAAAAGTAGCACAATCTACTGATGTCTATTCTGAGTGTTGGAGGCAGCAGGAAGGCTGGAAGACAATTAGAGAGCTACGAAAATGGATCAGCTAAACTTCCCTTTGGTTTCTTTCAGTACTCTGTCCGAGTCGATTTACCACAGCCCCCAGCTCCCTGACTGAAACAGACATTGCAATGGGCCCAACCATATGTCTGTATTTGTTTCCAATAAAATAAGGGCATGTGTAATGCATTACTAAATGTCTCACAGAAACATTGATATTGGCCTATCTCTAGTTTTAATCCTCTAAAAACACAGAATATCACTTAAGCCATGTCAAAACTGTATGAATCTTCCATTTTAAGTGCTGGCTCTCATTCAAACTTTTTTCCTCACACTTCCCTTGTTTTTTTTCTCTCTCTGTAACACTGAGAAAGTTTTTGCTGAGCAGCGTGGCCCACAATTCCTCGCCTTTTGTTTCCTGAAACAAGCTCACAGACCCAAACACCCTCCCCCTCCTTCTCTCTCCCTCTCATGTGTTAGAGAGCGGTGTGCTGCTTGCAGCTAATGTGACAGTGAGCGGCTGGCATTACCTGGCTGGATGTTTGGGGGGGAAAGTGTGTGAACAGTTTCTCCACAGGGCACACTGGCAATTAAAAGAAAAGTAGGCGCTCAGAAAAAAAACGCCCGGGGGTATGTTCCTCCGCGCTGGCAGAAGCTGTCAAAAAAAGGGACGGATCGGGTGGGAGAGCTGGGGTGGGCACGGCCGGGGCAAGACCAAACGTTCACAATAGCGCTTGTTTCATTTGTGGAAGGACTCATGATTGACATAGATTAGACAGAGAAAACTGCATTGTTTTGGATTTTCTCTCCGGAGAGCAGCATTCATTAGGCACCCTGCACACAGCAGAGGAAAGTTTCAATAGGGAGCTAGCAGCCTCTAAAAGCAACTGCCTCCTGACAGTTGTATGGACTCGGGCCCATTAGTTGGAACCTGCGATTCAGCCCTGAGCAGTATAGTGAAAACGAAGAGGGCTGATGTCAACTCCAAGAATTTCCCCCTCTTTTCGAAAGGGAAAAAGGGTCCCCTTCCCCCTGCCTGGGCGCTCTGTTGGACCCCAGCTGTCAGGAAACAATACCCTCTGCCTGCTCCGACAAACTCATTCCTGAAAATGTTTTTTTTCCCTCCTTCCCTTCTCCCTTTTCACCCCTCCTGCTATAATGTCTTTTCCATTTTTAACCCACAGCCATCCAAGCTTCCTTCCTTCTTACAAACCCAGAGTGATGAATGAAGTTTTAAAAATCACAACCTGAATGCATGACTCCTCCAGTTTGCTTGTTTGTCATCATTTATCCTGCAGCACCTTCTGGAAAGTAGACAAAGCCTTGCATATATTGTTTTTAACTTTTTCTCTCAGTCATTTTTTTTAAGTGTCAAGCACTATTTCTTGTCATTTCCACTCATCAGATGTTTGCTTTGGGTGGACGTCAGACTGTTTGTGCACAGGAATTTATAAGCGCAATGCTATGTAAATAAAAGCGAGAGTATACATTGCAGAATGATAACAGAGGATGCGTGCTAAGATTTTGCAACAGCCTCTTACAGGCGGAATTTATAACCCATAACACACTTCCGTACCCAAAAGGCATCTTAAATAAAGAACTGAACAACATGCGGGCTGGATGAGCATAACATAACCCATGATATAAAACCTTCTTTAATTAATTTGAAATTGCACCAGGGAGAAAAATCCACATGCATGACAAGCTGCTGTGTCCGGTATTTAAACTGATTCATAAACCAGATGGTCGAGCCGTGCTTTTGGAGCTCTGGCTTCATGCTATCTTCATTGCTGGAGGACAAAAAAAAACATGCTCAGCTTGTTGCATCAAGTAGTAAATCATAAAAAAAAAACCTCCTCTGCAGTACTTCATGGAACAACAGTAGGAACATGGTGTCTTTGCAAAGTGTGACGAGAAAAGAGTGAGAGCAAACACTTGCACAACCTGTCATGATAACTTTGATACCTATGTGGAGAAGCAGTGTACCTAAAACTAGGAGGGGACTAGTTTTCTTTGGGTCAAAAGGCCGAACCAATCGAGACAAACAGACAGGAGTGAGCGTGATGTTAGCAGCTCTGTACATGCAGCTTCCTTCCAGCTGTCTCTTCCCACCCGCTCGGCGATGGGCGCCCACAGCTGGCCTCTTGTTTTTCCCTGACAAACGGCAATTTCACAGTCCTCCACCAGTCCGCTGTGTTCACATCGCTCTGCCTGCTTTCCCCCGTGCCAAAACTGACTGTCTGACTCCAGCAGCAATGCGGGTCTCATACAGGTGTTTGGGCTGGACACCATTCATTCCACTGATACACAGTGTAGGAAATATTAAGTCCATTTAGGATAGCAACAGTAAACTCAGAGAAAGATGCTTCTTCTTTTGAAAGTTTAATTTTTTTCTCCTCTACATCATGTCCCCCTTACAGTGCATTTTATAAACCTACCATGAGGAGTTTTCTGCTGAATATAAAACAGACCTAAATGAATCCTGATTACCCTATATGAACATATGCAAATGAATTAATCAGGGATACGACTGATATTTTTTCTTGTAGTTAATTATAAAGGCTTCTGGGATCAGGAGTGCCTTTGCATAGATTTTCACAGTAAAGATTAACAGTGAGTTGTATAAAAGTAAGTTACAAGAAAGCAGGATTATTAAAAAAAACGTTGCTATTGCATGTACAGGACAAGATCAGCAAAGCCCCTGAGAGGTACCTCATCACAAGTCCCTCATAGAAGCATTGAGTCTAAATGTTGTTGATGTTTGTTGCCTGGTTCTGTTTTAAAAAGATTTTCTCTCTATCTCTCTCTCTCAACCACAGTACCTGCAAATGAAATGGCCTCTTTTGGACGTCCCTGGATCTGCAGGACTGAAAGACTCCCGTTCTCCAACACCAGGACATCTAGTAAGTGGATACAAAAAGATCTCTTTTAATAACAGGATCAAGCCTTAAACACTGTATATATGCCTAGGAAGTAAAAAAGTATTGAACAGGATTTTGTGTCATAGCTCAGTTCAAATATGGCTGCAGTAATCCTCAGTATTTCTGATTATTCCTTCATGAGCACACACTTGTCAGTTTTCTTAATTGACTGCATGCATCAGAAAGATGAAGAACAAGAGAACACATGATATTATAAAAGAGGAAACAAACATTTCTACAGTGAAATTATAAGCACATAAAATTACTTAACTCTTCAGCTCAGCGAATTCATGAATGAGAACACCAGCAGCGTCCCCGGCCTCCCCGCCATTATTTTGCAGCACTAATAAGATGTTTCCTCCGGGCGTCCTCCTACGAGTCATTCATCTAATTATCAGACAAATCATGTAAACTTATTGGAGGAATCAGTTTACTGCAAAGCATATAAACGCATTAATCAAACTCTCACCATAATGTGGTTATTCCTGATAATGAAGTCATTGTGTACATTTTAAATGCAAGAGTTCCCATCCATCTGTGTACATCTCTTTCCCACTACTCAACCCCTGCAGCACCCGCAGGCTGAACTGCTGAACACTACGTCTGTCTTTACCACAGTAACTCAGTCTCCATCATAAATCTCTCAAGTCTGAACCTCCTTGTCGTTCCTGAACTTTCCCACACAGGTGTGAAGTAGTCATCAGGGTGTCTCACTCGGGTTAGACAATGCGGGGCCTCAGCAGACCTGTTTGGTTTGTGGCTCTCGCTGAGGGATGTGTGTGTTCAGGATTAAAAACACGAGATAACACAAAGCCTGGAGAGTTTATCTAGCATCTCACCTGTTAGATTGTATCATGGTGTTTTCAGGTCCAGGAAGTCTTGTTGAGCAGAAAAAACACTATCACCACACTTGAGTAAGAAAAAAAAAGAGCTGTTGTGACTCAGCTGCTTGACCTTACATATCCCGGCTAGACGCGCTCGCTGAGTTTGTGGTTGATTCGCTGGATCACATAATCGCAGTGATGCACATGACAAAGTCTTCATTGAGCACAGTCAAAGGGAACTTGTTGTTAAGGAGGCTGAGTTTGCTCATGGGAATCCAGGACTGACTTAAGTCTCAATAGAAACCAATTAGAGATATTTTATTAGAATAAATGCTGACCTGTTGTTGACCCTGCTGATTTTTTTACTCCAACACAATGAAGCTACTGTTTGATGTTTTCTCGCAGGAAACACTTTTTTGAGTAATCCAGCAAATGTGTCACACTTAAAACCTGGGGGACAGAATTAAGAGGAAAGGTCAAAACAATGAGTACAGTTGAATTTAAAGGAAATGAAAGTACGCTGAATGAGGTTGACTTCTTGTGTTGGACTGTTTCTGTTCTGTCCTTCAGTGGTTGCTGCTACTTTTCATGTGGCTCTGTGTTTTTCTGTCAGCCTTCATCTCTTTAAACAACATTAAACCAGATAAGTCAATACGGGAAGAAACATTGTACGAGTCTGAGAATGTGAAGGCTTTCACTTGCATATCCTTAATCATGTGCATTGTGAAGTTTGAAAGGTTTCGCTTTCCCTGACTATTTCATGCACATATGAACTGATAAATACCTCTACAGGTTAGGAAGAGGCTTCTTTTCATACTGAGGGAACCGCAGCTCTATTGAAGGCAGGCAAAGGCCACACACTTTAAATGAAACACTTAAACCGCCAGAAGAGGAATATTAGATGACGTTATTTTCAGTTCTTGTTACTCTTCATCTTGAAGTAGTTTTAAAGGTGGGGAAGTTCATGAAGAGTGTAACAGCTTGCAGTATGTAAACTAAAAGAGGAAGCTGCAATGCTTGATCTGCTGACCTGTGCTAGCAGGTCATTTGATGTGTGCTGGGAGGCTCTGATACCGGGCACGCTGAACTCTGGAGCACAGAGGATAGAAAGCGAAACACCCCGCTGTGGCCTTACCCCCCACTCTGGGCCAGGAGCCCACATGCCCCTCTGCTGTGCTTCTGCTGACAGGGAGCCAGGCTGATTATGTGCTCATTACTCCAGTGGAGGTGGAGCGAGAGAGAGAGGGAGAGAGGGAGCAGCAGGCTGGCTCCCCAGGCCTGCAGGCTCCCCAGGCCCCCACACTACACTAATGAGAGCAGGGGGAGCGGATGGGCACACACAGGGGGCCAGGGATTACTGCCCAGGGCCAAGAGGAGCCAGAGTGAGAGAGAGAGGAGACACCAGCGTGGACTCTAGCTGCAGACCTGTGCTCCTGCAGTCATTCTGCATGCATGTGTTAAATCTGACAGCTTTGTTTTGTTTTCTGATGGAACATCTGTCAAGACCTGCTTGTAGCCACATGCGTGTCTTATATGTAACATGCATGTCAACTATGCGTGATGTTAGTTTGCTAGAAACAGATTTTAGAAGCCTACTCAGTTAAGCAGCTCTGCAAATGAAGCAGTCATCTGTTAGCGAGCCACCACATGCAGACAATGCGGAGTCTTTTTTTTTTTGAGAATGATATCATCTAACATTCCTGCGTATGCCAGAAGAAATCAACGCAATTATAGTTAAAAATTGCTTTGACATGTCAAGTGTTTTTTGGCAACAAGCCAAGAGCATGTAAAATAAGAAAATCTCAGCATTCAGCTGATCGGGAAAGTCCAGGGGAAGACCATCGTGTCACAGCGCAGATTGGGTCCATAAGGCCTGTATGCTAATCGCAGCCCGCTCTGGCCTGAGATCCTCAATTATTCAACAGACAGGTTTGTTTAGCATTCAGTAGGTACTGCTTTTTGCTAGTAAGGGCGGTGTGGTGGTGGGATGACTGGGAAGATGCTTTCCTGTGAACACACCGAAGTCCACCGTACAAACACATAAACACACACATAAACACACACACACACACACACACACACACACACACACACACACACACACACACACACACACACACACACACACACACACACACACACACACACACACACGTCCAGCACCCAGCACCTCCAAACCCCCATATAAGCTGCGGTGTTCAGAGGTCTTCCTCTTCATGAATTATACATCAAAGAGGCTTCAGGGCCAGGTGAGGCAGCACAGGAACCTGTCAGTCCATCAGGAGTGGCTGAGCTGGACCAGAGAGGAGAGGAGAGGAGAGGAGAGGAGAGGAGAGGAGAGGAGAGGAGAGGAGAGGAGAGGAGAGGAGATAAGAGAAGAGGAGAGGAGAGGATAGGAAAGGAAAGGAAAGGAAAGGAAAGGAAAGGAAAGGAAAGGAAAGGAAAGGAAAGGAAAGGAAAGGAAAGGAAAGGACAGGACAGGAGAAGAGAGGAGAAAGAGGAAAGGATTTAATAAGAGGAGAGGAGAGGAGAGAAGAGGAGAGGAAAGGATAGGATAGGATAGGATAGGAAAGGAAAGGAAAGGAAAGGACAGGAGAAGAGAGGAGAAAGAGGAAAGGATTTAATAAGAGGAGAGGAGAGGAGAGAGGAAAGAAAAGGAGAGGAGAGGAGAGGATTT
Source organism: Notolabrus celidotus (assembly GCF_009762535.1). NCBI lineage: Eukaryota > Metazoa > Chordata > Actinopteri > Labriformes > Labridae > Notolabrus > Notolabrus celidotus. Next base: position 24,230,027 of record NC_048280.1, read on the forward strand.
AAGAAAAGGAAAGACAGAAGGAAAGAACAGAGAAAGAAGGAAACAAAGGAGAAGGGGCAATGTAAAGGAATACAAAGTAAAGGGGGGTGCAAAGGGAAAGTCCAGGAGAGGAATGTAAAATAACTAGGATAAGGAGATAAGTGGATAAGAAATAGAACAAATTGAAAATAAAAGAAACCAAAACAATACCAGAGGAAAAGAGGGCAGAGGAAAGCAAATAGGAAAATATTAAAGGAAAGGAGAGAGGAATTGATTTTGAGATGAAAAGAAAAAGAAAGAAAAGAGAGGAGAAGGATGGGGGAAAAGACAGCAAAGAAAAGAAAAAAAAGGAAAGATGATGATAGACAAGAAATGGACAGTAAGGGAAGTAGAAGTCTCTTCTGTCTGAACCTTTCCCCTCTCACACTCATCCTGAACGGCACGACAATTCACAGTAATTAACGCTCTCCTGATCATGATGTCAGAGCTGCTCACTTCCTCCTCTGAGCTCATTCAGTCACTTTCAGTAATTTCCGTGTTAGTCTGGATTAGACCGAGCTGAGACACCTTAATGAGGGGGAACTGACCCGGGTGTCCGTCCGTCACGTACTGATCAGATCAGGACTCAAAAATGTGCTGATCTTCACTTACGAGAATCACCCTCTTTGTTTAAATTTTGTGTTTATGTCTGGAGTAATTGAGACACAGAGGGTCCTGGTCCTGTCAGCCTGTCATAAGTCACTTACTCAGCGAGCTGTTTAAGTGAATTCAAGTGTTCAAGTCTGGAGCAGCATTCCTCAGATGCCTTTTTGTCCTCCTGCATGTACAATCTCTAACTCTCAGAGCTTTAAGTTGAGATATTAATTGAAAATGTGCTTTTTTCTCCTCTCTGAGCGATACATGTGCTCGCTTTCGACCCATATTCTGTGGACAGACCTTTGACTGGGGGTCCGGTGAGATTTTCTCGTTTTGCATTAGGCAGTGAACAACCGGGATCCATCATGAAATCAAAGGCTTTGAGAGGACTGAACTGAATACTGATCTGAAGGTCTGCAGTCCTGCTGGGCCACTGCAGGGATGAGATCCTCTTCAGAAATTGGATAAGGAAACTCTGAAGCGAACAGATTTAGCATTGCAGAATGAGTGATACAAGAAAATAATCGGAACGTGTTTGTTTATTTGCAAATACTCATCCGCACAGTAGATCCCACTGAGATTTGTCCATGTTTATGTCAACAAACACTGATTTCTGCTGATTTATCCAATAACCCCAGGGGATGCTGATATCGGTAACACAACACCGCATCCCTTTAAGCTAGCATATTACCGTTATCAACCTTTTCAGAGGCGATGACCAGACGTAAAGCACACGTTGTCTGTGATGAATGGCATACTTTCTGAAAGCCGTTGATTTTAAAGACATATGACACGGCCAGTTCCCCCTCTCTCACGTCCGCTTCCTGTTGGCGTTGACAAACAAGGCTTGGATTTCTCAGCATGCCAGGCATTCTTTTCAGCCCCGTCTTTCCTGGAGTTTTGAAAGGCCTCTGAGCCTCCCACCCAGAATCACCGAGCATAAAGACACACAAAGCTGCGGGGTTATTCAGTTTGTTCTAAGCTCTCTTCCCCATCGGCTGTTTGCCTAGTAATTCAATTCAGATGTGCAGGATCCAAAAACATGTTTGCTTGAATGAAATCCACCCCTCCACCCACATTGACCAAGGACTGTGCTTTTCTTAGCGCCGTTCCAAGTTGGACAGCCAGGCGAGGTACTGCCACCTCGGCCTTTTTACTTTCAAACCAACTTAAGAGACGGACATCTTTTCTCTGCACCGCCTCAGCAACTTTCTCCTGTATTTTTTTCCTCTTAAACCTTCCTCTTACCACGTCTAATCTCCCTAAAACCAGCTCTGGGTGTTTTCACTTTCTTGCTCAGAGTTATGCACGGCTGCAGACATGTTTGCAACAAACCTGTCTATGTTGAGAGCATGCTTTCTGCCTGTGGATGGAGATACCATCTGGTTCCAGGTTGCCCTTTATCTGTCCTATCATGTAGATGTTGTTTATATTTAAAACACAGCTCATGTTCCTTGTGGTTTCCTTATTACGCTCATGAAACCAGACGTATGAAGCTGTCATGGGCCTCAGGAATATAACCCCTACACATGAGGCAGAGTGAAAGAAGGCATTGATACATGAGTGTTTGGTTTAAAGTCATGATTTAAAAAAAACACATGCTGTGCTTTTGGAGCTCCATAGAGCTTTTTATAATCCAAATTAGTTTAAAGATGATAAACTGTGATTTAAATCACAAATGTCCTCATTAAAAAGAGGAATTTGCTTGATGAATTAGCCATCCTTGTTCTCAGTGGAAAAACTCTGGCAGGTAGGATACATTTCAGACTAGTTCTGCATGTGTGCAACCTGCTAACTTAATTTTTCTCCACATTTTGATCTGAAAGGCAGCCCTGAATCAAAACTCGTGCATTCAAACTTAGAAATATGTTTAGAGCGCACGATTGGTGTATTCCAGGATATGAATAATTGATAGGCATCATTTCAAATTCTCACTGAAGTGCTTCCCAAAATGTGCTGGCACCCAGGTCTAGAGGTCTTGAGCAGCCCTCACAATATAGGAAAAACTCAGGCATATTTTGCACCAAGTCAAACAACAAAGCACAACTCAAATATACATGACATGTGGGACCTGGGATTTCAAACCCGGCATGTCGACACTATTTCTGCCTTGAAGCTTTATCAAAGCGTTTCCTGTGTTGTTGTGTTCAATCGTGTTTTCTGCGCATCTTCACACGCTTTGACCTCGTATGCTCCGAGTCTGGAGAAAACCAAGACAGCAAAGTGATCTTAATATAGCCATGTTTAACACCAGTAAATATTTTCCTCTCTCCGTTTGGCATTAGCAGAATCAAAGCGTGCTTTAGATCGGGGGAGAAACCAATTTGCTTAAGGTTTAGAAAGAAGGAAAAGGTTTGACTGTGTGAAAAAAATAGGTGGCAGGAAAAGAAGGTAAGATTTGGAACAATTCTGAGCAGCGTGAAGCAGGAGAGTGTACAGAAGTCTCAATGCAAACCTTGTTCCCGAGCAGACCACATTGGAGAGAGACGAGAGGTTGAGGAGGGGGTTGGGGAGGGATATTGAAGAAAGGTTAGCCTAGAGGAACAAGACTCCTTTCTCCCCCCCACCCCTTGACCCTCCCATGTGACAAGTCGAGCCAACAAGTGCTCCATTCAGTGCGGCAGCCAGGGGAAATGACTGCGAGGCTGAGTGAGGCCTAATGAAAGTAGAGACGCTGGTTATTATTGTTATTGTCTTCATCATCATCATCATTGTCGATACAATTCATCTGAAGTTACACAGAAGAGTCGCAGTGTAGTAACACGTGGTGGTTTAATCCACCCATGGGTGTCAGACAGAGTGGGAGATGATGTCTCCACTTGTTTATGGCTGCTTAGTTTACCTTTGTGTGATTGTGTTTGTTTGTGGCTCTCTGCTGTGACTCTTGGACTCGGTGGCACTGTTGTTTTTCTTGTTGGGCTGAACAAACAGTTCTCTCCTCAGCTAAACGGCCGTAATGGTTTTGGCATGTGTCTGTAAAGCCTTTTTTAGTGTTGCTTGGTGCTGGTCCAGATTGCATCACAGGGCTGGTCACACGCACAGACTGTGATGTTTACCATGCAGTGCTTACACACATGATGGACTGTTTACTAGCATAATTTCTCCATAACATATCACCTTGTATCCAGGCATACATGGTTTATGAATCACTATATTTTAAATGTTTTGTGTAATATATGTGTTACATATTGTCCTCTACTGACTCATTTATGTCTCTTCTTCTTCTGTTTTTTCTTCCATCAACAGTCCAATAAAGTCCCTGTGGTACAGCACGCCCACCACGTGCACCCACTGACGCCCCTCATCACATACAGCAATGAACACTTCTCCCCTGGGACACCGCCAGCACACCTTTCTCCCGAGATCCTCGACCCAAAGACAGGTAAAGACTTATGGATGGATGCTGTTTTAACTTCACTACATCTGTTTAAGTCATATTCAACATAATCCTGAGATGTGCCCATAAGAATGAAACCTTTGTCTTCAGGCAGGTTGAATTCATGACAGGATTTAATCTAGACACTTATTACAGGGTAATAACAAGTCTTGAAACCTGAAAGGAACCAATGTGTTTAATAAGTATTACCTTCTATGCAGCTTATTATGCACATCTTTTTTCCACCTTGAAAGTTGGTCACTCATAAATTCCTCAAAGTAGATTCACCCTCGCTACCTGCGAGTAACACGGCTGCCTTTCACGTAAATACTGGATGGAGTTACAACAGTACAAGGAAGAGGATAGAGAATAAACTTCTATGGGATGTTTAACAATGTTGTGATAACTTAAATTTTTTTTCCGTGGCATGTCAGCCAAACACATTTTGAAGCTGTTTTTTTCTCTCCATGGCACCTGCAGGTATTCCTCGAACACCTCACCCATCAGAGCTCTCTCCGTACTACCCGCTGTCTCCTGGTGCTGTCGGCTCCATCGCACACCCTCTGGGCTGGTTCATGCAACAGTGAGTGTCTTTAAATCTTAGATAGGGTTTATAAATTTAAAGTACTGATGTTGTCATATCAGCTGTTGGCAAACAATTTGTAAAGCTTGAGGAACATTTAAGATGTAGACTAAATCTGTTTATTTTAGAAATAATAATTGATTGGTAATTACTAGAAGTCAAGTATAAGATGATCCCACTTTGCACAGATATATCTGATAAAAAACCCTGTCTTATATCCGAGTCATTACAGTATTCTGTTCAAGTTCAAGTTAAAAGGCAAGAAGAAAAACATGAATAGTCCAAATGATGTTTCATGTTGCATATCTTAAGGTGCACACCATCGGCAGAATAACAAACTCAAACATTTGAATTCACCAGAAAGAACTTATGATCATTTATGGCTTTCTCTACCGCTTCTGTAATCAATTATTACTGTGCTGTTCCACAAGTAGGGGATTTGAGTAGATGAGGAGAGGGTTAGTGCTGCTGGGTTCGCTGTCAGTTTTGTTTGATCCACCTCGTACTGCAGTTTTCACTCACTCTGTCTCCCTGTCTCTCTCTCCCTCTGTCTCCCTCTGTCTCTCAGGCAGGGTCAGTCCATGTACTCCATCCCTCCGGGGGGATTCCGTCACCCATATCCAGCGCTAGCGATGAATGCATCCATGTCCAGGTGAGCAGATCAAGTTCAGCAACACCCTGACCCTCCCGAAGGGGGAAACCTAATATCTGTTTTTTTTTTTCTGTCCCATGGTGTAATCATATTTTCCTGCTGTTTCGCCAGACTTCTTCGACGTTAAGTCAAATAAAATGCGAGTGTGCTGTTTTAAAGTTGCATTGTTTCAAATTCTAAGCTTCTTAAGCAATATTTAATGGAAAATAGCATACACAGTATATATATTTTGGAAAACATAACCAGGGCAGAGACTTTCAGTAAAGTGTAAGTCTACTACTGACAGGTTCAGCTTCTTAAACAGACTGAGCACATCATTGGCATTCAGCTCTGCTCTCCTGTCTTTTCTCTCAGAGCTAAACTTCTGTGGTCAGGCCAGTGTTCTTAACCACACACACACACACACACACACACACACACACACACACACACACACACTCACACTCACACTCACACTCACGCACACGCTCACATAATGCAGAGATGAAAGGGCCAAGAATCGATTAGGACAAATCAAAGCTCATCTGAACCTACACGTCCCATCAGACTTAACTCTCTCGCCCTCTTTGGAAATAGAAAAGATTTGTAGCGGGCCTTCCGCTGGTAGCATGAGAGGAAATATTTAGAGGGTTCTGTGTGATCGATAGCAGTTGTAGCTCCGTCCTGGGACAGGCTCACAACCATAGGAACATAGCTCATGGAAGCACCCGATTTGATTTATGCCAAATGTGGCACAAATCAACATATATTGTCATATTATTTATATCCCTTAAGATTTTAAAGTTGTGTTTATGGAGTATAAACGAACGAAGCAAGTAAGAGAACAACTTAATGGCACCGGCATCTTTTTTTTTTATAAATATGACCACATTACATGAAGACTGTTGGGAGATTAATTTTCAAAATATTTGTGTGCTATCAGAGTTTCTCATCAGGGACTAAGCTGGATATTTACAGACATAGTCACTAAGGGAATAAAATGGCACCTCCTTGCAGCATGAATTATTAAGTGCTTTAAAGACAGGATGAAAAAATAAAGCAACATTTCAGTTCTTAATTACAGACTTTTTTAAAATTTTAAGTTCTTCACTCACATTTTTTATTCAGAGAAGGATTTATCTTCTTTATCTGGGCGGATGTGGTCGTGTTTGACGGTTGTGAACATTAAAAATGCCTCTGTACTGAAGTGAAAACTGTGTCTCTGTATAAAAGGGGGAAAATGAGATAAAGCTGATGACTGCGCTCACCTCATGTGAGCACAAGGCTTTATTGAGCCCTGTGTCTCATGATAAAGTGTGCCATGTCAAAGAGTTAAAACAGTTGTTTCCTTTGAACCTATCATTAACTCCAGTCTGTGACAGACTCATATGGAGCTTAATTTCCCCCACCGTTCATCACAATGCTCCTTTGTGTGAACAATTGGAAATAGAGGGAGACACTTTGTGAAGGTGTTCTGTGTGGACGGCCGTCTCCGTGGTCTGGAACGTGGCACGGAAAGTGGTTTCAGGTGTCACAGCCATGCTATCGCCATGGTAACAACACACTCCACTTTTTCTTCAGCCATGTCTGAATAAAGGAGCTTTTGAAAAAGTCTTTATTTGAACAAAAAAGCAAGCATTTCCTTCATTGTGTGGGTGAATTTAGTCTAGACGGATGCAGCAGGCGCAGTGAGTTTCAGCCTCGGGGTGAGGCAGGGCAGCAGTGAGGAAAGTTAACTGAACCTTTTCTTTGTCAGGTCAATGGAGGTTCGCTGTTAAAACTCCTCTCCTCTTTTTACCCCCTCAGTTTGGTGTCCAGCCGTTTCTCCCCTCACATGGTGACTCCGCCTCCGCACAGCCTCCACCAGACCGGCATTCCCCATCCTGCCATCGTCTCCCCGGCCATCAAACAGGAGCCCAATGACATGAGCGCCTCAATTCATGCGTAGGGACATCTGAAATAGTGTATCAAAGTGTGCACAGTATTTCCCCCCCTCGATTTCTTCTCACACTTTATTAACAGCATTGTTTCTACGTTTCCGATTAGCAGGAAATCCCCTGTTCCTTCGAAGAAAGAAGAGGACAAGAAGCCGCATATAAAGAAACCTCTGAATGCTTTCATGCTGTATATGAAGGAGATGAGAGCCAAAGTGGTGGCAGAGTGCACTTTGAAAGAGAGCGCCGCCATCAACCAGATCCTGGGAAGACGGGTAAGTGGCACAGACACAGATGTGCTTTTGAGTGTAATATATATTTATATTTATATACTTGTGTGTGTGTGTGTGTGTGTGTGTGTGTGTTTTACAACCCTTTGATGTCTCCTGTTTGTGTCTGCAGTGGCATTCCCTGTCAAGAGAGGAACAAGCCAAATACTACGAGCTGGCCAGAAAAGAGCGGCAACTGCACTCACAGCTCTATCCAGGATGGTCAGCACGGGATAACTATGTGAGTAACACATTACCATAGATCAGATCTTGTCAAATAAACACTTTTATTCCCACATGAATCAGCCAAATGTGATTGCAACACTTAATAGTACTTTCTTTTGAGTCATTTGAGGGGTTTACTTTCACTTTGAAAACAGTTTTTAACGGCATTGTTCTATCTGAGCAGGGAAAGCGGAAAAAGAGGAAGAGAGAGAATAAACCCGACTCCAAACCAGAAGGTAAGAGGCCTTTTCTTCCTGACCACCTCTGTTTATTTTATCTGCACAAACTTGAATAAGAAAGAAAAGCTGTTGAAACTAGTGGTGAGAGCTTTATATTCCTGTGCAAACTGTGACCCTGCTCCTTTATTGTGTTAGTTTTACCCTCACTTTTCTGCATGCATTCTTTCCCTCACTAACACACACTAACTTCTCTCCCTGCTTCTATACTTTGACAAGCAGCTTATGAGGTTCAGTGCTAATAGTGGCAGGTATGTCTGCTGTGTTGCAACATAGTGAACATTGTAATTCGCCAAAATAAGAGTGTTCCACACCCCAGTGCACATTTTAATGTAGTGTGTCGTGTTTTTGCATACCATCTGAATCGAGTTAACATCCTGTTTCACTCCCTGTTGTAACGTGATACCAAGTTGATTCGAACATGTCATGTTTCACAGCTTTCACCGCCATCGTCGTCGCTGTTTTAATAATCACTCACTTCAGTCAACCATTGAGGGACATGAACCAGATTTGCAGCCAGCAGCAGATCCATAATTCAGCTTCTCTTCTCCTTTTCTTCCCCCAGACTTCTCCATAAGAACCAAGAAGCAGTGTGTGCAGTACCTGCCCTCGGAGAAGATGTGTGACAGTCCCGCGTCGTCTCACGGCAGCATGCTGGACTCGCCCGCCACTCCCTCCGCAGCCTTGGCCTCCCCCGCTGCTCCTGCCGCCACCCACTCTGAGCAGGCCCAGCCGTTATCGCTCACCACCAAACCAGAGGGGCGCATGCATCATCACTTCTCCCTACTTGGGAAAGCTTCTGGATCCACATCTTCCTCTTCCCCCTCTTCCTCATCCTCCTCTTCCTCCCAACCTGCCATCTCCATCCCCATTGGTACTTCAGGTAGCCATTCGACTACACCCATCCTCAGTCGGCCGATCCCCTTCACCTCCCTTCACCACTCCATGCTCTCCCCTCCCTCTCCCTTCCATCAGGCGGCGCTTCACTCCCATCATGCCTTGTTCCAGTCGCAGCCCCTCTCCCTGGTTACCAAACCGACTGAATGAAACCGCAAAGGCAATTTTTCCCTCATTTATTGTGCTGTATATTGCTTTTCTTTTAAATAGGTATTAGAACAAGTTTTTTTTTCTAAATAATGAAAAGGAAGAATTATTATTGGTCAATATTTGACCGTCTCCTTTTCTACATCTCTCAATGAAAAACAAAAATGTATTTTTTGTAAAGTTTACTGCAGAACTGGTTTCTTTTTTTGATGCATTTATCCATTGAACCTCTTGTATAAAAGAACCATTGTACATAAAGTTTCTTTATAAAACTCAAAAAGGAACAAAAAACATGTTTTCTTTTTAGCCAAAACCTGATTAATGTTAGTATTAAGTTGAAGTCATAGTACTGGCCAATAATTGCAGCCCCTCCCTTTCAATTCACGAGTGTGTGCCCCTTCTTTGACATGTTAAATAAACATTTGAATTGTTTCTTAAAAGAAATGTCTCTTTGCTTTTTTAGTTTGTTTTTCTCACTTAATAAGAAGACGATTCTTTAACAGGGTCATGCGGTTTGGGTTAGTGTACTCATAATTGTAACCACAGAGCACAACAAAATGATAACTGCCTTCTGTAGGCGTTGGATAGTAGATTAAATGAGCCCTATAATTTATTACAGCCACACACACACGTGATATAAAAGTCCAGAACACACCTTTCATTTTTCAAGTCTTGTTGTGCTGCAGCTCAAAACAGGGATCATCATTTCAGAGCCCTGCTGATGGTGGCAGATTTTAATGATTAATAAAGCAGAATTAGGCTAACCACAGTGGAAAATGAGCGTCTGATCCAGGGTAACAAAATGTGAAGCCTAAAATAAATACAAATAAAAAAATAATAGACATCTGCTCCCTCTCTGAGTGCAGCGTCCCACAACAATGACAGAAAAGCAGGTCAGCCTCGTCCCCGCACACCGAACCCTGCTCGGGTTCCCTGTTCCTCTCGCACTTTTTACTGCATCTTTATTCACCGTTTGGCACACGGCTTAGGCTTTAATTAACTCAGAGGTAATGGGATGGAGCCCTTGGGACCTCATTAGGCATTTCAATTAGTGAAAAATACACAAGGTAGGTTACAGTTTTTGGTGGCTTTGGAGATGAGGAGTGGTGCCAGGGATGGACCAATTACATCGGGGCAGGGGGGGGCGGCCTGGAAGAACCCACTGAGCCCACCCCCCCAAGTAAGTGGAAAATACTGCTTTTCAATTTCCCATCATTTTATGAAACTAACCTGTAAAGAGAAGAATCCAGGTAATAGACAGTACCATCAGTGTGCAGTGTCTGAGTGAACTGATATTAAGCTCCATGTTATATGCCAATGTAATGATTTCACCTTGACAGAAGTACCTGGGAAATAAGTGAGATTATCATTAATGTGCAGACATTTTAATAATTTGTTACTGTCAATTTCAGTCTCTTCCAATTTGAACATAACTTCACACAGGTGGACTGAGGGCATGTTTCCATTTCTGTCACCTCTCCCTCGCTCTGTTTTCAGCAATCATTAGCCATAATAATTCTTTGCTTGTTTGCCGATCCCTCTTACATCATTCCCGACACAAACCGTCACATCGTATCTGGTGTTGCTGCTGCCTATTTCACCAATCCGTCAGAGAAATTACAGGTAATGAGTTGTCAGCAAAGCCAGAAAATCTGCCTCCTCAAGGCCAAACATCCAGAGCGGTGTTCGATTCTCCTCAGACAGGACTGTTATAATGAAACTCAGTCCCCAAGTGACATCACATGTGCTGGTTATAGGTTGGTCTTTTAATAAGTAAAGTCCTCTACCTAGGCCTGCTTATTATCTTGCATTAACGCCGTAACATTGAAGGGAATCCCATTGAATCTCAACATGATTATTACCAAAAGTTTCATTGTTAGAATTCCTCACATTCATTGTGTTATTAATATCTATATGAAATAGAATAAACAGTGTATTATCTAAAGATTCCCATGCCCCTCTCCGAGTGTAATACAACGCTGTTTATCTCTAACAACCTACCTGGTTGCTGCTCCACTCAACATCTGCCATGTAAGCACGAGGTCAGATTTAATACATGTTAATTTTTCTCATTAAATTCTTCCAATCTCTTGCCAAGGTTCTTTTTTGGGCCTTCCTTTGATCTTGAATTTATTCCAGGTTAACCCTTGGGTAGTTCTCATGCTTAATAATGCACACAGAGATGTCATGTGATTGTTTTTTTTAAAAAGGAGATCATTTTTATTGGTAACCACAGAAAAACACACCCATCTAGTCTAAAAAGCGCATCAACACTGAGTATTTCCTCATAATATTCTGTTTTTCACATTGAGAACTATGTCAAACTAAGCAGAAAAGGCGGAACCATGTGTCTTCCATTGACTCATGACCTTATATTCCCATTAATAACAGGATGCAGTTTTTGCTTCACATGTGGTTACCCAAAGTGAAATTAATTGATTGTTTCAGTAACATTCAGCAAGCTTAGCAACACTCAGCTGGTGCCTTTGTGTGGATAGGTATGGCTGCTGTGAGCTTAAGAACCTCCTTAATGTATTATTCATACCCATTTGACCTTAAAGACGGAAATGCAAATGATGTTCAAGAATGAGAGGGATCATCGGACTTTTCAAATGTCAAATAGCCTGCCACAATTAAGACATATTCATTACAAGAACCCACAGGTGCCCCGCACCCAACTGAGATGTAAAACACCTCCAATTAACATTTTCATGATTATCTCACCTCTGAAGCTGCTGCACATCTGCAGCTTGAGTCCTTAAACAACTATTAAATATCCCTTTTATTGCTGAGGTGAAAGAAGAAGTCATTTTATATTCACCATTTTACTTACTGGTATTTTATTCTTCTGGTTGAATACTATTTTACAGCCATGAAACTGATTTTAGATGAAAACATTGCATTTATAGGTCTTGCAGTTACTTGCAAATATAATAACCTGGTGTCATGATGTGCTTGTGTCACATTGTATTCATTAACTGCACTAAATATCAATACTGCCATCTGCTGATGAGGTTAAATACTGACACAACTGTCTCATACTGAGTGAATATCTCCTTCATTTCAGCACCTGGCCTGTAGAGGGCAGTAATAACCCAAAGGTTTAACACTCGGTCCTCCTGGCAGATCATAATGACCAAAAAAAAAGATCCTTGTAGATTCAAAAAACGTCATTAGTGCTGTCTTTGTCTTTATAATTTAAGAACAAATAGGCTGCAGTTACAATAAGTAGTTTCACTTCACGTGTGTCCAATACAGAGTCCATTTAAAAATCCTATTATTAGTCCATAAAGCACTCAATGGTTCAGCTCCCTAGTACATCTCTGACTTGCTCACAGTGTATAACATGACCAGGATCCTTAGGTCAGCAGGTGGAAGTCTTTTAAATGTACCCAGTCAAATCAAGGTCCGGTGAAGGGGCCTTTAGTTACTGTAGTCCATCTTATTGGAACAAACTGCCTGCTGACCTGAGGTCCATAACAACTGTCTCCACTTTAAAAAATAACTCAAAACATATATATTTTCTGAAGCGTATGAATGATATAATGACTGTTGTGACTGGATGCATGTACAGTCACAATTGCTGTTTGTTTGATTGCAGTGTCTGATGTATGTTGGGTGTATCTATTTTTGTTTTTTTTTGTTTTTATCTATTCTGTTTGGAAAAAGGTTTTTATGTTTTTAATTCTCCATGTAAAGCACATTGAACTTACGTGTAATCAAATGTGCTTTCTAAATAAAATTATAATAAAATTGATTTTGCTATTGCTATCTGAGTCTGCATCACATATCTTATTTTGGCATGTGCTTTGCAGATAATAAACTAAACACTGCAGCCAAAAAAGCCAGGTATATCCTCCCATTCGTGCCTGTTTGTACTGTTGCATGTACAAAATCAGCTGTCACCACTTCTCAGGAACTCAAATAAAATGATATATGAGGGTATTGTGCAATGACAGCTTTTGTAAAGGGGAGGAAGTTTCTTTACATCCTCCCTGTTCCCAAAAATGTCTCATGTCAGGAAACAGCAACATGATGACACATGTGTGGGTGGAAGGTTTAAATCACTTATAATCAGTCGTTTATAATGATTGTTGACATGCAGCCCATGAAACAGTGTAGCTTTAACTGTAACTCAATAATAAACAAAAATTAAAACTGCAGTGCTGTTGACATAAATACAGTATGGGATTATATCTGAATATGTAGGAGGATGGTTTCCTGTTACTTGGAAATGTTCGGGTTTCTGGCTACAGTGGGGTTTTCCAGAGTATGATGCAAGAGCTGTACAATCTTACAACTTAATCAGAATGTATTAGGGTGAAATGACAGAGGAAACTGGCATTTAATTCTGATTTGAATTAAACTTTATCTGTTGACTCAAACTTTTGACTTAAACTTTATCTTCAAATGAATCAGTCAATAAACTGTGCTGTACACAAAAAAAGATTAAAATAGAATTAAGTTAAAATACAAAAAAATAAGAAGACCCCCCATCCCCCTATCCCAATCCCGACCCCCAAACCCAAACCACAACCCATATGTAGGATTGAGAACATGATATATGGAAATAATAATAATAATACAAATAAAAAAGAAGTTGCCGAACGAACTGAGGAAACGCTGTCATGCAAACTTAATGAGGAAACACTGGAAGTAAAATAAAATGTATAAACTCATCAAAATAAAACACATTACTGGGATAAAGAAACACTAAAAGATTAACCCAGTAAAATAAACTCAGAGACTACATAAAAAATAAATACAGCAAAGTAAATGCTGAGAGGTAATCTGTAAAAATCATAAAATGATAAGATCTAATTAATAACTAAATAAATAATAAAATAATTCACCATAGATTAAAGAAAATTAAAAAAAGAAAAATAACTGAATTAATATCAAATATGTGTCTGTAATCATTTAAAATAAGGCAGTATATATAAAAAGTGTCTGATAAAAAGCTGCCTCACTGTGGGTCTTTTTTCTTACTTTTGGTACAATTAGGAGCATTTTGTTTCCTGACCTAATACATTTGCTTCCTTTATCTTCTATGAGAAACCTTATGAGAAAAGTAATGAGAGCATTAAAGTCTGTGGTGGACAAAGTACACAGAGTCATTACTTAAGTCAAAGTATAGATCCTCCTGTTCTAATATTACTCCAATACAAGTGAACGTTGCTCTGTTAAATTATTACTTGAGTTAAAGTACTGAAGTACTTCCTTTTAAAAATACCTAAGTATTCAAAGTACTTCTTACAAAATCTCCAAACATTGTATTTTTAAAATATATAAATGCAGTCAAGAATACATAGGAGTACATTCTGTTACATCATGTTTATTTAGAAACCGTCACTTGAAATCTCTAAAAACCATATCATGGAATAAAAACAGACACTAAGTTACTCCAAGCACAGACAACTTATTTTGAAACGTTCATCTGGAATGAAACAAATGTTAAGTAGCTCAACACGCTTTCTCAGGTTGGACAGTGAATGTTTGTATGTTTGGGCAGAGTGGGAAACAGGGTGAACAATTCAAATGATACGTATCATTCTTCATTTCAAAAACCTCAAACATGGGCTGAAGATATGACCATGGGTGCTCAGGTGGAGAATTATAGCCATCATTACCACCTTTAAATGATCTGCCTGATCTGACTGAAATCTTGGTCTGTGTTTGCTCCACAAATTCAAGAGCCGACTTCAGAGCAAAAGTAGTGAGTAACTAGAGCGTTGATAAAAAAATGTAGTGGAGTAAAAGTACAATAATTGTCTTCTGAATGTAGTGGAGTGAAAGTAATAAGTACCCCCCAAAAATAATACTCAAGTAAAGTACAGATACTCAAAAAATGTACTTAAGTACAGTACTCAAGTAAATTTACTTTGTTACTGTCCACCACTGATTAAAATATTGGACCATAAATGCATTAGTATTAAACTGAACTAGCCCTGTGATAGGTTGGCGACCTGTCCAGGGTGTACCCTGCCTTCCGCCCGAAGCACGCTGTGATAGGCTCCAGCCCCCCGTGACCCCTAACGGGATAAGCGGTCAAGATAATGGATGGATGGATGGATAAACTGAACTAGCGTACACCAGTCACATAGCCCTGTTATATTTTATACAGTCCATGGTTATATCAGAGTCTACCGCTAGGTGGCAGTAAGCAACTCCCCTGCGTGCGTTCTCCCGCAGAAGAAGAAGAGCTGCTGGTTTGTGATTTGTACACGGTAGCAGAAACAGCCTGCTGCAAAACCATCCAACCAAGAGGCAACCTCCAACCTGTCGTCCTGCATTTAACAACGCTGATCCGACCGTCCACACACAAAGAGGAGGCAGCTTAAACTGACAGCTTTTCGTGTGTTCATCGTTATCCGGGACACAATGAGGACGGGTGTCTTGTCTCTGACATTGTTTTTATGCCTCTGCTTGGTCACAGGTGAGTGAAAGTTGCGTTTTCTTCTCATTCAAAGAAATGTTTGACTCCACAATAATCCACATTAGCTAATTTGGCTACTTCCCGGTAAGTCATATCAATTCACGAAGCAAGGGGGGAGGGAAGTCTAAAGGTCACTGAACATGTCAGGGTTTGGGAGAATGAGAAACAGTCCATCTGTCTTTGGTATATATAATAGAACAAAAAGTTATGTTAATGCCTCTGCTTTTATATGTGAACTTAAAATATCCAGTGTTGTGTCCGAACAAGTTAAATGAAAATTAACTGAATGTAGTGACTGAAAATGTATCATGTGCTGTGATTAATTTATATCAATCAAACACCTCCAATTATCATTTTTACGATTTTACGACATTTGCACTATCGTAAAATCGTCCACACAAACAGAACTGACAGGGGACAGATACAGAAACTATGTGGTTGTATTACCTGTGAAACCTGATGGTATCGTAACAATAGGCCTCATTTACTCCATGTTTGATCTCCAGTCGCCTCTAAGCTCCTATTAAGTGCAGTGTACACAACAGAGTATACTTAGCAGCTTAATTATACGCCTAGACATCCAGCAACCCTGGTCCCAGCCTCAGTCTTTGTAATGTCACTCAGCTTGTTACAATTTGAGCAAACACAACTGAAGGTAGGGATGAGCATAATATATTCTGAATATAAAAGATGAAGAAGAAACAAGAGGTCAGCAGCCCATGTCCCTTACATAAAACATGTTGATATGATCAGCCAATAATGTAGTCGACAATGTCTGATACTTTCTATTTTTAAAAAATATATTTTTATTGAACTTGCCTGCCTGCTTACCCGATATCAACCCGACTGAGAACTTGTGGTCAATAATAAAGAAGATAATTTACAGTAATGGCAAGAAATACAGCTCAAAAGAGCATCTTTGGAAAGCCATTCAAGGTTCAGCTCACAGTGTCAGCAGAGAAGTCATCAGAAACCTCACTAAAACAGTTTACCAGTGACCTGTGAACCTCAATGAAAGAAAAGGAGGTTATATTGGACATTTGAGAAACACTTTAGATCTGAAATGTTTGAAAGACTTTAACAGTTTTATTTTGTATACAAATCTAAAGAAAACTGTTGTTTTTGTTGAAGTTTGTAGTAAATTTTATTATATTCACTCAATAGAACGTTTACAATGGTGCTTAGTTTTACATTTTCACAAGTTATATGCTCTTATCACCAACTTGCATAATAATTTGGCACGCTTATTTCTGCAGATTCTGCATTTATTTAAAAATACAGCCAACATACTTTGAAAAGCATCATTTAAACCACACAATTGAAGAAATATATTCACTATCTGACTTCTTGACAAATTTGAAAACGACTGTTGACATCATTTTCAAAATATTCACAAAAATGCAACTTGCATAACAATTTGGAACACAGTGTATGTATTTTGGGGCTCTTGTCCAAAAAAAATTCAAGAAATTGCGCCCCTAAAGGGTTAAGAAAAAGAATAAAATAACGCCCCATAGAGGTTTTTTATGAGCTAAGTGCACAATGTCAGACATGCATACTCAGGACATCAGGACGCACAAAACCCATATCCTAAAACCAACAGGAAGAGCGCCACCTAGCTTTGAATGTGGAAAAAGGCGCCCAAATAAGAGTGCATACTTTTATGAACTAGTCCTAGGATTTTTCTCCAATTCAGTCCCAACAAGGCACATTCTATAGTAGACACATTACGATTCAACGTTATCAGAAAAAAATTGTGAAATCAAAAAATTGGGGGCGTGACCGGCTGTCAAATTACGACAATGGGAATAGTTCTTATTAAAGCCTCTGGTTCAAATAGCATTTATCAATCATGCAACATTCAGCAGGCTTTGGTCTGCACAAGAAAATCAGATAAATCTGCTGTAGCAACATCCTGGCTCTCATCAAGGGTAATCTTATGACAATGTATTTATCTCTAAACAGATGTCTGCATGCAAGATCAGCTAGAAATCTGCTTTAGATCCGAGTTTTAAAACTGAGCAACAAATCTGCTTGGGCTGGCTCACCAAACTATTCAGCATTTAGATTTCCGGACTTCCTGGAATACATCAGACTTGATTGATTAGACCTTCACGCAACAAATAGGCATAAAAGTTGTTTTCTTAAGGCTTTTAAATTCAATCAATCAACCAACCAAATGGTTTGTATAGCGCCAAATCACAACAAACTGCATCTCAAGACACTTTTAAGTAGGTCTAGAGCTTACTCTGTCAAATTATTAACAAAGACCCAACATTAAGACAGGATACAATCCAGTCCACTCTTACTGACACGACTTGATCTTATCTCATCTTATTCCACCATTAGCATTGCACCTTGCAGTATTTAGCTAGTTACAGCGGCAAGGAAAAACTTTCTCTAAAAGGCAGAAACCTCGAGCAGAACCAGACTCATGTTAGACAGCCATCTGCTTCGATTGAGTTGGGGTCAAGCTAATCACAAGAAAATCTGTTAAATTTTCAGGTTCACACCAAGGAAATGACAGTGAGTGTTTCACAGGCATCTACAGGCGTGAATATCGTTTTGCTTTTGATCAGACCACATGGTCACTTGTACGGCTGCTAACTGAACGGTAAATGATGAAGTGCATAGAAAAAGAGGCTTACGCTGGAAGTCATCTATTGCTAACCACTGGCTGCCAGATTGCCAAAAATGTTGGCCATTGTTCCCTGACACATTCATTGTCTTGAGACAATAGGTCATGGGTTCACAGACTGGATGATATTGTATCATCTGTGTTTTTCTGTTTGTGTTCTGCTGTCGAAATATCACAGTTTTTGTTTTATTTTCGTTATTGCAGGGTTTGCACTGGAGGAAACTATCAACAGAGGGGCTGCAATCCAATCAGATCAACAAAAGATCAATGCCAATCAATCAGATGGATCCAGCTCCAAGGGAGTAGAAAACACAATTGACCCTGATGGAGGAAATGCATCAAATCTAGCATCGAACAATACACCAAGGACCAAGGAGAACACACCACCAGTAGAGGGGAATGGCAAGAATATAAATACACCAATAGTGGCGATAAAAGAGACGGTAAAGAAGGAGAAGACAGAAACAGTAGATCTGGAAGTGAAGAATAAAACAACACCGGAGGCAAATAAACCGATGACAGCAAAAAAACATACAAATACAACAGAGGCGACACCGAATCAAATGACGACAAAAGAGCTGGTAACGGAGGAGATGACAACAGAAGTTGATGCGGATGTGAAGACTACAACAACAACACCGGAGGCCAATACACCAACGACGGCAAAAGTACATGTGGATGCAAAGACTATAAAGACAACAACAGAGGCGACACAGAAACAAATGACGACAAAAGAGACGGTAATGAAGGAGAAGACAACAAAAGCAGATGTGGCTGTGAAAACTAAAACGACAACAACAGAGGACGGAAAGAATGAAAATAAACCAAAAAAGGAAGAAGAGAATAGAAATGACATGAATGACGCAGAAAGCAGTCATTTCTTCGCCTACCTTGTGACTGCTGCTGTGTTGGTGGCAGTGCTCTACATCACTTACCACAACAAGCGAAAGGTACTTGAACTTTACTTTGGCACACTTCCTGACCCAGATTTGAGTTGCAAACATATTTGTGCAAACCATTTTGGTTTGTGGGCTCAGGTTACAGAGAAAGGAAGACGGTAGAATTTTAATCTTAGCCTTCAAAAGTCAGAAATCATTCTGCTACTTATTCATACGAAGCTTTGTGCTCCTCTTTTAATACTACCCTAGTTTAATCAAGTTGAGCAAGACTATCAGAGGTAAGTCTACCTCCTCTGTGTACCCATGGCAGTGTCATTCAGGGAGCATCATTTGCCTTCAGCTAAATGTGTGGTACATGGTGTTCATTTGTGAGTTTCAGATATATTTCTTAGGCTGAACAGGCAAATAAAAATTCAAAGACACATACTCCAGGTAAAGATGGGTATTTGGAATATACGCTAAAAGCTTACGGTTCCTTAGCTTTGATAGAAACTAGGTAAAAGCATTTCATATAACTAAACTGTCTAGTATACTAATCTTCTATATAGATGAATCTTAACTTTATATTTATTTTCATAATAATATTTTACAACTATATTTTGATAACGTGTTTTGAATGAAAGTATTCTTGAGTTTGATTGAAAACTCTCCAATACATTGTCCTCTGCTTCTTCCAGATAATTGCCTTCGTCTTGGAGGGAAAGAGAGCCAGAGCAGCACGTCGACCTAAATCCTCAGATTACCAGAAGCTTGAGCAACATGTAAGTTGTTGATGTGAAGGATTGCTACCTTTTTAGAATCAAATACATTATATGTGTGTGTCATTCTTTGTTCTTCTTCTTCTTCCAGATGTGATCTTGTTAAGCCATTGCCTGGAGCAGCCGGAAACACTGGGGCTGATGTCTGAAGTGGGTGAATGCATACTGGCTGTAGCTATTCCCCTGGTGTGCTCTGTGTTGCTTCCACATTCTTACCTTTTAGATGCTTATCGTATGACTATGCATATGACACCATTGCCTTATTGAGAGATTTATTGACATGCAGTGGAGGTTGTTATAAGCATGCTGTTTTGCACTTGTGTCTTTTCCACTTTGAAGGTAATTTTGCAATTTAACCTGACTAAGGTTTTGACTCAGGATATTTCAGTAGCAGATGAGAATATTAGCTTTGTGGACTTCAGTCTTTGTACAGTACGTCAGTAATTACACTGTGTACTTTAATAAGCCATCTGACATTGTTTTACTGACAGTGTGTAATTCCTTTATGGCTATGTGAAATGTTTGTTAAAATGTATCAAGAGTCCTTTTAGGTGTATGGAAGTATCACAATGGGGTTTCTACTCATGCTCATAACCATGCAGTGTTGGCGAAATGAATGTAAAAGAAACCTATCATTTCCAAATGACATGTTAGAACAGTACTAACCCTCTTTACCCTCATATAATGTGAGATAAAGGCTGTGCTTAAAGTAATAGTTTGACAATAAAAAAATTGATTGTGTGGAGTTAGATGAAAAGAACTATATCACTCCAATATCTCAAAGTAAAGTGTAACATTTGATATCAGTATGCATAGCCCAGCATAACTTCTGAAAATAGGGAAACAGCAAGCTAGACTACATCCAAAGTTAGCTAAATCCAGCTTCAATTAGCTCCAAAGTACACACATTATCTCTTTTGACTCCGGCCAACACTTAACATTGTAAAAACATGTTACTGTTTGAAAGTGTGTGACTTCAAGAGCATTTATGCTAAGCTAAGCTAGCCGCCTGATGCCTGTAGCTTCATACTTAGAATACGGCACATTTTCTCATCCGACTCCGGGTAAACTAGCAATAGCATGACGATCAGATATGTTGAAGAAATCCTATGAAAATACAGCCAACAATTATTTTCAGCTGCTGTCAGGGTGTCTGATATACACGTAAAAGCCTCTATTTAACCACAAGATTGTGGCAAGACTGGTGTAAAAATATTGGGTCTATTTTTCTCTGTAATACTGAATACTTTACTGTATGACTACCCAACACCTCTGTGGCCAGTTATGTGCCGTTTGTAGCGTTGAAACTCTGATCTAAAATGTTTCAGGTTTGAATCTCAAAACTGTTTTGTTGGAGGAAATTAGCCCACAACTGCACTGTGGACTGGTGGAAGTGCACTATAAGATACAATGTCTTTCTTGGGATAGGCTTACCACTTATAATTTAATTGTAGAGTAGATGTGTTTGTGTTCAGAGATAACAGATGACTTGTGCCAAATTGTGAACATTTTAACTGTGAGTTGTCTTTCTTGTTTTTGCCTGTTTGCTCACTGAAGACTATGTGGCAGTCATAACGTCAAGAGCCTTCCATGTCATAATGAAAGGACATCTTACATAAATAATGGTTTCCTGGAAGAAAAATGTCTGTCTTTAAAACTTCTATTTTTGTTGTGCAACATGCAAAGAATTGTTGGCGTTTTTATAATTCAAATTTTGTTTACAACAAACTACTATTTTCATCTGTGACAAAAGCACCATAATTAATTTAAAATCAAGAGTCATTCTTTCATACTGTCATACTAAAATTAGCATGAAATACGCATGTTTTCAAAATGTTTATCAAGGCTATACAATTATTTATTTGACTTGGTAAGGAATTGCTTTCCATACATCTGTCTTTCAAAACTACGTTTGCACAGATGTTTGTTTGCTAAACCAATTCAGAAGATTGCTGATCTGAAAATAAAAGCTTTTTGTATATTTGAGTCTGAGTTGACTTTGATTGGCTTCTTTTTGCTTGCTGAAAAAGTACATTACTGATTTAAGGCCTCTTCAATTAAAGCCCATGAGTTAGTGTAACAGTTAGCATTTAGATATTTTATTTGATAGAGAACAAATGCAAGTTGAAAAAGTCCTGCATACAAAATTACACAAAGCATCATCAGAAGACTGGGCCCTTATTATCAGAAGTACTGTAAGATCACATGGGACGCTTAAAAACAACCTTGGCTTCATTACACAGGATTAAGTTTGACCTAATAGTTTATACAAGGAAAGTCTTTTTTTGAAACCACCTGTTACTACCCACAAATGTAGTATGCAGTACGTACTGCATATTACATACGTTTAAAGGTAGTATGTAGTATGACTATTCAGTTGGATCTGTTCTGCAGTGTGCCGGGTCAGGCGTCGGAAAGCAGAAGTAAACAACGACAAAGCACACAGCGCAACTGCTTCTTTAACACCACTTAAGATTTAAAAAGTTAAGAAGTGGTTTATATTGAATTTAATAATTTTCAAAGCACCTAAAAACTGAGTGCCCCCGTCATATAACGAAAAAGAAGAAGCGTAACGTTAGCGCTGTGCATTATGGGAAACAGTACATGAGGGTCGACTGGTCCGATGCATACTGAAAAATTTTCCCGGATCAGTATGACATCTGGGTAGTTTTGGCATACTGCAGATTTTGTTCTTTTTCAAATACTGCATACTACATACTCAGAGGTGTCAAGTAACAAAGTACAAATACTTCGTTACCTTACTTAAGTAGAAAGTTTGGGTATCTATACTTTACTGGAGTAATTATTTTTCTGCTGACTTTTTACTCCTTACATTTTAGAAATAGCCTTGTTACTCTTATTTCATTTCGGCTTGTTTTTATTCCAAAAATGTATCCCGACAAATCGCGACATCCGGATAGAGTGAATTTGATAGTGGTTGGACCAGAAGTATAAACATGATACATTATAATATTCATATAACATTATAGTCATTATGGCCTTTAGAAACATGTTTTTTTGGGAGGTGGGGTAGTGCACTATAGGCCCCTGTGGAACAGCCTAAGTTTTTGTCCTTAATGGCATTTTTTCCCCTTACATTACTTTTACTTTTATACTTTAAGTAGTTTTGAAACCAGTACTTTTACACTTTTACTTGAGTAAAAAGCTTGAATTGATACTTCAACTTCTACAGAAGTCTTTTTAAACCCTAGTATTTATACTTCTACTTGAGTAATGAATGTGAATACACATGTAATGTGTAATGTGAATATACATGTAGATACACAATGCAACAATTCTCAAAGCAGAATTCCATATTTCTATTTTTTGTACTATTTAACTACTATTTTTATAATGTAAAAACTACCTCTGCAACTCACCACTGCACTTTATCATATTATTTTGGCCTGTACATATTAGTCAAGCCTATTTGTTGTTTCTTTGTATTTATAGCTAAGGTTATTGTTATTATATTTTTATTTTATTTTTTATTGTAGTTCTTATTCTTATTCCTATTCCTATGCCTTGTACAAAGAGAGCACAGTTTACTAAAGTCAAATTCCTTGTGTGTTCAAGCATACTTGGCGAATAAAGCTGATTCTGATGATTCTGATTCTGAATACTTTTGACAGCTCTGTACTGAATGTTGGCCAAATCATAATGTGCTACTAATATAGTGGGCGGTTTCAAAAACATCCAGTGTGTATGCAGCATCTCACTGCTGTAGTTGTTAAAGGTGGAGCCATTATATTTACTTTGAGTATAGTTTGCTTGAGTTCATTTTTAAATGCTTTCTCCGCCTGTCCTCTTTAAGTGAAACTGTTGAACCTAGCAGGAAATTCAAACAGGGAATAATCTGGAGGAACTGAAACCACCTTTTGAACTAAAATGTGACACAGGCCCCAATCATTGACAAATAACATTGAGGAATAATTGGTTTAATCTTTAAAAAAATACATTGATAGTTTGAGGCTTATTATTTACAATATACAAAGATGTCAAATAGATGTAGGAGAATAGATGCTTGTAATTACTCCTTTCCGGGAAGCACATGTTCCTTTACTTGAGTAAACATCATTAATCACCACAGGGATGTTACACACACAGAGCAATATGTTCCTCTGTTGACTTATGTCCCTGCAGAGCAGCACAGGGACTTCTTCACAGTGACATCATATTCCTGGCTTCCTCCTCATAAATGTCTGCTATCTCTCCAATGGGGGAGTCGACCATATGGACAGAGTTACACCCACGCAGCTCCACCTCATACCTCACGAGCTGCTTCCAGAAGCCATTATTTGGCCTCGCTATGGGTCTGCAGGACTTCACCCACCTGTGGGCGTCCAGGAGCGTCACGCCGCGGTGCTTCATTAGATAGGCCATGCAGAGGGTGGAGGAGCGGCTCACACCGGCATTACAGTGCACCAAAGTCCGACCTCCTTGAACCACAATCTGCTCAATTTTGTCTGCAACTTTGTCAAAGTGCTCACAAAGAGGAGACACGGGGGAGTCAGATAACGGGATGTGTATGTATTCCTCCACCCCTGGAGGAGAAGAGCTGCTGCCCCTGGTTTCAGTGACGTTCACTATGCAGGTAATGTTGCACCGAGTCACCTGGGAGGAATCGTTAGCCGCTCTGCTGTTACTGAGATACAGATGGTCGGTGATTCGGCACAGGCCTGACAGACCTGGAGGTCCAGACCGAAGCATTAAGAATGTGAAGTTCACCGCTCCTAAACTGCAGGTAGACTTCATAAAGTTACAAAACAGCGCTAAAGTAGCATGGGAGTGTTGTAGGGCTCTGTGAAGAAGCTACTGCTGGATGTGTAAGGCAACTCAGGAAGGCCAAATGTATAAGAGCGCATACTGTGTCGCCCCCTGCCGGATGGGCTTTTCACTACGTTTTTGTCCTTTATCACAAAGAAACATCCAAATTATTCAAGATTCAAGTTTCAAGAAAGCTTTATTGCCAAGTGAGCTCGCACACTCAAGGAATTTGACGTGGTGAATGGAGCACTGGTACTTAACAACAAGACAGTAAGGACACAACAAGACAGTAAGGGCAATAAACACAAATCCAAAAATTCTAAATAAAAATACTATCTGTACAAAGAAAGGTAAATAAGTACTTTTAAAGATATGAAATAAGTTAAAATTAGCCTAAGCCAGAGAGCACATGTAGTAGATGAATATAATAAGATATGTTATGGAATAATTTACAATATTGCACATGGATATTGAGGTATTGGACCGGAAATCAAAGTATTGAACATGTATGTGATATATTACAGGAGTCTTTAGTGGTTTACAGTTTGATTGTTTATGAGGGATACGGCCTGAGGGAAGAAGCTGCTCCAGTGCCGGGATGTTCTGGTGCTCAGAGTTCTGAAGCACCGGCTGCAGGGCAGCAGGTCAAAGAGGTGGTTACCCTGGTGAGAGGGGTCTGTGAGGATTTCCCCTGCCCTTTTCCTCATCCTGGAGGAGTACAGGTCCTAGAGAGAGGGCAGGGGGGCGCCGATGATCTTCTCTGCAGCCCTGACTGTCCGTTGCAGTCTCCTCATGGCTGATTTGGTTGCAGAACTGAACCAGACAGTGAGGGAAGAGCACAGGACAGACTCAATGACTGCAGAGTAGAACTGTATCAGCAGCTCCTGTGGCAGGTTGAACTTCCTCAGCTGGTGGAGGAAGTACAGTCTCTCCCACTTCTGTCAATGTACGCAGATGGGTTACACAAATTAGGCTGACATCTTTCACAGTCACGCTGGGAGTATTTTTATACGATTCCAGTATGACTAGGGCAACTGTTGGTTAATGTAATGCTATAATAATGTAACAACATAATTATAATCTACCAATATGGTTAGACCCTAAAAGTCATGCAATTATTTCAAGATACATACATTGAAAAGTGTTGTTATTACTGTTTAAACCAGTTGGTCTTTATCAAGTTGGCAGTGCAGTTCAAAGTAAAAAGAGCTAGGCCAAGTTAAAAAAAAACATATCATGCAGGCTATTTTGAAGAATTGTTGCCATGTTAGAGGTCTGCTTAATTCACATTTAGTCAGTGGTGCACAATGTACACGTCTTCATTACTTAAGTCAAAGTATAGATCCTACTGGTCAAATATTACTCCAATACAAGTGAAAGTAGTTCCATCAAATTATTCCTTGAGTTAAAGTACTGGAGTACTTGCTTTTGAAAATACTTCAGTATTCAAAGCACTTTTTGGGTGCAGTCAAAAATGCACGTGTGTTTTCTGCTACGTTATGTTTATCTAGAAAACATTATTTCAAATCTGTAAAAAGTATACAGTGAAATATTAACAGTGACTAAGTTACTACAAGCACAGATGAGTTGGTTTAAAATGTTCATCTAGAATAAAACAAGTTTGTTAGCTACAGACCTCGACATGCTTTCTCAGGTAGATGTCGATGCTTGGTAGGCTGTAATGAGGTTTGTGTGGTAAACGGATCAGAGATTTACAACAATACGATTCATTCTTTATTTCAAAAACCTCAAACATGGGCTTAAAATATGTCCATGGTGCTCAGGTAGAGAATCATCATCCTTCTGGTCCATAGCAATCATTACCACAACTAAATAAACAGACTTATCTGAATAAGGTTTGCTCTGCCTTTGCTCTAGGCTCACCCGAGGTATGGCTACACCATTTAGACAAACCAAACGCAAGTACACAAACAGTTTACGGTCTTTGGGATCCGATTTAAGAAAAGAAAAGAAGTTCATCAGCTGACTTTAAAGCAATAGTATTGAGTAACTAGAGACAGAGACAAATAGTGGAGTCAAAAGTATGATATTTGTCTTTCAAATGTGGTGGAGTAAAAGCAATAAGTTCCCCAAAAAATAATACCAAAGTAAAGTACAGATACTCATAAAATGTACTTAAGTACAGTACTCAAGTAAATTTACTTTGTTACTGTCCACCATTGCATTTACTCAGTTTTGATCACTGATGTACAACAGGTTTTCAGTATGTAGTAGAAAAGTCTTCACTTTATTTTTGTGCACATTACAATTAAACTGTGCTTGGAGTCACACTTAGAACTCACTCCAACATATGATGAGTCAAAATCTTATGAGGAGCTCTAAATTTGCTCTTCCTACAGCTCCCTCTACCTCCACTCTGAGGCCAACAACTGCTCCTACACATGTCTTATTTCATTTACAAACAACAGGAAATCCTTTTAATCCTATTAATTATAACCTGTCTTTTTAGATTCACAAAGTTCTTCACAAAAACTGACAAGAAATCACAGTTATTGAAATGTCACTGACATATTGACAAAAAGTTACAATGGATTCTGGGAATTAAGCAAAACATCCCAATATACAAGACACCAAAAATCATCAAGATTAAGTTTGATGATTAAGCTGTGTCTCTGATATTAATGCTAAACACCATTTGTAGATAAATCAGAGTTAGAAATTATTACATGTGTTTTGGAGCTCGACCATGTACAATTAAGTTTAACATTATTAGGCAAGGCAAGGCAGCTTTATTTGTGTAGCGCATTTCATACACAAGGGCAACATTTAGACAAGCATAATGGAGCACAACTAAAATGACAAATAACCTATAATAAAACATTGAAAAGAAAAGGAAAATTAGAAATATATCAAAAGTAAATTTAAGTTTTGAAATTTGCATTTAATATGAGTTAAAATAAACAAAGATAGGTGTTAAATAAAAAGGTCTTAGTCTTTGATTTAAAAGAGGTGAGAGTTGGAGTGGAGTGGACCTGCAGCTTTCAGGGAGTGTGTTCCAGATATGTGGTGCGTAGTGACTAAACGCTGCTTCACCATTTTTCGTTCTGACTCTTGGGACTGGAAGCAGACCAGTACCTGATGACCTCAGAGGTCGAGATTGTTCATAAAGTAGCAGCAGATCAGCAATGTATTTTGGGCCTAAACCATTCAGTGCTTTATAAACCATCAGCAGGATTTTAAATCCTATTAACAAACTATAGCCAATGTGTAGTGTGTCCCTGTCAGTGAAGTTATAGTCTATGAGACTAGTGGTGTCTTTTTGGTTCGAGGTGATCTCTTTCAGCTGCTGGTGGAGCCTGCAGGCAGTCCTCTGTTGCCCGGGAAACACAGATGGTGGATGAAGGGCGCGCATACAAAGGAGTATAATAAACCTGTGGCAGCAGCTGGAGACCGAGCACGCTCATTAATTCAGCTCTGTGCTCTCCTGCTTCGTCAAAGACGTCGCTGTTCTCTTTAATACTTCCCATCCATTCTCTTTGTCCTGTTGTGGCTTCCGGCTCCCACTTTATCCTGTATTCTCCCCGGACCGGACCAGTCACTGCGCAGCTGTTGTTGGCACTCCCCACATCTGCTCGTCTCTGCTCGGCAGCCATACAGACACACGACGCTCCTCCGCGGCTCATGTTAGTGCGGAGCGTGTAGTCCAGAGGGCGAGCAGCCTTTTCCTGCAGGCGGCTGACAGAGCACACACACACGGCGTGGATGTACAGGTCAGAGAGCGTTGACTCAACATGGACGAAAATAGAAAAAGAAGAAGAAGAAGAAGAAGAGGAAGAAGAAGAAGAAGAAGTGATCGTTTCTCACGGTTTGATGCTACGGATAGGTGCATGTGGCGCTGAAGATCACTGGTAGGAAAAATGGCCTTATCCTCCCACGTCTTTTTTATGCAACGTTGATCTTTTGCTCATCAAACGGGTTTATTTAGGCTACTAACCATCTTCGACTCAATAACTTCGTGCAAAGGAGGGTCTACGTCTGTAGTCTTTTCTCATTCCGAAATCATAAGAGCTTAAGAATGAAATTAAATAATCAAAAGGAAATGTACTTTTTAAAATAGAAAAGCCATAGGCTCATATATTACATTGGAACTAAGACATTTTACACTTTGGTCATATTTTTGCTTAAAGCAGTGCAGTCTATATTATAGCAGTGGCGTACTCAGGCTGTTTGAAGGACAGGGGCGAAAAAAGGGCACCTCCTTTCAAACCCCTGGTACTCACAGTTTAGGGTGAATTTAAATGTATTGAGGCAATGGGGCACTGGTGGCCTAGCGGTCTAGGTGCCCCACATACAGAGGCTACAGTCTTTGTCGCAGGGGTTGCCAGTTTGATTCCCGGCCGCGATCATTTCCTGCATGTCTTCTCCCGCTCTCAACTCCCAACATTTTGGCTTCAGCTGTCCTATCAAATAAAGGCAAAAACCTCAAAATAAACTTCAAAAAAAAAAAAATTGAGGCAGTGTTCACAAGAGGGGGTCTGGTGAATATTTATGAGACCATTTTTGCTGGAAACTGAATTATAAAAAAGGAAAACACAAAACTATTAATTTACTTCTTGTTATTTTATTTATTGTGTTTTAATCCCTATGTAAAGTAGCCTTGAGTGATGAGAAAAGCGCTTTTAAATAAAATGTTTTATTATTATTGTTACTTCTTATTGTAACTATCAATTATACCACATAAATAACATAACATAATGAACAACATGGGTATCCAGAGTTTTTAAACGTTTTATACATTTAAGGGGCATCCAGGGGCACTTCTTTAGGTTTTTTATATTGATGGGGCAACTAGAGGGCACTTTTCATGCATTTCACTCTGAAAGGGCACCAGAGAAGGCCAATTTTAATTCTTTATCTACTACAGTGGAATCCAAGAGGGCACTTTAGCTAATATTCTTTGAGACATGATGGCCCCTGAGTACACCACTGCAGTACAGCAAATTATTTTATTATTTCCACTTACTGTAGATTATCCATGACAGGAGCTGCAGCCACTATATGTTTACACTGCTTGGAGCAAAGAAATGTACAAAAAATACATGTCGAACATTAGTGCTGATCTTGAATTCCAGTTTTACGTATGTATTTAGATTCATTTAAGGCCCCTTTAATACAACAAATGCATTATAAAACCTTGCTGTAATATCACATATAGATTTGTAACACCGTTAATCATGCTTTTATTTTATAGGTGACCTTGTGGTCAGTGTTACATGGACAGTGTGGATTCATCCCCAGAGCTGCTGACATATCTGAAGTCAGAAACGAGGAGGACCCGACAGCAGGACAGGTTATGTGTACAGGCTGAGTTTTCTTTAGTAGAACCTTGAAGGAGGCTCAGTTTCATTGTTCAGTAGTAACATATAGAGGGATAACAGTGTTACATATATAACTCTAATTGAGCCAAGACTATGTGACTTATATGGTAAAGCAGTGGGTGCATTTTAGTCCCATTTGTCTCAAAAAAGAGGTCAAAAATTTAAAAGGGAAGAAGTCCCTGGGGTCTCTTTGGAGAACAGTTGAGTTGCGTCCCACTTTTTCTGCTGCTTTCTGTTCTGTTTCCTCTCCAGCTACATCGATGGAAAAGCAGATCAGGGCTCGCACTAGACCTCAGCAGCTGCATCATCGCTCCATCGCCCTCTGCTGCACTGCTTCACAAAGAGGACCCGTCTGTAGATTTACACCACGGTGACTTTTATTTCCCTCATACTCACTTTACACTCCACACTGAGACTTGTTAAAGAGGTCTAGATGAATATAAACTGCTTTTGCCCACATACAGTAGGCGTTGCTCTGTGTATGTGTGTGTGTGTGGGTTTGTGTGCGCTAAGCCTCAATGCTGGCTGAGATTAGTTATGTGTTAAATCACTGCCATATTCTCTGCTATGTGCTATACTGTGCTTTGCAGGATTACAGTGAAGAGAGGAGATAAACCAACCTGAAAGTGAAGACCATATGACGAAATCAGATTAGCATAATCAGCTCTTCTGAATCATTATTCAACATTATGCAGGATTATATGGGAAATGTTTGCATTTTTAGTACACTAGGAGGGTATTATGCCTATGTGAAGGTTTTTAAGGAGGAAGGAAACAGATCAATCTTTAAAATCACACCAAAGTTCACCTTCATTTTTCTTTCTGTTTCTGAAACAGCTGTTGTGTCGTACTTCCTGCTGTGATCGACGCATGGTGCCATTCTTGCTGTCCCGTACCCTCAGGGGAACAGGATCAATGTTCCCGCAACATGAGATGATTTCTGATGCATCTGTGTTTCAGTCAAATAGGCTTCAAGTAGATAAAACAATCTTTGAAATCACTGTCAGTGCGTTCACATCTAACAGGAAGGTGTTTCACTGGAGTCCAAAATGATTTACTGCAATGTTTTCTGCTGTCTTGTGACCAATCCTAATATAGCCTCATCCACCTGCACTGTATTTTCTTTTTGTCTGATCAAAAACACTGCAGCAGCCAAACACCTCTTGTGCATTTTTTTTCTTTCTCTACTTTGTGCAGTGACCTCTCTGCTCTGTTACTGTGGTTACTGTCTAACACCTTCTCCCTGTGTAAGAGGAGGTTCACCAATGCTGTCCTAGCTTCTCAAAGAAACTAGCATGTATCTGTGCCAGATCCAGAAAGGAAAGCTCTGATATTCTGAGCCAGTAATGTTTAAAAAAAAAAATCTACTGTGAGAAGGATGACTAGTTTTCTCACATTTTGATGATGTGTTATTCACACAGTATGCTTTTTGTTTGTCTTGAAACAATACGTACTCTGTGTATTTATACTGTTGTGCGTGGGCGCACGTGTGTGTCTGTGGGAGTGCATGTGTTTGTGTGCATGTGCGTTTGTTCTTTGTGTATGTGTGTGCATGTGTTTTTTCTCAGAAATTTGCAAGGGTATTGAAGCTACTAGCTGCTTATTGATGATTTGTAGAGTTAAAAAATCTAGAGTGCTCTTCTTTTAGCCTCTAAATATACCAGACACGAGAGAAAAAAGTATTTACAGATGATTATTAGCATCAGATTCGGCCTGGTGGAGGTGATGGGAAGGCCGGGATTCTTGTGATTCAGATAACCACATAAATGTTTGAGAAGATTAATGGTGTGTAGTTTTATAATGATGCCTGCTGGCTTCAATTAAACTGTCCTGATGCCCACACCCCATCATCTGATACTTAAACAAATTACAACAAATGCTAATAATTATGTGCAAATAGCTTTTTTTCTTTTTTTTTAACCCAGGTCTGACTTCTACTAACAGAAACCTCACTAATATCTAACAATACTAATGTGTGCTAACAGTCAATGATTACTAACCTGAAATCTGAATGCTGATGGCTGGCCTTGTTTTTCTCTAACACACTAACCCTCTGCTTTACGCCCTCAGTCTGGCACACACTCCTCTCTCATCATCCTGCAATCCTTCTGCTAGAAATCACCAACTTTAGTTTGATCATTAACGAAGAAAACACGAAAAGATAAGTTAAGAAGGGTTTCAGGACTTGGGGAGGCAATTTTCTAACTTCTAAATGAAAAGAGGAGTCGATACAGCTGCTGATATCACCCTGGGTTGACCACATACTTGAAGTAATGATGATTTGGTTCAAAATGGTATTAGTTGTGTTAGCTCTTGATGAGCTAAATTCACATCTTTGGAGACATATTTCTCTCACTGACTGTGTTCTGTGTGGTCAACCTTTGCAGATGAGCGCCTGTTGTCATCATATGAGAAAAAATAAAGCACAAGCCTACCAACTTAAAATCCACTACTAACGTATTATCCTGGGGTTGATACTAACAAGGGAGAGTCTTCCTGTGTTCTTACTAACATTGCCGTCTTTTCTTATTTTTGAAACCAAATTTTTACAAATTAAAGCATGCGATGTGGTACTAATAATGTTGAGTTAATGATATTGTATGGAAGCTTTAATGTAAATCATCCTCTGCTTTTTAGCGATGAACCATGCTGCTAAAACTCTACGGCTCTAGTCGTGTTGGTGCTGTGCTAAACAGACAAGTTCTGTTCTTCCAATAACCTACTAACATCAACCTAAACTGAGACTAACATAAAAGCTTTTTGCAAACTAACAAACTAACCCACTAATAAACTAATCATCTAACAACAACTAACTAAAACCACTAACCATGCGCTGAGTGGCAGAATTAAGCAAAGCTCCCTGATCTTATGGAGCTGCGTCACCTCTTGAATGTACTAATATGATGAAGTTTTAAAGACCTGATTGAACATGCCTGACTGTGTATATATGAGTGTGTGAGTGAGAACACAACCGAGTGTGTGCTTGTGTGTTTGTGTTTGTGTCTGTGTGTGTGTGTTTGTGTGTGTGAATGTATGCAGATATTGAAGAAAAGTTCAAACAGTATGCACGACCACACTTTTTTGTATCCAATGAGCTCCCAGCCCTCAGATACCCTATTTAGCATCATCTTTGAATCATGTTGCTTGTAAAGAAATTCAATTAAATCTACACAACTATATATAATATATGTACATATATTTTATTTTTTCTAATGAACCAGTTGTCTTAAAAAAGTATTTTTGTATCATTTGTAATAAACAGTTAAATAACAACTTCTCCTCTCTTATCTATTTACCTGAAATTGTTTAATCTACTGAGTCTGTCAAAAAAACACCCAGGCAGACTGTTGTTGAAATCGTCCATGTCCACATATAGCAGAGTCCTGACAAAGAACATGTTTTCTGCAAACTGTCGCTAAACAACAAAGGGTTTTAGTTCTATGGTGATGTGGAGTGCCACCTCCAGGAGTACCATTATGATAAATAACATCTCTACTCTGGTGATTGCTGTAATCATTCTGAAGCATGATTACCGCTGCAGCAGGTGAAACACAAGCAGAGTCCAATAGAACCCTTTTCCCCCTGAGGTTATGGATAAAAATGTTAATACATTTTTATGGTTTGTAAGCCTTCATGCTGTTAGAGTTAAAGAGAGTTAGTTTTAAAGTGCTTGTAGGTCCTTTTATAATTAAAGGTGAAACAATTGTATCACCATGTGTCAACTCCCTCTTAATATGTACAACCCCAATTCTACAAAAGTTAATAAAGGGGTTTCTGATGGTTTGCAGGTAATTTAATTAAAAATATTGCCAAGAAAACATATCAAATGTTGAGACTGAAAATATGTATTGTTTGATGAAAAATAGTGGTACACTATAAGTCCTCCAGTGTGATGCTGGATGCTTACATGAGATTTCATGATAGCAGTGTAACAGCAGGGGGCAGCAACTCCCCAGGTTAGAGGATTAGTTGTTTTTTGGTGCAGTCTAAGCTCTTTCACAATTTTATTGGTTGTTGTACTGTTATTTGGTGTTGGATGTGTGTTGGCACACAAATAACTGTTAACCAGAAAGTGGGCCTGATAAAAACTAATTTCTGATCAAGTTTTAATCATCTTTTTAAAACAAAAATAGGTGTCCTTTAAAAATGAGCTATGTTGCTTGGCTGGCAATGCTCGTCACAACTTCTTGGCAACACTTAATTACCAAAGTACATCTGTAAACCATTAATTATTTGCTTATCAAATCAATGCAAGTGCTATTAGTCTATATTACTTCTTAAAAAGCATGTCTTAGTGACTGATTGTTCATTAACATATTATGTGCATACTGTACATTAGGACATTAAAGACTATTTCCAAAATACCTCTTTATCAGCTAATACAGGTATTGTACTCAGCTGTGTGCCACAGGCCTGTGGAGTGTATACCATTACATCTGTTTATTTTCCCTGCCCTGTTGGTCCCTTCTGTTGTCTTTGCCCAGGTGAATCTACTGATTGCTAACGACGTGCACCTGGTCTTCGGTGATTAGACGCTGAAGTGCTGCATTCAGGAGGCAGAGACTTTTGGGGTGGTTCTGTTGCAGCTTCTCAGTTAGGGATTTTGTGAGTTGTTTTGTTTGTTGTAAGTGTTTCCAACTGTTTTATGCAGCATTAGTGAGAGTAAAAGCAGTGTTTAAGCTGTATGCTCTTGTAAAAAGTACAATCCTCTAGAGTATCGTCTTTTATAAGGTAAGTCAAAAATAAGCCATTTTCAATGGTATTACAGAAATTTCTGAAAACATGTTGAGTTTTGCAGTTTTAATCTAGATGAAGGAGATGATTTGTTTATCAGTTACATATGTAAAATGTATTCTTGCCACATTGTTTTAAATTATTTTTTTTAAAGCACATTGTAGAAGCCAGAGTCTAAGGTCAAAGGTCAATCCTTGATTTGCAGAGATCCCTTGCAGAGCTGACCATAGCAGTGTTCAGTGATATCAGATCCACCAAAACTACCTCCAATGTGCACAGCTAATGAAAACTGTTACCAATTAATTAAGAATAAATGAATGGAAAAAAAGGTTTTATAGGCTAACTCAGCTACCTTCACTGAAACCTCAGTGGATTTCTATTCCATTGTCGTCCTCCTCTTCTTGTGTCAGACAGAAGGGGCTCTGCTTTGCCCCCCACTTGAGCCCGATGTGATCCAGATGACGGGGGTTTCCAAAGGTAGGAGCAGCGGGGCCCAGGGTCTTCATGGGTCAGCTGTAATTCAGCGCAGAGCCCAGAGAGCAGGGTCTCAGCACACACAAAACCCCTCACAGAACACTGAGGCTCCACTTAAAGTCTTAAATATCACACAAACTGCAGTTCAAAGGCAGGTATGTTAGGAAGAAAAACATCAATCGGCTTAATGATGTTCTCTGGTTATTTTTGCCAGACTTTGAAAACACACCAATGCTCGGGTTTGCAGGGACTTGGATGCAGCAGGGGCATTTGAGGCCTTCACAGAGTTTTAGAGAAGAAACGGTGTGGATGGGTAAGAAATAGTTCCACAATTATCTCATCATTGCAGAATTTCTGGAGGTTTTACTGATTTTATTTCTTTTTGAGTCTTTCCCCAAGCACAAAGAGGAATGTCTGATGTGTGTGTCTTTGTTTATGTGTGTGATCCAGAGGCAGCTCTCTGTAACCAGAGCCTCCATTACAGGGAGGATGTCTGCTGAAATAACAGCGCGCTGCCTGCAACGGAATTTGTCTGTAAGCTGTAAAAGATGGCGAGGGGAGAAGGAGAAGAAGTGAGCTGGGGGAAGTATTTCTCTCTGTGGCGCTGTAATCAGCGGTGCTTGGCCCTGCAGAGTTTAAAATAGTAAATCCGCTCAAATACAGTTCAAGGGCTTAATTTAGAGTTGTCTCCCTGTAGGTATGTGTGCTTGTATGTCTCTGCCTGAATGAAGACATGAGAATCTAAAAAGTTGAGGTTTTCTATTTTAGGAAAAGAGCCTGCGCATTTTTCACTGTTGTTAAATGAGAGACAAGATTAAACAGTTCATACCATCATACATACTTAAAATAGACTCAAACAATTGTAATCTTTCCCTGCAAAAAAAGTGCCAATAAAAACTTCATCCTTAAATAGTTCAAGCTCATTGCCAAATTGCATTCACAAAACATGCATTTAAACCATGCATTTTACAATCCTTTGTGCAGACAGATGTAATGTTAAGATGTTAAATGTAATCATTACACAAAATAGTAAAATTGTCACAATTTAAGTTTGTTTTTTTTAAAGCAAAATCTATTGTCCTGATGTTTCGGCTGCTCTCTTTTTTTCCATGTATCATAAAGTTCACCTATGCAATCAGTTCCTCAGCAGATACAGACAGACCTCAGGGCTCATGGCCGGGCCTCTTATTATTTTGGGCCTCAGTACAGGAATCAGAGAGCAGGAATGGAAGTGCAGAGCAGCAGAATTTGGGTCAGGGGTTGCGGGTCTTTAAATGTAGTAGTGGCTTTAACATAGGGGCAGGGGGAGTTCATGAAAATGGTTTGCAGACTTTTAAACCATTTGAAGAGGAGGGAAATCCAGCTAATCTGTATGAAAAGGGCAATCTCTGTTCTAACCTGGCAGCAGGTCCTTCAGAACAACAAAACATCTAACTTACATGTCGCCATGTTTGTGGACCTGCAACATTTTCAGAAGTCTGACAGAACAGATTTTTTTTTGTATTTAGGTGATATAAAGTTAGTGGTATATGGGTAGCAGAGCCTTCTGCACATAAATCACTTAATATTAATGTGATATGTAAGAGTTTTGGGAGTAAAAGAAAAGTTGTCATATATAATTAGGTATCCTAGTTTACCTGAAAACTTAAGTAGTTCATTAAAAGTATTTGTACTTCATCACCTCCGTCTGAACACTACTCCTAAACTGTTAATTCATCCTCCATCATACCATTTGACACATGATCTACTTATATTAAACCATCTGGCACATGATCCTCTCACTCACACTGTTTCCTCCTCCCCTTCGTGCCTTTCCTCTAAACACAGAATCCTGTTAATAGTGCGGAAATGGTGATATTAAGCTGAAAACCTGGTGCTTCCTGAATGTCTTTCTTTCTCCTGCCTGCAGCCAACATTCTCTGAGCAGATAAGTGGACAGTCGGCAAGGACCAATCTGTCCTGCTGGCTGCTGAATGATGGACAGTAATTAAAAGTTAGCTAATAACCTCTTCACACCTGACATTTCAACAGGGAGGTCCTGGACACCATTATCTACATATAGATTAAACAGCGTAATTGGCAGGGAGATAGGGTTAGGAGGATCGCGGGGAGGAAAAGGAGAAAAAAAGGCCAGGCCATTGCCAAACCATTAAGCAGAATATCTGAGTGACACTCTGATTTTGCTCCTCCCGCTAATGCGACAGGAATTGAGCTGAACTAAAACGCTAAATGAATGAAGCCTATCTCGGTGTGGTTATTACCGGGGCAAACATCGGCCATGGAAAATAGCTTTAATTTCATAATAATTGCTGGATGGACGTGACTCGTTAGAGACACAATATGAGAGTGAGAGGAGAGGGAGAGGGAGAGGGAGAGAGGGAGGGGATGAGGAGAAGACAGAAACTCTTCTGAGGATAAACGCAGTTGGCTTGGCTGCACCACTCCTGCTCCTGCACGCTGCAATATGCACAAACTCATTTAAGTGAAACTGTGGACTGATGAGCTGGATGTGGAGAGGATTAGCTGCACTGTCATTAACACTGGAAATATGAAATAAGCTACCTAAAGGCTCCTGAATGAGTCCACACAGGTTTAAAAACACTGTTATAGTTCCCACAGGTTTTTATTTGATCCTAAAGTTCATTAAACATGCATCAAGTCAGAGCATTCACAACTGCTGACAGCTTTATAAAGACTGAGATAGATTTTATTTGTCTGGCCTGTATCCTTTTTGGCTATTAGTACATGTAGGCCTATGTAATACTTTGCCACAATGTTTTCTGAAATACTATTACTTTGCCAAGAGTTTCGTGGGAAGTTTGATACCATTCTTATATCTGTGAGCTAAATGTCGTTTATACCAGCAGCAGGTTAGCTTAGCTTACCACAAAGGATACAAGCAGTGGAAACAGAAACTAGCCAGGCTCTGTCAAAGTCTGCCCATTAGTGCATCCAAGGTTCACCAAGATTTTGTGACTTGTCCCTCTTTTAGTCTATAAAAGCCAAGAGTCTTATCCTAAGTAGAGTTTGCCAGGTTGCTGCTCTTGTCCAATATTAATATAATTTTATAAAACCACATGTTGCTTTTACAGTCAGATTTGAGAGCAGTTTGAACCAAGGATAGATAGTGCATTAAATACAAACTCATGTTGATGGCAATTTGTCTAGCAATTTATCTCCAGATGTAGTCACTACTTGTGCAACTCAAATGCTATCTATTGAAAACCAAAACAAAAGTGGATTAGCCTGAAATCCACACACAGCCATTTTTTAAAAGCAAAGGAAGGAATTCATCCACACCTAGTCCCAAAAGCTTGGTGTAAACCAGCACAATTCTTCACTATAAAGTGTAACAATGTTGTAAAAAGATAGAAAATAGAGCCATCTAAAACACATCCATCCTCCCATAAAAACAGTCTTATTAGCTTCCTGTAAAATAAATCAAGCTGACAGTGAAAGCTGAACAATAATGAAAAAAACATGCAGGAAGTTCCCTCAAGCTCTCAAACAGGTAATGGTTACCTCAAACCCTGCCAGGTCACTGCTCTGTGATTTTCTGACTGTTAATTTTATTGTTCAGTGATGAAGATTACGCCTCTCTCAAGCTATAGGAGGCTCATTTTGAATGTTGGCTTATTATGTTCAGTTGAAAAATGGCAATTAGCCTACTGCTTGACGCAATTGCTTGTACACAATAGTCGTTCTTTTCCTTTTTCAGAGAGAGCCATTCAAAGAGGAATAATAATGTACCGTCAACCACTTACTCACCCCCTAAAAAAGCCTTTGTGTCCCACTGGATAAGTCCTTCACGGAAATCATCGTGTTAAGTGTTAACGCAATTCTTTCTGCTTGGTTTTTTAAACATGTAGCTTTATCATTTGTCTTCCTTACACATTCTTCTTTTGTGGATAAAAAAAACTTTGGACTAATACGTACTAATGATGACCACTGTGCAGCACTCTAGTGAAGTTTATTTGGCTCTGTTATGAATCATAAACACTTGACAACAGCAGCCATACTGTTTTAATCAGCCAGTTCACATCATATAAATTATCACTTCAAGTTCAGCAGCTCCAAATTCCTGATTAAAACATGTTATGGTAGTTGTTACACACAATTTGAAACCTGCCTGGAATTTTTCACCGTGAATTGATTAACAAGACATATTTTGTTGTTTGTTTTGACTTAAATCATTAAGGTGGCAGATTTATTCTCTTATCTTTGGATTTGATTTAATATTTTTGTGGGTCATTTTTCAATTGCATGGTTAATCAGGGGAATTCTTAAAATATTTCAGATTTCCCAGGTTTAAACATGACATTTAGACAATTTTCTTCATTAAACTCCAGCACTTTTGGCAGGAAGTTTAAAAAGTTGGGCTGCAGCTCATGACTCCACCACTAGATGTCCCTCTTGGTTCAGTGTGCAGCCTGCTCTGTTGTGATTGGAGAGTGTTTCAAAGCCATCTGTCCATGACTTGTCTCTACAGACTCCAGGTTCATCCATCATGTCCAGGGGTTCGAGTCTCTCTGAAACCAAACAAGCAAACATTTCTTTATTCGTCCTCTTCATCTCTGCTCTCGTCTCCTTCCTTGCACATTCTCCACATTCTCTCCCCGTCTGTCTCTGTGTCCCCCTTCGATAAAAGGATCACTTTTACTGTTTATACAAGGGGATTGGTGTTGTTAACAGGTGTAGGGTAATGGGATCCCTACTGGCAGCCAGGCACAGAGAGGGTCGCACCCCTCCTCTTCCTCACTCTCACACTCAGAGTGGCGATACTCCTCTGATGGATTGCACCCACCATTCATCTAAATTATGTCACTGGCAATGAGCTATCAGTTCAATCTGGCCTAAACCAAGCACAGGGTTTGTTTCTGTTGACACTTCCTCAGCATTCACTTCTCCTGCTGATTACTGTCAGGGCCTGCAGGAGTGACGCAGCTCGGCCCAGCTCCACCGCACACTCAGTGTGTGTGTGTGTGTGTGTATGTATATGTGTGTGTGCCCATTTTCACTGCCACTTTCCAGCTGTTTGGAAGCAGGAATCAGGAAGCAGCAGAGGACTCTGAATTTGTTTTCTGTGACTACAGATTGGTGTCACATGAACCCTATGCTGTAAATTATACAGACCAATTCAACATGCAGCTCTCGGTGGAATCAGGCCCTCAGTTTAGTCCTTCAATTAAAAAATAAGAAATACAGAAAAAACCTTCAAATTAAGAAGATAAAATGTCCTCACAGAGCATTAAAGGATCCATAAAGTGCTAATGTGCGATAATTGGTAAGTGCAGGGATAGATTTTTAAAGGATCATAATTTTTTAGTGGCCCGTGCAGCCTATTGAATAATATTGTCTGTTGCTGAACATAGAAATTATTATTATGTCAGGAAGTTTTTCTCAGCCTCTTTTACATGTGCGCACTCGACTTTTTTTCAGAGGCTCTGAAATCTACCCTGATGGACCAGGAGGGTAGTGGGTGTGGGAGAGATGATTTTTGGGAGGCAGGACTTGATATAAAAATCTTACGGCAAAGTCACCATGTAACATTTACAACACAAGGGCACACTAAGTAATGCTGTGATGACAGGTGTTGTATTCATATCAATGATATGTTTAATAAGACAGATGGGCAGACCCTTTTTGAGAGGACATAAAAGAGTACCCTTCAGTCTTGGATGTTTTTATTCATCCTGTTATGTGTCACACCGGTCATGTGATAGAAATGTCATCACCCAAACCTACTAGCTCATGGGTCATTTTCCTAAATATTTTTTCCCACATCAGCCCGTTCTGACTTCTTGGACTTCTGACATTTTACAAGGAGGCTGGCAGGAAAACACTCAGGGTAAACTTGAGATACAAATTTGGAAGGTTTGCATTCACACATGCAGCTAACTCTGAAGATTTTGGGTTGTTTAAGGAGTTATGTGCATGTGTGAATGCAGCTCCTGTCTGTTTATTTAGAGGGGATTAAGTACAGTCCGCTTCAGAAAGTAAATAGATAACACATTTATGAAATATTTTTTTCAAATCTGGCGCTTTAAAGGATTTACTGGCCGGCAGTAAGTAGCATACAAGAGGTTGAATTTACTAGTACACTAAAAGAAGAGACATTTATATGGGCCTGTAATGTAGTTAAGAACTACTTGCTGACATCAGACGTTAATTATTGATGGGAATCCTGTGAGAGAGTCCTGTTTGATGTGGATATACAACCACAAGCCTAATATGATGATGTAAAATTAAAAGGTGTTCCTTTCAATCCTGCCATTTTAAT
Organism: Notolabrus celidotus; assembly: GCF_009762535.1. Taxonomy (NCBI): domain Eukaryota; kingdom Metazoa; phylum Chordata; class Actinopteri; order Labriformes; family Labridae; genus Notolabrus; species Notolabrus celidotus. Next base: position 24,271,265 of record NC_048280.1, read on the forward strand.
CCAGTCCAGCCATTTTGGATCCCATGTTTCTCTTCTCTCTCAGCCTCCTCTGAGCTCCTCCCTCATATGTTTAATTCCTTTTTCTCCTGGCGTCCCTAAGAAATCCTCCCAGCTGCATAACAGATGTCAAATATCTTTCTTTCTCTTTTTCTTCCCTCTTGTCTCTCATTTTTTTATCTGTACAATCCCTTTTGGAAAAACGATGACTGAATTCTTAATTCTGACCACACAACTAAAAAACAGACAACAGCTTAACTGTGATTGCCAACCAAGTTGTGTCATCATTTTGATTTATCTATTAACCAAGCCGCTCACCCCCCATGCTGGCCTTTCCTCCACTTCTTTACTTCACTCCATCTTTCTCTCAAATTCAGTTTTTGCCTGGAGGACTTCCACCCTCCTCCAGTCAGTGCTGTTGGCAGAGCGAGTGATGGGGGGCCACAGACAGAGTTAAGAGAGAGTGCAAACAGTGAAAAGTTCCTCAGCTCTTTATTCTCATTGAGGAAGAAAATTATCCTGAGGATAGTTTGATTCATTGAGTGAATTCCTGAAGCTGATTATTTGACCATTAAACTCATGTGGGTTAATTTATCATGTGAAGCTTGATGATGTGAGGTTAAGTCTTTTCCTTTTTTTTTTTCCTGAAGCTGAAAAACACCTCATGGTTTAGATTTCCTAAATAGATGGGGGTGGAGAGAAGTAAAGGAGCAGAAATTGAGAAAAGAAAGAAAATGAGGGGAAGGCAGCGACATTTCGCTGCTTAATTGAGCCTATCTAACACGTTGTTAGCTTGTTATTTCAGATAAATAACCCAATAAATGTTCCCCAGATTACATTATTACAGTTGTAAAATGCACCCAGGGAATCAGATCCTCTATATAAAAAACTGGCGTTCATGCCTCCCACATTGTTTTTTATTGAGTTCTTCACCCACAGAAGCCAAATATAGAACCAAAGACACACTGATAGAAATAATATGCAATACTTAGTTTTGAATCTACACTTGAATCTACCCAAATGCTTTTAAAATGCATATTTTATGCTCGCCTGACAGCCAGTTCACAAGACTTACAAAAGAAAGCCCTTTCACAACATTTGCGTCATTCCTTTGATGTCTAGACATTATATGCTTCTCTTTTTTTTCCAGAAACAAAAAAACCCTACATCTGACGGGCTAGTATGTCATCTCCTAAGAGAGAGGTACTTGACTGAAGTCACTGTGCAGACAGTACAAAGCTTCCACATTGGTCCATATTCATGAAGGTGCAGCTATTACTGACATATTTTCTTATGGGAACAAATCACCAGCAGGGTGTGGAGGAGCTGCAGTAGAGTCTCTGGAGCTTTGTCACATCCAGCTGATCTGAGTCCAGTCTTTGGGCCTGTCGTCTTGAGGAAGTTCCCATGGGTGGGTGGGACATTTTTAAGTCCCCCTCCCTTATGTGACTCAGTGTATGGATCAATAGCTGTATATAAAGATGGACGATACGACTCCATCTCCTCCCACCAAACAAAAATGAAGCTAAAATAACCCCTGTGAGTGAAGTGACATAGTGCACGTTTGGAGCCAGAGTCTGCTTCATGAGGCTGTGGTGTTGACATCTATGTTTGTTATCAAAAGGACACATTTAACTTACAGAGAAAACAACAAAATCCATCAGTCGGCAGCGTAGCAGATTCTTGTGTTGGTTTGAAACAGACACTTTCCTACATCCTTTTTAAATTATGAATTAATTAATTTTAAGTGTGTGTGTGGGGGGGGGGCTTTTTTGTCTTTATTTAGGATGCTAAAGAGAGACAGGAAAAGTATGGAAAAGGAGTGGGGGATGACATAATAGTGACAGGATCAAGAGGAAAACCTGTTAAGGAGGCTGTTCAAAGAGTGCAAAAGTCAAAGAGACAGAATGAGGGAGCATCTGTTGTGATTTTGTGGTGTCAGCAGTTCTGGGTTTGGCCTCCAGTCTTTCAGGGTTCAATCTGAACTGATGATCTATTTCTGAGGAGGCTCTTGTGGTTTCTTCAATATGTACTTCCAACTCTTGGTCAGAACCTCACGACAAAAACATTACATCAGAATCTCTCAAGAGACAAGAGACAAATTTCTCAAGCACATCCTTGACAGCTCTCCAGATTACAGGGCGACTCTGTGTATACAAGTTGCACTTTTTCCACTTTAATTTTCAAATACTTCAACAGAGAAGAAGAGTAAAAGCTGTAAATGTTGTCTTTTCATGTTAGCAAAAAGTCAGCCACCATGCATGCCATCTTGAGTTTTCTCAGTATTTGTTTGTATGATTCATTTCTTGTGTATAATGCAAATACATCAAAACATTTTACTGACCACATCCAAACATTTGACCTTAACAATGCTGCTATTGATCTTCTACACTGATTGTTTTTCTTGAGTTTGTTGGGACCATTTCTCTCTTTGCCAATATTCCTCCTCCTGCAGGATGACATTGAACGTGCGCTGGGCTGAGCACATAGGGGAGTGTGGGTTAGCAACAAGTCAATAACCGAAACACAGCCGAGCAGAGAAGGTTATGGAGGTGTTGTATGCATGTGGACTGCTAATTGTGTTTCTACCTGTGTGTGCGCGCGTGTGTGAATTAGCACTCTAGCATGGTAACAGCTTTGGTAGTCCGTTACGAGACCTAGGTATCCCTCCTCTACCTCATTAGTGCTGATTTACGCCACAGCTAGGTGAAAGCAGGCAGGATGGACCTCCCACCTCCCCCCTACACGTTAATACACACACACACACACTGCCCTGCACCCACTCTCTTTCTCTGTCTCTCCCTCTCTTCTGCTCTCTCTTTCTCTTCTTTCTGTATCTCTCTCCTTCTCATTCTCCTGCCACGCACAGACAATGGGGCCCTGGAGAATACCGGCTTGTGCTGAATTATTCAAATCAGCAATGGCAGCAAGCCGGAGAGCAAAGGAGAGAGGCAAGGAGGTAGAGGGGGTAGAGAGAGAGGCGGAGAGACAGCAAGAAAGTGAGAGAATGCAGGATGATGGGGGAGAGGGAGAGAGAGGCAGAGTAGAAGTGGTGAAGCTCGTTGTCTCTGCATGCAAATAGCCTCTTGCTCCTCTCTCCCTCCCTCTCTCTTTTCTTCTCTATGAGTCACCCCCTGCCCTTCACTGCTTCATTAATACACATCTGTACCCCCACCCTCCCCTCCATCTCCTCCCCCCCTGCTCTCTCCTAGTGATGAGGAAGAGAGAAACAGAGGAGGGGAGGGTTGGGAGGCGGGTAGGCGCTAGACAGCAGCAGTACGCTGTTGGCAGGAGGAGAATGTGCCGGTAATTAGCCAGTACCGGTGTAGACGAAAAAAGCCCAGGAAGGAGAAAGGAGAAGAAGAGGAAGAGGAGAAAAAAAAAGAGCAAAGCTTTTGAAAACAAGCCTCCTGCCAGGAGAAGCTCCCCAGAGGCGAGACCTGGACATGTCGGTGTGCAGTCTGGGAACAAAGGAAGGAGAGGAGAGCTGGGAAAAGATGGGAGGCTGAAGAGTGGGCCCATGACAGCACCTGCAGAGATGGAGAATCTGATTGTGTGTGTTAGCGTGTGTGTGCGTGTGCGGTATGTCAGCATTATTTTCTTGTGATTGTTTGTGCCTCTCTGAGAAGGATGCCTTCAGATGCACAGATACAAGAAGCATCACCACAATGTCTGCCTCTCACTGTGGAATAACAGCAGAATTTATTTGCCTTATAATCTTCTTGAAAATTACAAAGTGATTCTCCTGTCAAGACAGAATCCCTCCAACACTGATTGGCTGTCTGAATCCGTATCGATTCTCACACCATCATATATTTATATGAACAGCTTAGAAAACCCATGAAGCGTTCGTTCCATTATTCAGAACTGTATGAAACTGAGAAGTTGTGAGAGATCATTTCTGGTAAAGGCATTCATTTGAAATGTTCAGCTTTAACCATGACTTGGCTAATTTCTTATTTATCATTATATACATCAGACAAACACAGCCTTTATAATGCTTAAATGGCAGATGGCTGAAGGTTAATGAACTTTAATTTAATGAAGAGGCTCTGACCTGTCCCACTCATTAACCGAGAGCCTCTAAATTTCACTGCTGTGCCTTTTTAACACAGAGCTTCAAAAATGAGACTGTGGAGAGGAGGCAAAGTGTATGCGTGTGCGTGTGTGTGTGCGTGTGTGTGTGAGACAGAGAGAACTTGACCCTTGAGTCCTTTGCTAGCCTCATTAGTGAGAGGACTTGGTTCATTAAATGATGAGAGCTAAGCACAGATCACACACTGAGAGGCTGTCGCTGTGTTTTTCTTTTAGTAATTTAGAGATTTTACAGTCCCCCCCCCACCCCACCCAAAAAAAAAAAAAAAAAAATAGCTAAGTTGGCTACTTTAAACATCACATTTTTAAAGCTCTTATGCTACATTTTATTTGATATGCTTCTATGAGGAGCATAGGCTGTCAGAGAAATATAGTGAAGTAAAAAGTATGAAAGTTCTTGCAAAGATGTAGTGTGATAGAAGTAGAAAATATAGTTTGGCTGGTTAATTGTGAACCTGCCAGAACTTGAGTTATTATTTACTAGTTCTGATGCCTTCCTAAAAAATATTGAAACAAAGACATTTCTAGCATCCACCTTATGGTTTTGTCCTTAAAATGATTCTCTTCATCACATTGTTGTAGGTCCCAAACTTTGTGTTTTTTGACTATGTATAGAATCTGTTTCAACCTTTATTAGCCCTTAAGAAAAAAAATAGAAAACAAAACGTGAGGAAAAAAAAATACAAAGTAGATGCCTGACATCAAAGTACAATATGTCAAAATCCCAGTTTAAAGTCACTGAGCACACACTGCCACGCTCCCTCCCTGCTCTCATTGATGTGTGGTGGCCTCTCATGACTTTGGCTGTGGATCGATTCAGCCTGAGAGCGTTAGGCCCCTCCAGCCGTGTGGGCCCCCAGGAGAGCCTGGCTGTGGTTTGACATGCTCCGTGCTTCCCTCCAGCATGGCAGCAGCCAGCCGGCCCGACCAACCAGCCAGTCTCCCAAACATCCCCACACACACTGTTTGGAGTGTCAGCCCAGTGAGCTCTACTGGGAGCGCGGCTTGGCAGTGCTGGTTACGAGGCTCAGATGGACCTGCTGATGGGGCCTTCTGCCCAGCGGCCCCACGAGGGCAGGTAGAGAGAGAGAGGGAGACAGGTGTGTTTATGTTCCACTTGTTGCCCCCCTCAGTTCCCCCCAGATGCCCATGACATTGATTTTGGAGAAGGCAGAGAAAGAAAATCAGACAAAGGGAAACAAAGGGGACAAATGATGGAGGGAGGAAAAGGAAAATGTGATGTGATGGAATGAAAATTGATCTAATGAAATCTACTCGATAGAAATCAATAGAGGATTCCTGCAGGGTTCAGTTTCTAACATGGGCTGTATTCTGGCCCTTGCATATAATTTCACGCTCACATATACTCCCCTTAGGCTAGAAAAGTACTTCCAGGAAATCCATTTTTCTTAGTGCTCCCTGGGCAGTTTAAGCATTCCCTCCATAGTCATCAATGCTTTTCAGAGAGTGATGTGAATATTACGCCATGATTTTGGACCAATCATTACACAGGGTGTCTGGGTTGATGACTGCAGCACAGTCAGGTTGTTTGGCTCAGCGGGTTCCCAGGCTTTGAGTAATCAGGGTTTGGGGATTCTAATTAGAACAATTAAATCCTAATTACAATGTAAACACATTCTGCTGCCAAAACCTGAGACCCCCAGAGTGAGGCCTCTGTATCGCAGCCTCCCATTCTGCTCTGCTGTGTAAAGAACAGCATGGCCCCCATACTGTACAGTCCTATCAAAGGTTAAACCTCTGTACAGTGAACTAAAGGACAGTTAACCTTTAACTGCTGTCACTTAGTTCACCATGCTCATGACAGAAATTCATCAACTTATTTTGACTTATAGACAAAATTTCCACAAACCAGACAGTTGGAACTATATAAAAGAAGAAGTAAAACAGGATTAAAATTGATTCAGCAGAACAACAATTTTTTTTGTATTCCATAAGGTTAGTTCTGTGATTCTGTTGTGCAATTCTAGTTATAGCTAGTACTTAGGGCCCGAGCACCGACAAGGTTGGCGAAGGCCCTTTTGAAACCCGAGGGATTATAACTATTATTATTATTATTATTATTCCATATTTTGTATCCACAATTTGCTTGCCTTAACGCGGCCCAATAGTCCTCAACGTTGCACATGCATCAGGCCTGGTGAAAAATAAGATATTTTGGTGGTCCCGTCCAAAAAATCCCCAAAATGGCTAAATAGCGCCCCCTTGAAGATGAAAATTTCAAAGTGCCAGCCCAAGAATACGGTTCAACACACATGCATGACATTTTTTTTGGATAGGCATCATGCCAAGACCTACAAAAAATCCTCCATTTTGGATTTTTCAGTTTTTCACCCGATTCGCAAGGGTATGTATTTATGTAGATCACTCCTACAATTTTGCTCCAATCAACTCACAACCACGCACATTTTGAAGTAGACATATTGATGATTAAAAGTTAGCAGATATAATTTCTCTAAGTCAATTGGTGTGGGCTTGGCACCTCGCTACATTTGGAGGACATTTTGCCAACCTCTAAACATTAATAACTCTCATATGCAATAATGGATCAGGCCCAGGCCGGTCATGCATGATAAGTGCCCCAGCCTGAAAGCTTCCATAGGCAAATATTTGCCAATATCATATAGCACCCCCTACTGGCAGCAGAAAATCACGTCCTGCAGTTTTTATCCGATCAACTCCTGCTTTGCTCAGAATGTTGTCACATTGGAGATGAACATTTGTCAAAGGAATCTTCCTAAGTCAATGGATGTGGGTGTGGCTACCCCTCAAACTTTGAGGTTTCGCCATGAAACAGGAAGTACTTATAGCTCCTTCATACAGTGATCAATCTGTTTGAAGTTACATACACATGATCAGGGTCCATCCCTCAACACACCTACGGACTCATTTATCTACTACAGCCATAGCGCCACCCATAGGAAATACATTGTACTGACATTTACATACAATACCCAATCTACTCCAAATTTGACATGTTTCATCATGGACCCAGCCTGAACTCATCTACATAAACATTATGCCAATATGAATAGCGCCACTTAATGGACACAATGAGTATTTACTCTCAGAACATGTTTTTAACATGCTTGTGATCACAACTATTTCTATAATGATCTGTGATGAACAACCCTTCAGAAAATAATTAAAGTCACAGCAGCACCTATTGGTGAAAGGCAGTACTGCAATGTACACTATGCTGATAACTGCACGAGTATGCTCACAGTTTCAGCCTAGGCAGTACAGCAACACCTGCAGCACATCAGGCGGTGGCTTACATTAGGCGGTGGTGCACATCAGGCGGTCGCATACATCAGACGGTGCTTGTACGAAGGCCTGCACATATCCGCTTGCGGTTTTTATGTTATGATTTGTTGCTACCAGCTCTGAGCTTCAGTAGAGATGAAGAGGCAACAGAGGTCTGGCAAAAGATGGGAGGCTGAATTTTCACACATATCATTTTCATTTTTAAAGTGTTAGCCTTACATAGACATATCACAAACAAACTTTGATGTGTTAGATTTCGCTGAATTTAATATTTAATATGTCACTACAAATAAGCATCCCAAACTACAAGTAATAGAAGCTAGGCTTGCCAAACAGAATTTCCTCAGACTGAAAATTGTACTTCCTTGGATAAAATGCCATTCCATTATCTATACCTGGAGCCGATCCCAGCTGCCATTGGGCAAGAGAAGTACACCTTCGACAGGTTGCCAGCCTGTTACAAGCCTAACACACTCACATTTACAGGCAATTTAGAGAGACCAATTAACCCAACAAGCATGCCTTTGGACTGTGGGAGGAAGCCAGAGTACCTGGAGGGAACTTGCACAGGCACTAGATGCAACATGCAAACTCCACACAGAGAGGCCCCAGATGGGTTTAAACCAGTAACCGCACCAATGTGAAACCCAAAACACTTCCTTAAATGTTCAGCGTTTTTTTTTGTGTTATGTTGTAAGTGAATAGATGAATGAACTCAAAACTGTTGTATACATGGTTAAAGGTGAACTATTGTAAGAAGCCATGAGCACTTTACATTGTTTGAATATTTGCTCCTAAAGACTATTTAAAAAGTCCATATGTGAAGCATTAAAAACCATGTTGATCAGCTTAGTATTTATATAAGGGGTAATGCATGTCAAATGGGTAGTTATGTAAATTAGAATCCCGACAGGGTGAGACTATTGTGCTCAATTAATTCTCTATCTTCTCAGAACTTTGCAGTTGACTCACCCTTAAACGAGACAAATTTCAAAACTTTCATCACTTGCTATTGTCACTACCTCACATGGTTTAAGTTTCTTAGTAGCGGTCAGTAACTTAGATATGCACTCGCCAGCGCTCCTGTTGTTTTCTAGACAGCAGGACAGGATCCAAAATATCTCATTTATGTTACATGGACTACTGATATAGCATGCTAATGGAAACTAACATTTTAGCCTCAGTGTCAACAAGCAGAGGTAAACTGTGCCTGAATTGTGTTCTGTGGATATGCTTCAATCAGGGGTTTTGACCGATCAGAATCAAGTATTTAACACAGCTGGGTGGTTAGTAAGAAAGCCAGGTAATTAGAGTATCTATCAACCATCTCCCTCCTAATTCTGAAATTTTAACCCTATATTCTCAACAGTTTAAAGTCATATTCAATGAAACTGGGCTTTCATGTTTGTATCCTACATTGAATATGCATGTATTTGAATTATACATTTTAATTGAGGGATATGGATGTAGTTCACTGTGTACATGCAGTAACCGCACACAGTAATGTGCATACACACATGCAGAACAGCCTTTGGTTATCATTTTTTATTTGTCCATGTGTGTACACCCAGGCATTGTTTTTCTTTTTCTTGGTGTATGTGCTTATATAAATAATTAATAGCATTTCATCTTTCATCTTATAGAGACTTTGTACCTTCAGAAAAAAGCTGAATATTAATTATCTTGATTCTCATGGGCATTTATGTGCCTGATATAGTTTGTATTGTGCAGGAGTATGCGTGAGGCATAGGTGAATAATTAACAATTAATTGGAAGAGATGGTAAAACAACAACTACTCCCGATAATAAAGTAAGGGATGTGAAAACTTGCATAGACAGAAGCAGACAGGACGGTGCAAGATATCCTCCCATCAGCTGTGGAGTCACAGAGATGAGGAACACACAACGAAGGAGCTCCTCTGAGAGCGAGCAGAGAGGTGACAGGGTGTCAGGGTTCTGTCACTACCCGGGATCACGGTTGCAGAGGAGAAAGGAAAGTGGTTTGCTGAGGTCAAAGAGTCACTACTATATGTCATACCTCTGAGGAAAGAAAAATATATGCTAAGATTTTTTTAGTCTCAGCTATTTCAAGCTTTTTTATGCTGATGATACCCTCTTATTTCATCATTGTTCTCATAATTCAATATTCCCTTGTTCTCTTTGGCCAAAGCTCTGTCAGGGTAATTGGCAACAGACCTCAGTGCGATGATGATGGGAATCGTGTTTAGACCCTGATGTCAAGATTCTTTCCTGGAAACTAATTGCATGGAACCTATTTCAGGTTTAAAAAAACATAAACAGACATTTTTATCTTGATGAAATGTACCTCTATATTTTCATAGCTTTAAATGTGCTAGTTTCTACTCTTGCCACTCTTAACTCTCGAAACATGCCGGCCTTTCCCTGAGTCCTGTTAAACAAAAGGAGTTATGTCCTACATTTTGTTGTTTTTTTGGCACCTTTCAGACCAGTTTTTAGTCCAGCAGAGATCCTGGCTGCCCTTCACCACCCAGCCCACCTCCGGTAGCACATAAGCACCCTAATTGTCACGCCACTTCCCATTACACATGTCATTCCTCATGCCCCGGTCCCATGCCCGGGTGCCCGACCAGCTGCTCAGAAGGAGCTGGAAAGCAAGAGCAGGGCAAGGAGTCACTGACACTAGTTACAAATGTCACATGAACTTTGGTGTTAAATGAACAAAAAAATATTCAGGGCAGAGTTTTATGGATTGAATAAAATTATGAATCACAATGTAGGAACATATTCAGATTCAGATTCAGATTCAGATTCAGAATACTTTATTAGCCCCCGAAGGGCAATTCAGTTTTACAGTCAACTTGTCCATGGTACGAAATACACAGTAAAGGAAACAAGGAAATAAATAAATAACAAGTCGTGACATCAGCAACTACCACAACCAGTGACCATACAGCAGAGCGGGATGTTCGGTAGTTCCCGGTTTATTCTGCCTTTTGTGCATTTAGCATCCTTATGGCAGAAGGAATAAAAGAATTAGCATAGCGGTTTGTTTTTTTAACCGGAACATAATACCGCCGACCTGAGGGCATGATTTTGAATTCACTGCCAAGAATGTGTCCCGGTTGGCTCAAAATTCTGTTTGCTTTCTGGACCACACGCACTGTCCAAAGGAAGCAGAGGTCCTTAAACTGGACTCCCATGACTCTGGAGCACAGCCTGATGATATCATTCAGACATTTCTTGTCTTTCACAGAGAGACAGCCGAACCAACATATGAAGGAGTATGTTAGGAGACTTTCAATGAAACTCTGATAGAAGGAACATAAAATATTTTTGCTGACACCGAAAGAGTTGAGTTTTCTTAGCAGGTAGATCCTCTGGTTTGCTCGTTTGGCAATGCTGTCAGTATTTTCGCTGAATTTCAAGTTAGCATCGAACACGGTACCCAAATACTTATATGATTTCACTATTTGTACCTTTCCACCGTGGATCGTGCTGGTTATGGGGTCGACACTGTTTTTTCTAAAATCTATGATAATTTCCTTTGTTTTTAATACGTTAAGATCAAGGAAACTATCATCACACCATTGCACAAATTCAGGGAGGGCACAGCCGTGGTTTGGTTGGTGGCCCTGAAGAAGAGACAGTAAGACTGTGTCATCTGAAAATTTAACAAGATGGCTGTTTTCATGGGAGGACCTGCAGCTGTCAGTGTAAAGAATAAAAAGCAGGGGAGAAAGGACACAGCCCTGGGGGGAGCCTGTGTTTGAAGATGTAACAGAGGACTTGCGTCCATTCACAATGACCTGCTGCAGACTGTCTGTTAAAAAGTTTAAGATCATCACTAAAATTTGATCGGGTAGCATAAAATGAGAGGCTAGCCTTTCAATTAAAGTATGCGGTTGCATCTTGTTAAAAGCAGAGCTAAAATCAGCAAATAAAAGTCTTGCGTGGGATTTGGGTTGTTCAAGATGCTTGTACACTGTGTCTAAAATGAACAGCTTAGCGTCTTCCACACCCTTACCTGCTTGATAGGCAAACTGTAATGGATCCGGAGAGACACTGCCAGTAGTTCAATGTCCGGAGTGCATATACGTTCTCTGACCACAACGGTATTACAGTACCTTTTGTTAATGTAGAGACACTCTCCTCCTCCGCGAGTCTTCCCGGTTATCGGTGGGTCTCGGTCCAAACGAATTGGGCTTCCAAACCCACTTATGTTCAGGTCCTCGTCCCGATCCGACTTGCCCAGCCATGTTTCGGTGAAGGCGAGGAGACAAGTGTCTTTAATGCCGGTTTTCCACTTAACCCATGCCTCCAGCTCGTCCGTCTTGTGTCTGAGAGACTGGACATTTGACAGCAGGATAGTTGGAAGGGGAGGCAGTCTGCGGCGGTTGTCAAGCCTGAGATGTGTCAGTCTCCTGCGGAGCCCTCCTCTTCTCCCTCTTTTCCGTCTCCTATTTCTGCCTTTCGTGTTCAGTCTCAGGAGCTCAGCTGGGATGTCCGCTGGTATATCACTGGCGATCGATGTCCGTAGAGATATAAGGAAGTCATGGCTGAGAGCAACTCTCCCCAACTCGCCGTGTTCCCCCACGCCATGACAGCTGGAGAAGTTTAGTAGCAGCGTTGCCACGCTTAAAGTTGCGATCAAGTGAATAAAAGTTCTTACAAACCACATCGCTGGGTCACTGGCAAGTTCACTCACACGCAGACGTTAAAAGAAGTAAATCAAGAACAATAAAAACAATAAATAAGGGTGAAGTACCAGGACAGGAGGACTGCTGGGTCACACACGCACTGCAGCGCCCCTAGCCCATATTGTAACAAAATGTGAGGCTACTTACATCTGGGATTCAGTATTGTGCATGAACATACTTAAATGAATGTGTTCAATGAATGCACTTATATTTTGGTAAACAGTACATTGAGCAGCTCACTTTGCAACTCATGAGTGGGAACAAGAGCATAGTTCACCCATAGTACACCCTGAGTTTACAAGATTTTTTGAGCACTGGGTTTTACGGCAAGCAGAAGTTGAAGAATGGAGAATAATTCACTTTTTGAGTTTGTTTGTTCAGTGTTTCTTTAATCTTAGCCCTTTTATTTTAGGGGATGTGAAAACCTGCTACCTACGTTGTTTTTTATGAAACAGATTTTTGCCAAAGATTCAGCCAACAAATTATAGGGATATGTATCATTCGAAGTGTAAAAACTGCAGATTTTACCAATGTTTAATTGATATTTTTTTGTCTTTCAATAAAATCTGTCTATGAATCTATGGTAGAATACAGTAATTCATTTAGTGTAGGAAGTGTCAATGATTGAAGGCTAGGGATTGGAGCAAAGGCAGCTCTACTAAAAATACTTTAGATGCAGGTAAAAAAAAACAAAGAATGTGAACTAGTTAATCTTTTGGACCATGAACTTAGTTAAAAATGTAAAAGAATGAACTATGAACACAAACTAGTTCATTTTTAGTGTGAACTGGCTCAACACTGCTTGTATAAATATGTGGTTTGAGAGAGCACAGACCTGAGTCTAAACCAGTGACTGTACTCAAAGATGGTCCTTTCTAAGTGTAGAAAAGAGAAAAATGTATATTGTTGTCGCCTTGTGCTGGTGACGTAGTTCGGAGCAAGACTCAGCTGCTAGTGTCATATAATCAGAGCTGCACCTCTGTGCTCCCTTAAACACACATTTAGCTTACCCATGAAATTGTGAAAATCCCTCAGATTGAAAAAGGCTCTTGTGTTAGTTTGAAGCAGACTCCCACATGTATATAGTAAACAGTTTAATGACTGTAGTGTTTGTGTCTATTACTTCTCCTCCCACCCATCATCCTCTCTGCTAAATAGAGAACTGTCAATCATAACTTTGCACTCCCTTTTTATGTCGTCAAATAACTAATTAGAACTAAATTTCACAAAAAAATGAACCCTCTGTTATAATTCAGCTGGATAAGAATGTGCTATAATGAAAGAAAATGTGTTTAAGAAAAACATTCTGCAGTTGCTAGGAGTTGTTTTAGCTTCACTTTTGGGAGCTGTTGTGCTATCCATCTTTTTTGACAGTTTGGTGTGTAAATTCATTAAGGACACATTGCGGTGTGAGGACTACATTAAAAGGTGGCTTGTGATGTATTGGTCCACACTTGTACAAGCATGTCCTTGGCCATATTGAAAGAACGCTTACCATCTTGAAGATTTAAAAACCTCTTCCTGTCATATTATCTATATTGGTATTTCTTCAAGGCCACTCATTAAAATGTTTAAATATCTTTTGATTTCTGGTGTCATTCATGGTATGTGCAGAGGTAGTGTGAAGAAAAAGGTGCATTGTGGTTGAAAATACAGGAAAAATCCCAACTTAATTTGATTGGTAAGGAACACTGTATTTTACAAATTTTAATGCCAGGATCTAAAAGTCAGACTTTGAGCTGTACACTTATGATCCGATCACCTAGGAAAAATGTTAATATGAGGTCTATAAAGCCTTTTAAATCCCTTGCCAAATATCTGCTTTAAAAATGCTATAATTTGTTTTTTAAAGATACTTTAAAGTCTTTTTTAATGTTGGAGTTTTGAGAGGATCCTCCCAAAAATCTCATTTCATCCAGGTTTCTAACGGAGCAAAGATATAATCAGTGTCAGTCTCTGCCTCTGGGAGAAAAAGCAGTGTTAAGTACATGAGGAATAAATTTGAACAGCTTGATGTTAGACGGCTTTTGTTCTATCTCATTACCTTGGCAAATGTAATCTAGGACTCCCATCCTTTTGTGCACATATGCTCTGTGTGATAGTATTCCTCCCTTACACTTCTTGCTATCTAAGAATATCTGGACCTGACAACTCCTCCACCCCCACCTGCCACCACTCGGACAAAACAGAAACTGTATTTGGCAAATGAGGCAGGGAACGGAGGCCATGGTTGACTGCTCCTAAGTTGAAGGCAAAGGCTGTGTCCAAGGGAGCGAAAGGAGGAACCAGAAGCTGTTCGAAATGAGACCTTTTCACTGACACAATGATCTCACTTTCCAATGGGGGAGTTTCTTAAAAGCCACCAGCGTGTGTGAATGTGTGAGTGTGTGTTTAACACACAGGTTAGATAACTGTTTTCTGGTGGCTTGGACAGTAGCGAGACAGATTAACTACTGCAGTTGCAATAATTACAACAACCGTTTAATTCCCGACGTGTTCATTAGCTCTGAATGAAAGACATCACTTCTCAGTCATCGTTAGGATGTACTGGCTTTCGGTGGCTGCAGTGCACGATGGAGAAACGGCTTGAGAAAAACTGGTCATTTGTCAGGTAGTTTTTCATTTTAGCTTGCAGGAAAATGTACCTCCTTTTCCATTTTGAAACAGTTGCTGGAATCACAAAGTTTATCAAAGCAGCCAGAACATGTTTATCTAGAAATAATAAAAATGGATAAAGTCTACCTGTATGTGAACAAAGTCTGTGATAGGTGGTTGGAAGCCAATTGACAACAACCATCTGCTTTTTTAATGTAATTTACTAGCATTCTTAAGCACGTTTTGTCATGGTCCTTGTTTAAGTACACTGCTCTAATCAACTGGTTTTGGTAGAACAAGTTACTAAAACTTGCTGTTGATCTCTTTGCCTGTATCAAATGATAGACAGACACAGTTAGCTTTTAGCTGTTAAATAAAAAAATGCACTTAACACCTACAGAGTTAGACATTTTTCTCAAGAGGTCGTGGACACTAAAGAAGAGCAAAGAGTCAAATGGATAGGCTCCTTAAATTTAACAGGGGGCCTGAAACTCTTAATACATTCTAATATTGCCCACTATTTCAAGCACCTGCTTGCTAGCATAGTTGTGTGGGTGAAACATCATATCACTTCTGATAGAATAAAGGGCTAAACATTATTTTTCCAAATGTTCTTTGCCAAATATAGATGTCACACAATAGGTATTTGTTTTATATAGAAACAGAGAAATGTTAACTAATGCTAACTTTGTGATTAGCATGATGTAGCGGCTGGAATCTGTTTAACACTCTGTTATCTGCGTCCTCTATAAGATGCTTGATTTTCTCGAACAGAGGTGCAAAAAAGACAGCGATATTCATATTGTTTAAAGCCTTTACTTACAAGTTGGATAGTTCTAAAACTCCATTGAGTTTGCACTTAACTTGGTAAATCCGTAAGATAATATCTCTTTCCTCACTTACAGAGTTGAAAACTTTGATTTCTGTGTTTCAAATTGTAGCTGTTTTGATTGATTTCATTTATTTGTGATTGATTATTTGTGTTTGTTCATCGGTTGTTTCAATGTGTCTGCAATCTCTACAACATTGGAAATGATGGAAACCCCACTGTCTTATACATATTACATAAAAGGTTGTAATGAAACGAAACAAGATAGTATCTGTAAACAAGTCAATTTGATGTTGAAATCAACCCCAGGCAGTGAAGTTTGTAGTGAAGTCCAGCACAGATGTCACCAGAAAAAGGGCATCACATTGCATATGTTGTGGTTAACTTTTCTTTCTTTTTCATGCTGTTCCAGTTGTTTTGTTTTACACTGAGGTCACGAAGCAGAAACTGTCTCTAGTTAGGGGCTTCAAAGCAGGAGGTCTTTTTTTGCCATTAAACTTTTATTCAAACAAAAGAAAGATTGTCTATATTTTATTTGACAGATTTAACCGTATTACGTTGATTCAGATGAGCAAATATGCTTTACCAATTTCTTTGATCTTTGTAGCTGATTATTGATTACTCTGAGAATTGGCTGCCATATTGGTTTGGTTTGGCCGCTTAGATCATCCCCAGGATTAACAGGCCTTTTGTTTTCAACATGTTGATTTAATTCCTCCTCACAAAGTTTCATTTTAATTCAATATACAGCAATGTTTGAACAGGGCCTGGCTGCCAATTCCCCAACAGCTGGACATAAACTTTTATTCATCTGAATAATCATCTACCAATCGTGGTTCATAAAACAAATTGTCGTTATAAAACACATAAGGGCTTTCTGCGAGCAGCAGCGAGATTGTGGAGTGGAAGAGTGTTGAGAAAGGAGGCGATGCCGTTGCCGTGTGTGCAGAGCTTTTCCTGTGCTGCTTCCTCTTTTATGGTCTGACCTTTCTCTTAATTGGCTGCCATGTCTTTACACTGAGATTCTGTTGGTTTCCCAGCCAAGTAATTTCTCCTCCTCTTCCAGCTAAAGCGTCTGACTCTGACCCATAAATTGGAAGTGCTTTAACCTTTCCTGAGTGCTCACTTTATAGTGCTCTCTTTATTCTTTTATTATGCAGATGAGGTGGATTTTTCAAATTTCAAAAAAGTGAGCTGTATCACTCAATTGCTTTCTATTAGATTCTTTTTGTTCTAAAATTTGTGTTTAAAGCCACATTTTTTTGCACAAAGCACATCATGGAAAAGGAAAGATTTAATTTAACTTGCTATGCTCTCTTTAAAATCTCATGTAGTTCCTTTTCATCTCTTTAAAGTAGAGAACAATAGGACTATGTAAAAAGTGCATGCTGGATAATTGGAAGCATTGCCAAATCATCTCCTTCTTAAAGGCAATAATCTCTAATCCACCTAAATCAGTAGCATGTAATATTCCTCAATGCATAAAACAATCATGATGAGAAATGATGGCCTAGTTTGCTTATTTCATCCATAAAAGTCATTGCATGTGCATTAATCAAGCATCTATTAGGCTAAACAAGGCTCATAATATATCTGTGAAAGTGTATGTGTGTGCTCGGGGTGTAATATACTTGATGTATTGATATGTTTATTTCAATTTATTTCAAGACCTCATCCTGCGACTCTGACCCTGGAATCAATACCTTCATTTATGGTCCACCACCTTCAATCAATTCTGCCCCCGTCTCCTCTGCACGATGGACTGCCTCGGACCGGACACATGTAAGCAGAGCTCCATAGCTCTCTCTCTCTCTTTTTTTTGTTCTGACGGCTGCCTTCTGTGTCGCTGTGCAGTGGGAGGTAACTGGTCACTCAAATGCTAGATTGGCTGCGGGTCATCATCCTACAGCTTTCTTCGCCTTTTTTGCTCTCCTGCCCTTCTTTCCTGGCATCCTCCTCCGGCTTTCACCTCCTCACTCAGCTTATGACTGGCAGCTATATGGCTCTGATTCATGATAAACAAAGCACACAGCCAACAGCAGAAAGGAGACGCACATTTAGAATAATTGCAAATGGTCCTGAGATCTGTCATGAGCTTCTTCTCTCTCGGAACTTCCTGGCATACTTATGCATTATCTAGAAATGTATGATCTAGTTCTAATCATTTTATATGAAGATAGATGATGCATCTCCTTCTCCTCTTGTTGTACAAAAGTGAAGCAAAAACACCAACACATACTGATGTTGTTATTTTGAGCCAGAATCTTAACCGTGAACAGCTGGTGGAGTTGCGGTTTCGCGCCTCCTCTGCTACTCAAACCACACCTTTATTAACCATGTAATAGCAAAGATCCCTCTACAGTGTAACAGGGCATGGTGTCAGTTTG
This sequence comes from Notolabrus celidotus, assembly GCF_009762535.1. Lineage (NCBI taxonomy): Eukaryota > Metazoa > Chordata > Actinopteri > Labriformes > Labridae > Notolabrus > Notolabrus celidotus. The sequence goes on from NC_048280.1 coordinate 24,289,132, forward strand.
AAGCGGATTCTCAGTGTTCAGCCTGGTTTATACTTCTATGTCAAACTGATGCCGCAGCCTACGTTGTAGGTCCGTGTAGCCCTTTTCCAACTCAGAAGCCTACATGTGCCACTCCTCCCAAATGTAACGACACATCATAACAACGTGAGCCCCAAGCCCTGATTGGTTCACTGTACTGCATTGTATTTCATTGATTTACAAAACTTCCGGAACACTGTGTATTGGCCATACATCGGCTGTACCGTTCATCACCTCTGTTGTCTCTATACTTCCTTGTAATCATTGCTGTATGATCAACGACAACATGTATCAGCTCTAACTTCACATAACACACTTGGAATTGCTTTGAAAATGCAAGCAGAAAAATCAGCTACGCAGACACATCAATGCATAAGTATGTAGCGCTCATGACCGCTTCGGTCACCACTGCATAGGGTCAGCGCAAAATTATAAACCATGCTTTACTGAAAGTTCAGTTAGTGTTCGTTACAATTCTACCCCTGCGCTTCACTAATTCAACGCACACAGTTGTGGAGGAGACACATTTGTCAACAGAGCTGTCAATCATGAAATGACACTTCCTTTCAGCCAATCAGAAAACAGTGCTAACAAGATTTTGCATCAACTTTTGGAGGGCTTTCAAGTTGTCTACTTTTCTACACAGTCTAGGGTTGTTATGACATACAGGTGCTTTTTGCGGGGTATCTAGAGGAAAGTACTGCCCCCAAAACTAAAATCACACTCCAGCTGCAATCACATAAACTATGACTATCAGCCAGGTCAGAGGTGGGCCTTTAAGTCTGAATCTGCATTTTTGACTTTGTTGCAACAGACTGTGAGTGAGAAGTTTTCTGTTTTGGTACTCTCTACAGAAGAGTTTTTTGTTTCTGATCTGTTGTTTTTTTATTTGAAATAACAAAAGCATGACTGCAATAAATGCATGACGCCTCAATTACTGTGATTAAAGTAGGTGTGGTAAAAGAGTTAGAAATGGTAAAATAATGCTGTTCATAAATAACCGTGTATATTTACTTACTTGATGACATCTGTGTGTAATTCAGTGCCCCAGTTGGGCCACTCAAGTCAAAAATTCTTGATACACCCCTCTATGCTGTGTACATGTCGAGATAGTGGGGCATCCCTCTAACCACACTGCAAAATTGTGTTTGTATCGACAAAAACACAGCATTCCAGAGGAAACGCTTTGGCCTCGTGCAGTAATTTTTCCCATTTGGTCTGGTCACCTCCTTTCAGAAGAGCACAGGGTTGAGGAGCGCAGGAGGTTTTATTATTCTTAAAAAGCATGCATGAGCTGGCAGTATTGCTCAAACAGCCCTTTGCCTCCTCTGGATTTATTAGCCAATTTCCACTACCATTGTCTTTCACTTCAATCTCAGAAGTGAGGGTGCAGCGGGCAGAATATAGGGCCGCAATCATCCGAGTGTGTGGCGACAAAACCTCCAGCGCTCGCACCTGGAACTCAATAGATATTCATGAACATTCTCGTATTTAGAGAAGGAAATAACTTAATACCGACAGTGTCGATGGAATAATAGCCATTTCCTGCCTGACTTGCAGCCCCTCAGAAAATGAGATTGCGCCGGCCGTCATTTTTCTTGTCTGCTGGGTGTTTCCACGCAGAGGTCTATGGCTGCAGCTATGCTCCCTGCATTGGCAATGAGGTACAGATAGATAGAGATGGAGGAAGAGGGAGGGTGAGAGAGGACGAGCAAGGCAAAGAGAGAGAGAAACAGGGTGACTGAGCTCATGAGGAGACAGAGGATTTGTTGTTAGATTTACCATGAATAAAAATGCAGAGTAAAAACAAAATAAAAGGATAAAATAGGACAAAAGCATAAAGAGTTTCATTTTCTAAAAATCAACATGCTGTCTCTCTTTTACAAGGTGAAAGACCCCTTACGCTTCAGTGGAAACACAACTCGACCCAGGCCAGAGAAGCTTTTTCAGGGCCAAGCCAAGGCAAATATCATTACTGTGATTAAGATTGATTACTTCTGCTGGTGATGGGAGCAGAAGAGCGTCCACTAAGGAAGAGAGACTCACAAATACACAAGAAAGAGGAAAAAGAAGACAGAAGAGGGAATTGAGTGATGTGAATGGATGCCTGACCTGAGAGACAAAGGAATCTTTCAAACTATTCCTAACCATTACTCGGCCTGTCACGTTACCTCCGCCACCGCTCTTATAAATTAACCATCTCACAGAGCGGCTCAATCCTGCAACCCTCTCTTTGCGCCACAATTAGGTTTCTCTGCTTTGTAAGCCTTCCTTATCTCTTTGCTTTTACCCCAGCCTTCATCAGCGCAGACATATATCACGATTTTTCCTCTCCTTCCTCCCATTCTTATTCAGACCCTCATCCTCAAGAGTGCACAGCATTCATCATGAGTTTGAGGAGGTTTGTTAAGATTCTGGTAAGGACTTTTGCTACATTGGATTTGATGGAAAACCTCCAGAAACAAAGCAAAAAGAAAATAATTCTCTTTTGAAGACAATGAACACAAATAAAAAATGCCTCTTTAAGTTGTAGATAAACTAAATTGAGACTTCATTTAAGTTAATCTTGGCCTTTCATGACAACCTTTGGCACTCTTCTTTTAAGTTAGACCATAAAAATAAAGATGTGTCAGTCAGATGTGTTCATATTATGGTACTAGTAGTAGAAAAGGCCTCAGATGCTGCCCACAATGCAGCGTCAGGTATTTACAAGTACTCTTGTGTGTGTATCAGAACTGAGCTCTCCTGTTAGCGCAGAATAAAATGAAATTTTTCAACCAGAATCAGCTTGTTTTCTGCAACTCCAAAACAGTAGAGGGCTGTACTCCCACAGTGAAGGTATTGTAGCTGGTAACTGTTTTACAGCTGCAAAAGGTTTCCAATCATATATCACGTTACGTTAGCTGACAACATCAGCATAAAGCTAGCCACTTTACTTTTACTTTACTTAAAAGTGCAACTTACTTTAAAGAAGTGTTTGCAAGCACTTCAGCTGACACAACGGCTCCTGCTTAGCTTCTGCTAATATTAGCTCAGCTTGTTTAGAATCGGTTTACTCTGGTTTATACAGTGACCACCTTTAAACCACCTTTATACCACCTTATACCACCTTATACAGCCTTATACCTGGTGGTATATATATATATATACATATACAAACACATACACATATACAATGGGGCAAAAAAGTATTTAGTCAGCCACTGATTTTGCAAGTTCTCCCACTTAGAGAGATGAGACAGGTCTGTAATTTTCATCAGAGGTACACTTCAACTATAAGAGACAAAATGAGAAAAAAATCCAGGAAATCACATTGTAGGATTTTTAAAGAATTTATTTGTCAATTATGGTGGCAAATAAGTATTTGGTCAATAACAAAAAAATCAACTCAATGCTTTGAAACATAACCTTTGTTGGCAATAACAGAGATCAAACGTTTCCTGTAAGTCTTCACCAGGTTTGCACACACTGTAGCTGGTATTTTGGCCCATTCCTCCATGCAGATCTCCTCTACAGCAGTGATGTTTTGGGGCTGTCGCTGGGCAACACAGACTTTCAACTCCCTCCACAAATTTTCTATGGGGTTGAGGTCTGGAGACTGGCTAGGCCACTCCAGGACCTTGAAATGCTTTTTACGGAGCCACTCCTTCGTTGACTGAGCGGTGTGTTTGGGATCATTGTCATGCTGGAAGACCCAGCCACGTTCCATCTTCAATGCTCTCACTGATGGAAGGAGGTTTTGGCTTAAAATCTCACGATACATTAACACGGATCAGTGGTCCTGTCCCCTTTGCAGAAAAACAGCCCCAAAGCATGAGGTTTCCACCCCCATGCTTCACACTAGGTATGGTGTTCTTGGGATGCAACTCAGCATTCTTCTTCCTCCAAACATGACGAGTTGAGTTTATACCAGAAAGTTCTATTCTGGTTTCATCTGTCCACATGATATTCTCCCAATCCTCTTCTGGATCATCCATATGCTCTCTGGCAAACTTCAGACGGGCCTGGACATGTACTGGCTTAAGCAGGGGGACACGCCTGGCGCTGCAGGATTTGAGTCCCTCTCGGCGTAGTGTGTTACTGATGGTAGCCTTTGTTACTTTGGTCCCTGCAGGTCTGCAGGTCATTCATCAGCTCCCTCCGTGTAGTTCTGGGATTTTTGCTCCCCGTTCTCATGATCATTTTGACCCCACGGGATGAGATCTTGAGTGGGGCCCCAGATTGAGGGAGATTATCAATGGTCTTGTATGTCTTCCATTTTCTTACAATTGCTCCCACAGTTGATTTATTCACACCAACCTGCTTGCCTATTGTAGATTCACTCTTCCCAGCCTGGTGCAGGTCCACAATTTTCTTCCTGGTGTCCTTCGACAGCTCTTTGGTCTTGGCCATGGTTGAGTTTGGAGTCTGACTGTTTGAGGCTGTGGACAGGTGTCTTTTATACAGATAACGAGTTCAAACAGGTTCCATTAATACAGGTAACGAGTGGAGGACAGAAGAGCTTCTTAAAGAAGAAGTTACAGGTCTGTGAGAGCCAGAAATCTTGCTTGTTTGCGGGTGACCAAATACTCATTTTCCACCATAATTTACAAATAAATTCTTTAAAAATCCTACAATGTGATTTCCTGGATTTTTTTTCTCATTTTGTCTCTCATAGTTGGAGTGTACCTCTTGTGAAAATTACAGACCTCTCTCATCTTTCTAAGTGGGAGATCTTGCAAAATCAGTGGCTGACTAAATACTTTTTTGCCCTACTGTATATATATATCTACTTTTTTTCTAAAAAATATGGAAGAAGGGGAACATTTTGATTGCACCTGACACATTTTCATCTGAGGTCTGACACCTGACTCCGAGACCTCAGGATGTCCTAATATGTAGGCTACCCCAAAGGAGTATTAGACTACATTACATGTGTATCCTTTGCTGAAATACTCCTTAATTACTTCCATCTCTCCTTCAGTTCCTTTAAAGTTTAAAATTGGTGCAGTGACTCAGCTGAGTAGAAATAATAGAAACAGGTAATTACGTCAAGCTGTCCCTTCAGGGCCAACATAGGTTTAAGATTATTTTGCTGTTAATTGCTTTTCATGTTTTTACTGTTTTTAATAGGGATGCACAGGCAAGAGTATTTCTTGATCTTAAGGCCATGTTTGCTCTGGCTGAATCATGATACAGCTGCTGTGCTTGAGGTGAAAATGTGAATTTTGCTAATCGTGAGTGAATGCTGCTAACAAATTTTCCATATAAAAGTGTTATTTTTTGTTAGATAAACATTTATTACCATTTTTCTGTTTTTTGCTGACTGTCCAACTACATGATAAAAGAAAGCTATCTGTCATTCAGTGTTTCAAAGCCAAGCAACACAAAAATGTTGCACTCATATGACACCCATAAAGGTTAAAATTAAATATCTGTTTCTTTTAGGTCTCATGCTGGTATTGGATTGGTTTTCAGTACTGTCTGATACTGAAACTCTGATATAGAGATTGGTAAAGAAAAGAAAAAAGTGGTTTTGGAGCATCTGTAGTTTTAGTGTTAACAGGTGAAATAATACATGGCTCTTTTCCCTTTTTATGTGACTGCAGAGTTAGATTACAGGGCTAGGTGGCTGAGTTTTGGATGTGCCTCTTAGCTGTGTGCACACAGCAATCTGAGGAGGAAAGTCGATCTATTTTTGACTGAGTTGAGAGACTCCTTTTTGTGGGTTTCTCTGTCAAAAGCAGGGATGGGGAGAAAAAAAAGTATGTGGGTTTGTGTTAGTTAATATAGTGAGAGTTTTTCCTCTGGAGAGTTCAGAGTTGCAAAAAAAGCAGCAGAGACAGTGCAAAGAAAGTGTGGAGAAGTGTTTGTGGTACAGGGGGAGTGTGTGGGGGCGTTAGTGAAGTGTTTAAATTAATTTGATCGTGGATGCCTCAGAGACATGGCTGATGTGAGCGAGCCATGCACCCGGACAGAAACCTGAGCAGATTGCACCACTGCTTTGTATTCCAAATTAATTGGCCTCTGAAGATCGCCCTCCGCCCCTCACAACACTACTGATGCACATTTTCCTCCCCTCAATTAAAAGTGTGTACCCCACACGCAGCCCTCTCCCCTCACCCCCTATGACTTCTCACTCCCCTTGTTACAGAGAACAAACTGGGCCCACACATCAGCACTGTGCAGGGCTGTGGGGTAAACGAACAATTAAGGCAGGAGGAATTATACAATCCATCAGTCTGAGTGTGCTGTGATTGTCATTAATTGTACTTAAAGGAGGCTGACTTCATTTAACATTTTCTTGTTGCAAAGAAATCCAATGAAAAGAGCAAAGCCAACGGTGAATTGATTTTTCTGGCTTTGCCACCCAAGATAGAGGTTTTACCTCTTTGAAATGGCACTGCACTGCAGTCCATGAACAATAACAGCAATTGCTTTAGATACTATCAGACCACTTAATGCCCTTTTATCAGCTTTCCCAATAATTTTGAATGCTTGTCATTGAACCAATAAAAAAAATATATGAATTATGTTTATATTGTTTTGTTAAGTTCAATAAAAAAGATTTCGCTTCAGGATATAACAAGTAAGTGAAGTCACAAATCATATGTAGTATGACTTTGTGTCAATTAACTCTTCTTTGAAACTTAAATGCCTTTTTGACCCAAACATCCATCCCCAACAATCTTTAACGTATATGTAAAGTAGATGCAGCCTCTTGTTTTCAAAAGTTAAGCCATAGTGGAACTGCCTCAAACCTGTAGCAGTAGGGTGTTACTCCATTGGTTGACAAATAGAATTAGTTTAGGCATAAATGAACTACCATAGTCTACCATGAGCAGGTTTTCAGATGTATCTAGTAGGACAACTACTTGTCTTTCAGTCATTCAGCTGTCATATCATTTAGAATAAGTTTGGTTTGAGAGCTTATGTGTTAACCATAGACTGTATAAAATATGGACGTAGTATCCGTGACGTCACCCATCTGTTTCTGAAGCACTGTTTTGAGGCCAATCGGCGGCAGCAGCCATATTGCTGCTGTTGAGTGATTGTGACGTAAAGAGACGGGCTTTGAGCCTCCGAACCAACAGCTACAGTGTTCAGCTGTGCCTCTCATTGGAAGACTCGTAATCTCAATATCTTCGAAATTGCCACGTGAGAAAAAATTCACCCCCCTATACAGTATGTGCCGATCGAGACATTTGCTATCCAGACTACACTCATCTTTTGTACCAGGCTGTAAACATGTTTATTTCTGCTGTAAAGATCGGCTTCTTTAAATTGGTGTGTATGTGGTTTCTGGTACTTCTGGAGCCAGCCTCAAGCAGATCCTCGATGAACTGCAGTTTTTAGCACTTCCGCATTGGACTCATATTTTTAGACTAGAGGTTGCCGCTTGGTGTTAACATACTCAACTCAAACAAAACCTTGTATGTTTGCTTTTTCTCAGTCCTCATTGGATGATGTTCATATTTAAAAAAATGTGTACTATATTGATTAAATTTGGGGATAAACCAGGATAGAGGCATAACAATGTGCATCCAACCCTTTCAAATATTTTCAGTTCTGGAGATGGAGATGGCTTAAATACCAATCATGAGGCTCCAAAAAGGTGGTCCACAAACCAATAGCTTTGTATAAACAGACTATTGATACTACCTCACTGACTCTTCCCATGCTGTGATAATCACTCCAGCCATAAGGTGCCACAGCCGAGATGATAACAGTCTAATCAACTGTCTCAGATGACTTTGAGGTACAGTGGGGACACCTGCTGATAACTGATAACAAGCTTTTAATGGACTGATAACATCCAAATCAGCTGTCTTATCTCTGTGTGGTTCAGATCTTCACTGTTGCCCAAAAACTAATAAAGACATAAATGATCCCCATTATTGCACTGAGTGACTTTACAGTTATATGTTTACATGGAGTAGCTCAGTCTGTAGGGACTTGGGTCGGGAACTGTGGGGTGACCAGTTCAGGGCCCATCACTTCACAAAAATTGGACTGGTAGCGTGTTTCAACAGAAATGCTTTCACTCGCCAAATTTAAAAGCTGCTTGAGCATCCACAATCTAAATGTTCTTGTATAATGCCAGTGTCTGCCATTTTTGCTGTACCAGATCTGAGCTAGCGAGCAGAGCACAAAGGATGATGGGCACACATTGGACGATGGTCTCTGGAGTTCCCACTTCCCTCTGCTCTGCTCCACTGCTGCGAAAACATATATTTTTTTTGCCATTGTTTCACACCAGTACATGTCCATAACGGCATCAAGACACTTTTGTTCCTGTGATATCATGAAATTGACGATACAGTAATATCACTAGTTAATTAATATGTGCCTGATTATTTTTTACCAAAAGGCCCCATAACCATATTTTGTTAGTCAGTTTTTTACATCCCTATCAATTACCAGGTTTATCGTATATCAGGGTGTGTTATAAGTGAAACGTGGTGCCTGCATAAGACGCCTGATTGTTTGGTTGTTATGTTCTTTATGAACTGTGAAAGCTTCCTGAGCAGGGAGGGCTTACAGCTCCACCTGTGATTCACACACACATGCATTATTATCCTGCTCCCTATATAACCCACCCTTGATATGCTCACATGAACAAAGCCATACTATAAGAAAATGGTGACAATAAACAAAGAGAAAATATCTTCACTGCTGCTTATACCTGAGCTCAGTCTTTGATCCGTCACACCATTACCTTCTCTGTAAAGTCATGGATAGAGGAGCGGAAAAGTGATCCGTCTTGAAGTAAAAATAGTAGAAAAAGTGTTCGCAACTGATATATTTATCTATGAGAGTTCAAAAGTTTTGAGGGGAAGTAAAAATGTAGGATGAATCTATTTATTGAACAAAGGACAGCAAAACACCACAACAAACATCAGGCGAAAAACACTCCAAGATCCAAGATATTTCAGTCTAGAGAGATGTGAAAATGTTCTCAGAGGAGAATTGCCCCTGCGGACGACAAATGCCAAAACAACTCTGACAAAGAAAGAAAGGAGGAAAATATGAGCGAACAGAAGGAACAACAATTATTTATGTAAATAATGTGCCATTGCTGCTTATAATTAGCGGGAAAATTAAGCAGAAAAGAAAAGGAGGGGGAAAAACATCATGCATGTCACCCAACTAATTTTTTCTCATGCAAATTAACAATCGAGATTATAAATGGAAATGGTGTTGTTGTGATGGAGGGAGAATAAGAGAGAGATGCCCTGCTTTTTTTCCTCATTTTCTTCACTCTGTTTGGAATTCATTAGCCGGTGAAGCAAGCAGAGGCAGATGTAGTTTGACACAAAGGGTGAAGTCAATAGCAGAAACAGTACAAAGAAGTAGCTAAGTATTAAATGTATTCACAGAGCGGCCGTATTTACTCTTTCTGAGGCTGGGAAGGTTAAACACTGTCATAATGTTGTTATAGATCTGTTCTATTCCAGGTCTCATAAATGATGGGTAGCCTACCTGACAATAACTATAATTTTATCACTTCTGTTTAAAGCAACTGAGGAGACAGTTGTTAGTGAGGGGAACTGAACTGGGAGAATTCTGGACATATTTTGAAGTGAAACAACATATTTGGTAACCCATTCTAAGACAACAGCTTCTGCTAGCATTCAAGCTTTTCATGGATAACAGTGTGTTAGCTTACGTTATACGAGATACTAAGTAAGTGTAATAAATTAGTAATTGTTCCAAGCAGAAATTATGTAAGCTAGGTGTTAAAGCCTTCCTGTTCTACTGTAGATCGACCACATAGTAGTATAAGCTTTCTGTAGCTTTATTTACATAACAAAACTCCATCCTGACTATACCTTCACTTATCCTGCCAGCCAATTATTAAAATTTTGGGGGTAAAGTTTGAGTGAGCTCTTGTGAAAATGTATTGTTTTGAGAAAATTCACTGCAAGCTAGAGGCGATGGTGATTTTGATATCATGCTACTGGTGTTAATCCACAAGAGTGACATATAAAAGGATGAATTAAAACATAAAAAACGAGTAGGTCTGCCTCATATTCTTTACCACTTGCCTGCATATTTTGCAACTCATTTGTTGATACTGTCAATGAATTAATCGCAGCACTGGTATGACGACAACAACAACTGTTGTCAATGCATATGACTGCATTACCTCATCAACGTCAACTTTGATAATAATAAAACTGTTTATGAAAACATATGCCAGCGGTTGAGAGAGAGACAAAAAGAAAGAGCATGAGAAAATTTTTTTTAACAAATAGAAGGATCCGCAGTTCCAGTTGTGAAATTGTAAAACTTACAGCGTGACTACCACAGCGTCCTACCTCTTGAGAGCCCTTCACTTTGTGAGGGAACTGTGAGGGAGCAGTGGACTGTGGACAATTTCTGTAGAAGGCTGTTCTGAAATGTTCCTGAAATTGTCAGGCATCCATGAGCGAAAGAGTCTAATGACTTCCTAGCTAACAAAGGAGTCAGCTAGTAGATGGCTTGATGTTTCTGTTAGCTTTTGCTAGCTAATATGTCATCTAATATCTTGTTTAACATTCAATTTTGAACTCCAGATTAAACATGTTTTTGTCTTTTGAGTTGCTGATCAGTCTGAAATAAAAAGTGATTCTCAGAAATCATTTATCGACAGAATTAACATCCTGAAACACAACAGCAGCAGCAATTTAGACTCCCACCCTTAGCATGAAGTCAAAGGAAAATGGCTGCTGTGTGAATATGGTCAATTGTTTGGGACAGTTTTACCCCAAAATACTTGAATATATTGGAAAAGGGTCAAAGTGAAACAGACGTGTGTTTTTAATGCTCTTAAACTCCTCAATTCAACATGCCTTACATCAAGTCTTACAACCTCTGTCGGCACATTTAACCCACAAAGCTGGCCTGACACAGTTTTACCCTGAGTGCAGTTTTTCTGGTGTAATTGTTCTGTTTCTCTGTGCCGGCCCTTCAGAACAAAAAAGAAAAAACAAGGCTGACCTGTACTATACACTATATGTCACATCCGTAACACCACAGATCAGATGTGCTGAGGTGCTGACACAATGATCAGACACAAAATCCCCTCTGCTCTCCCACAGAGAGATACTGGTTGTAGGGACTATAAAGGCAGTGTCAATGAGGGTGTGATAACTGTTAAAGTCTGTCTACACGTGTCTCCTGTCTGCACATCTCTGCTTCCTCCTTGCTCACCACCAGCACCTTACACACACACACACACACACACACACACACACACACACACACACACACACACACACACACACACACACACACACACACACACACACACATACACCAATCTGCGACCTGCTTTCTGCCTCCCCTCTGTCATTGGGAAGAGTTTTTAAAAGGAGCTGGGATCAAACGAAGTCGGAAAATGCCTGTCTGGCGTTCATCTGACAGCCCTGCATCCTGAACCCTTTTAAAAGAGGGTGCA